>NC_136903.1:50593592-50968152 GCF_949606895.1 Notothenia rossii | reverse complement strand
ACAGTTGTCGGCAAAATGCCGCTCCTCTGTCTTCATAACAGTCACAGCACGAGACTGAAGTTCCCACAGTGGGTCACAATAATGCGCTGTGATGTGAAGTCGACACGTTGGATGCGATCCGAATGATCTAACGCAGCCCCTCGTACTCTACAATGTTAAGCTGTAGCCACCCATTTAGCTATCGCTGTTGTTGTCCAGGCGTCTCCCCGGCAAACTTTCGAGCGCAAGCGAGCGGCAGGGGCGGCGCTGTCAGCATCAGCTGTGTGCTTGGCTTGCTGTTCACCTTTTCTTGTATCCATATCTCTCGCTTGAATCTCCCACCATCCAAACTAACAACAACAAGGTCAAGCCTTTGGGCTCTGAAACTACGGGGCGGGCCGAGGAAAAATACACATGCGTTAATCGCACGTTAAAATAATTAGTGGCGTTAAAAAAAAATTGCGTTAGCGCGTTATTAACGCGTTAACTTGACAGCCCTAATTGTAACACTGTAATCCTGCTAGTTACAGTAATCTGATTACATGTTTTTAATGTAACTGTCAGGGAATAAAGTTACCTTTTTTTTGTATCCTGATTACGTAATCTTGTAACATGTAATCTGTGACTCCTAAACCTGTTTATGTATCAGGACTGTCAGTAGAGTGCAGTTATGGCAGTGCTCTTTTTAACAGGCTTTGGTTAGGGTGGTGGTGAAGTCCAGGACAAACATTACATATAAAATGACTTCCACTGTTTGCCATTGGTTTCAGTGCGATGTGACCTGTGGCCCCTCACCTGTTTGCTGGGTGCGGATGGTGTGTGAGGGCACACTGGCCTCTCCGCTGCCCAGGATGTTGCTGGCGATGACCTTGAACTCATAATCCATCCAGGCCATCAGACCAATCACACGAGCCGACTCTGCGTTCCCCTCAATGTTCACCGGGTCTGTGCAGGAGGAGACGAGAGGAAATGTCTTGTTTTTTTGTTTTTCAACTACGATTGGATGTGGATTATGTTTCTATTGATCACAAGTTCGACACACACAATCACACACACACACACACACACACACACACACACAGACACACACACACACACACACACACACACACACACACACACACACACACACACACACACACACACACACACACACACACACACACACACCACACACACCACACACACACACACACCTGTCCTCATCTTCTTCCACTCTGATGACAGTGAGGACCGGCCCATGATGATGTATTTTCCGATGGGACTGTGGTTATCGTAGCCACGACTCCACCTGAGCTCCACTGAAGCCTCAGCCACGTTCTTCACCAACAAACCACCAGGGGGTCCCGGGGGGGCTGCACGCAACACAGGAGGAGCAGGGCTTTGATCAGTGCTCGCTGATGTGCACACATGGATCATGTGGAGCAGCAGATCATTGCTGGACTCTGCTACATCTACACTTTACGCTCAAACGCCACTTTCTTTCAGAGAATAAACTATGGTTGAACCAAACAGTTACTGCAGCTGTGATTGACTTCACAGGATTTTCCTCTAGGGAGAGCTTTTATACATTTAGTAAGAAATGTTTTACTCTTCACTTAATTATCTGATCGATTTGCAAGCCATTTAGCAGATTCTCACTTCAAACCAACATTCAGCTCATGTGATGAGATCTCTCCTGACAACTGAGACAGTGTCTGCCCTAAATAGCTTAGTGAAGTGGGATTTTTGGACACAGTTAAAACCATCAAATTATGTATTAAAAAATTCATCAACTATTACCTATTAATACTGTACTTGTAAAAACATCAGAGGAAATAACAAAAAAGATTCTTACGTATTTTTCGTTATAAGAATAGCAATAATTAAATTAATTACAAGGAGTTGGTTGAAGATAATAATTGAATTAACTCACAATGGAAGAATCTAGTAAATGCAATGTATAAAATGGAAAAATGAACCATGCCATATCTTAGATTAAAGATGGGAAAAAGGGAAGTTATAGAACACAAAACATAGTTGTAATGTTGTATCCATCCAGCTTTATATATATATATATATATATATATCCTTTTTTATTTTCTTATTCTCTTAACCGGATTTTTTTATTGTTATGCAGTATTTTGATGTTTATTTTGTATGCCTTGTAATCAATAATTTCTTAAAATGCAAATCAAATCAAACATTGGATCACCTGTAACGTTATTGCTGCTGACACTGTTTGTCCTCAACAAAGAATAATGCAAACATGCCTGTATTCTCTATACGCTGAAGTAGTTTTTATCAACAGCTCAAAGAGAACTATGTTGTTATCTCAAACTAAACAGGAAGTGATGGAAGCACTACAGCCTGGGAGTCTCTCAGGTAGATCGGCTGATTTCCGACAGACTGACAGCTCTAAAAGACTGCTCAACAACACATTACATATACATATTCTGTATTAAAAGAGGTTATCAGTAAGTAACATTAGATTCCACATTAGAGAGAGCTGGTTCCAATGACATGCTTTCACTCTGACTTGTGTCCATGATCCTTTCCCTGTATTCTGTAGTGAAGCCTCACTTTGACATTCATTTCTTTGGCTTAATGTTTCTTTCTCACCTCGCACCACCAGTTTGGCTGCAGCTGAAGCGCTGTCCACCACCGTCTGAGACGTGCACGCGTACATCCCTGCCTGACTCAGCTGAGTGTTCACTATCAGCAGGTCTCCTATGTTCTCTTTCTGCAAGGCCACACAGTGGGATCAAACAAAGAGTTAAACAGTGTGTGAGTCAGGAGAACAACAGACAAAAGAAACACAGTGAAGAGGAGCAGCATGCTGAAGAGGTGAAGGAGCTCATTTCAGCTGCGTCTCATCACATCAACAATGAAACAGTTCCAAAGAAAGAAGCAGGGAGGTAATATGGATAGCCAATTCCAATTAGGAGCTTATTTCTGCCAGGTTGTGTGTTCAGGTACTGAGAAATGTCCAACCTGTCGTCTGGAATTGACTTATTACTGCTGGAGAACTCCTGTAGTGTGCTGTAGTGGCGTGGTCTCACTGTAGATGAAAACGCTGCGAAACCTGGTGTGTATATTAGATATGTCCTCCAGGCTTTAGCGTGAGGACTGTGTGTCCAAATTGTGTTTAGAGAGATATTTTTATATATTCATTGATGTGACATCCTTTTTTTTTTTATACCTCTTAATGTGTGTATATGTCTGTATGTATATATTTAAGTGGATGTATGTATGTATTGTATACATTTATTTAAAGTCAACCTTTCAGTCCTTTTAGTGTATTTTGTAGCCTTTGTGTAACTAATGAGGGTCCATCACACTGTGTTTATCCATCACATGCTCTCTACTCCTACATAACCCCCCCAAACAATATTTGAACCAACACTATATTAGAGCTCTGGTAGAAAGTTTGGGCAGGTCTTCCAGAGCTCCACCCTCCCAGCAGCTTCTCTCCTGGCCCCCAGGACTCACCCCCTCCACCCTGCTGTAGGGCCCGGCCGAGTCCTCCAGGTCCAGCAAGCCCCCGTTGAGGGCCCAGGTGAAGGTCAGGTCCATGGTGGGGTCGTGGGAGGCGTGGCACTGCAGCGTCACGTTGTCCCCCTGGTTGATGTCAGCGTTGGAGGGGGCCAGCGTGATCTTAGTGGCATCTGGAAGGGATCAAAATAAAAGCTACGTCAGATACAACTGGTCACAGAAACTTGTTGAAAATGAGTTTTCAATTGGTGGATAATAACATAAACCTTTTATAAATTGTGTGTGTTTTTAATAACTTGTAACTTCATGCCAAAAAGGATATAGAAAGACAGAGTTTGATAAAAATATGTATTTGTTTTGTGAAAAATACATTGTTGACGTTTTTAGTATCAGACTAAAATGTCTCTTTGACATATAAAGTGACATATTAAGTGACGTATAAAGATAAATAACACAACTTGAATGTAATACCTCATATTTCTAACATAATGTCCCAATGTGTAAAACACAGACGTGTTTTGGTCTTTATTAATATCATATTAATTCCTTTACTATAATATAGAATTGTACTTCCAAAAGTATAACAGATTTCAGACTTAAAAAAAAAAGCGAAATTTCTCAATATATCTGTTTTTGCAGATATCATAATCAATGTACTGTATATTTAAAATAAATTACCCAGTTATTTGCCATATACAGTACATCGAATATGATACCTGCAATAAGCAAATAAGCCAATATTGAATATGAGCCTTTATTGGTCTTGGAATAATTAGTGTTATACTATTTATATATATTTATATTTGAAGAGAAACATGTCAACACTGCTTAGAGCTGACATTTCAAACTTTATTTTATTGCTTTGTTGCACTTTTCAGATGACAAGGATATTGCCATTGCAGTGTGCTGGGTGTGTGTGTGTGTGTGTGTGTGTGTGTGTGTGTGTGTGTGTGTGTGTGTGTGTGTGTGTGCGTGCGTGCGTGCGTGCGTGCGTGCGTGCGTGCGTGCGTGCGTGCGTGCGTGCGTGCGTGCGTGCGTGCGTGCGTGCGTGCGTGTGTGTGTGTGTGTGTACCTCTGACAGACAGGTGTCCGGTGCTGTTGGCTTTGCCGAGGTAGTTCTCAGCAAAGCAGGTGTATTTCCCTTCGTCTGCCCTGCTGATGTTGTGGATCCATAAGATGCCGTCTGGAGTGACTGTGACTCTGAGAACACACAAGCATAAGTATGACAAGTATGTCAATCATAAATATTACAATCTTTATCAGGTAATGTCAAGTCAGATCATCATAGCATCATCCTCTGGCAGACACATCTCCTGTTCACTGATAGCCTCAAATCCAAAACCAACAGACTGACAGACCCAGGAACAGCTGCTCATCTTAGCTGGGAGCTTTATCTTGAGATGAAACACCCACTCTACTGCTCCAGCACTGACTGACTGAATCACTGAATGACTGAATGACTGGATGACTGGACGACTGCATGACTGGATGACTGACGGAATGATTGACTGGATGACTGAATGACTGGATGACTGACGGAATGACTGAATGACTGGAGGACTGACGGAATGACTGGATGACTGAGTGGATGACTGCATGGATGACTGCATGACTGACGGAATGACTGAATGAATGAATGATTGGATGACTGACGGAATGAATGACTGACTGGATGACTGACTGGATGACTGACTGGATGACTGGATGACTAACGGAATGACTGAATGATTGGATGACTGACTGAATGACTGAATGACAGACTGGATGGATGACTGACTGGATGACTGAATGACTGGATGACTGACTGGATGACTGACGGAATGACTGAATGATTGACTGGATGACTGACGGAATGACTGACTGGATGACTGAATGACTGACTGAATGACTGGATGACAGGATGACAGGATGACTGGATGACTGACTGGATGACTGAATGACCGGATGACAGAATGACTGGATGACTGGATGACAGGATGACTGGATGACTGAATGACTGCACGACTGGATGACTGAATGACTGACTGGATGACTGGATGACTGACTGGATGACTGGATGGCTGGATGACTGGATGACTGAATGACTGGACGACTGGATGACTGACTGGATGACTGGATGACTGACTGGATGACTGACTGGATGACTGGATGGCTGGATGACTGGATGACTGAATGACTGACTGGATGACTGACTGGATTACTGACTGGATGACTGAATGGCTGACTGGATGACTGAATGGCTGGATGACTAAATGACTGTATGACTGGATGACAGGATTACTGACTGGATGACTGAATGGCTGACTGGATGACTGAATGGCTGACTGGATGACTGAATGGCTGGATGACAGGATGACTGGATGACTGACGGAATGACTGAATGACTGGATGACTGAATGACTGACTGGATGACTGGATGACTGAATGGCTGACTGGATGACTGAATGGCTGGATGACTGAATGGCTGTATGACTGGATGACTGACGGAATGACTGAATGACTGGATGACTGAATGGCTGACTGGATGACTGAATGGCTGGATGACTGAATGGCTGTATGACTGGATGACAGGATGACTGGATGACTGACGGAATGACTGAATGACTGGATGACTGGATGACTGAATGACAGGATGACTGGATGACTGACGGAATGACTGAATGACTGGATGACTGATTGAATGACGGATGCGTTTGTACTTAAAGAGGATGGTGTAACTCACACAAAGTAAGTAGTGTCATCCACACTATTTAGAGTGCTTTAACCCTTATACAGGATGTCAAACAACTGACATTTGGTAGAGGATAATCTAATCACTTATACAGTATATACAGTATACAGCATACAGACAATTTAGCTAAATGCACATCCCAGAGAACACACAAATACACCGTTTATTATGTCAAAACAACTAAAACAATGATTCATTCACAGGTGGGTCAACATGTACACAGGGGTCAGCCCCTCCAGTATTTTTTTATTTGTTTTACAACTGTATGTAACTTATATATTTGTAAACCCTGCACCTTATCTGTAAATATGTATTTGATTTTTGTATACAAATCTGTCTGTACCTTGCCTCACATGCAACAACTTTGATACTGTAACCATATATGTGAATGTAATGTAACCACAACCACTTGAACTACTCTTCGTACTTTCTGGTTGGATGAAAACTTTCTTTCAATGTACTATGTGCATTTAAAATAAAGCTGAGTCTTTTCTAATCTAATCTATTTAGGTTTAGGACTGGGAAATATTTTTGGATTTTGATGCTTTTGATTGTGATTATCTTAAACTTTGACTCATATCTGTCTTAATTAGTAAGATAGATACGATGTTTTTGATTCATTTGTCATGATGCTTTGATAGAATGTGATGAAATCAAAAGCAATACATCATCCAACTCATACATTAAACTGTGGAGAATTGCTTTTGATCTCACCTACATGTCAGCATCTTGTTTTTTTCTGAATTTCTCATCAGTTACAGTTCTCTTTCAATGAGCTGCATCTCACCCTGAAGATTATGCCATTTGGATAGGACGGGGGATTTTGTTGATTTATTTTGGAGCAGGGTGAGGCTTCTGCAATGATCACACTATCAGGAGAATGTAGTGTCATCTGATATATCAGTACATTATTTATATGGGACACATACAGCATCATAAGCCATTTTTCATCTGTATTAACACAAGTGGTGCAAACTCAACGCTTTATGAGACTGCACCTAGAAAGAATATGTCTTGACCCTGATATTGTCTTAGTAGGACAAAAATGCAAAAATAAAGTATAAAATAGGTTTGTTTCAAGTTGATATGTGCAGCCTTGTAAGTGTGTTATTAATATACAGTTATGGCAGTTTGTGTTGAATAAGCTGCATCTGTAAAACATTACAATTAACTTTAAGGAATGGTACTGACAGTGGACAGTGGTTGTATTCCCATCTTATCCGTGTAAGTGATTATCTAAAGCAACTGTAATGAGCGGATTCAGAACAACCTGAGCGTTCTTGTTGCTCTGGCTAGCAGGAGCCAACTGGCTGAGATTGTTAGCAGTTGTGGAGCTTGCACTATTTCTTAATGATCTTAATGTCTTTCATTTCTGTAAATCACTTTGAATTGCCTTGTGTTGAAAGGTGCTATATTAATAAACTTGCCTTGCCTTGCTAGTTTTAGAGTGAAAGAGGTTTGGATTGGCTGAAAGTAAAGAGGGCAGAGCATGAAATGTGTTGTTGGGAAAACTGCCATAATGAATAAATGACTGTTGAATAAATGTTATTATGGAGTGATGTCATAGTATTTCATAATAATGAGTTAGTTTTCAAAATGCTTCAACTATTTTACATATGTGAACGCTTTTCAGGCTCCTGTGCGAGGTTATTCTACATACCCGTCTTCCACCCATCATGGGGACCACTGAGACATTAGCATGTTCCAGGCACTTTAGGATCTATGTTTACTGTGAGCTATATTTAGGCTTCTCTAAGTGTCCACTAACCCTTCGTTAAAGAACAGTAAAAAATAGCACGATGGAAAAGTTGTCCAGCCCATAATAATGCTGCTGCCCTTTATTAAGAGTTTAGAGCTACGTTAGAGTGATGCAGTGTGTATGTATTTACTGAGGATGAGGTGGTGTTACCTGCTGCTGTTGATCAGCAGCTCCGTCCCTCGGCTCCAGAACAGGCTGGGTTTGGGGGCGGCTCGGGGGCGACACTCCATCATCACCTGCCCCCCTCTGGCTGCTGGGATCAGTCTCCTCACTGGGTTCAACCTGAAGTCTGGGGCCTGAACTGTGAGGACAGCAGTGAGGGGGGGGCGCAACAACAACAAAGAGGTATATGATATTAAAGTTAGACTTTCATAAATCCAAGGAAGCTTTGTAGAGGAGAATGTAAGCCCCTGTCACACTGTCCTGAAATTGACACCAGATGGACACACGAATATGGAATTGTGAATTTTGCACGAAGATGGCCCCGAACCACACAAAGGCAACATTTACATTACATTTAAGACATACAACTGCAACGAAAGTAACAAAAACAATTATGTTAAAGTACTATAATACTGTACCGATATTTTCAGACTTTGTTCTTTACTTTCTCCATCTTTATATGTAGAAGATATTACGTTTTCTCTGTCATGTTGTTTCCATAGCAACAACAACTTCCTGTCAACTTGCCTTCAAAATAAAAGCATCTAAATAAAACAGGAAGTTAACCTAAATTACATTTAAGACATACAACTGCAACGAAAGTAACAAAAACAAAGTAATATCCTTTTCAGTTTCACAGAGCACAAATTGGGTTATTTACATTAAAAAAAAAATCAAATCAAAGTCAAAGTGAAATCGTGTCATCTTCGTCTGATCATCGGTGCCATCGGGCATTTCCCACCCCTTCACAAGGTCCTTCGGCAATTTTTTGGCATGCCAAAGATTTTGCCACCGCTCGCGAAGTTGCTGCCGGAGCCTGAGAAACTCCACCGGCGGTCATACGATGGCTTAAGATGCCCTCATGAATGGCCCGATGTTGTTACGATCAGAGCCGAATTTGAACATTTCCTTTATCGTATGTCCATCTCATGTCAATTTCGGGACAGTGTGACAGGGGCTTTGGGCTGATGTAGATGTGAATGTTTAATGGTTTTACAAGTTATATTGTTCTTTCACTGAGACATGTCAGTTTTATTGTAGGATCTTAAGAGGAACTACAGCATTTGGACTCCCTACCCTGAACTCTGAGCTCAGCAGTAGAGTAGATGGTGCCATGTTTGTTCTCAGCCACACACTGATACATCCCAGAATCCTCCAGGGCCAGGTTACTGATCTTCAGACGAGCCCCGTTCACCAATACCCGGTCCTGTGGGGGGGAGTAGGGAAAAGTGTGAGGTAGAAAGGGAATAGAGTGAAGGGAGGTAAGAAGGATGTCAGCTGTGACACAAAGCACGTGTGTACTGTGTGCTGTGCTGTGGGGGAATTTAAACTCTGTTCACCTTTGATCTCCACCTGTTATGGTTTTATCCTCAGTTAAAGTCTCTATACTTCGCAGCTTGATAAGTTTCCTGAATATTTATATATATACACAAATAATTTCATGGCCCTCATTAATATTTTAATAGTGTATGTCCTCTTTCTGAGTGGCATATTCACATGGGACAGATGACACTGGTTTTTACTAACCACATGGTGATGTGATCTTGGAGAACATTCCTGTGTGCATGAGGCATCACACTGCTACAAAATAAATCATGTCATAGGCAAGACAAATCCACATTCATCTAGTACAGGGGTTCCCAAAGTGGGGATCCCGACCCCCCGGGGGATCGCGAGACCCAGAGTGGGGGTCGCGAGACGATTACAAAATAAAAATGGAAAATTAAAAAGAAAAAAAAAAATTGTATTAATTTTTTTATAATTAAAAAAAAATATATATTATTAATAATAACGTTTGCATAAACATTTTCAGGGGCGGACTAGCTATCTGTATAATTTCCCCGCAACGAGGCTCCCCCTTTGACAATCCACTAGCGCAGTGTTTCTCAAACTTTTTCATACCAAGGACCACTTAACCAATAAAAAACACTCATGGACCACCTAACTCCACAAATATCCAAAAACAATAGGCCTGCTTACCCATTCCAACAGTATATAACAAATTACAGCCTAATAATGACAGCTTAACCTTCTCTATATCGCCTCGTTCACACATTAAATCAACAATACAAATACAGATTGTATAAGCATTTACTTCAAATGCGATTTAAAATCCTCTCAGGTTTTACACCTCTTATTATGAAATGTAGACTACATTTATTATGTAGTATTATTTTAAACACGAGTTTATGTCCGAGCCAACAGACTCACAGATTGTTGGCTACTGAGAGATATGCAAAATACACCGCATGTAGTACGACACTAACCTCCGCTGTGGATTTTCAAAACAAAATACAATAAAACTATGGTCGCAGGCCCAAGTTTAACTCTCTGATGCCTGCATGGTCTGTCTACAAAACAAAAATGAAAAAAACGTTTATGCAGCCCCAACAACAGCCTCTGATCATCAACAGACTTCATGCGATGCTTCATCAGATGCATATATTAGATAATAATCTCTATCTCACTCCTAACACATCTAAATCTACTTTCAGCATGGATAAATGTTCATAAAATACATCCATTGTTTGTTCTATATGATTCTTGAAATCCTAAAAAACACATCGGTTGAGGGAGGCGCTCGTGAATTGTTTTTACGGAAACAGAGGGGTTTTAGGTTGCCATAAGGCTGTTGACGGTCTTATTATAGGCTGCATCCATTGGTTGGTTTTGTGGCACATTTGTAACGCTGTGCCAACTTGGGCAAGCATGCAGGCAAACTTGAGGAGCGCACACAGGGTGGAGTGAGGTTGAGCGAAGGAGAAAGGGAGAGAGAGAGATTGAGCGAGGCAGATAGCGTGTGCAGTAGTCTGCTTGCGCACAGAGCAGGAGTTTGTGAGAGAGCTGGCTTGAGTCAATTTCTCTTCAAAATATAATTGATTGCCAGCCTCCCTTGTCCCTGGCTGGCTTGCTAACTCGTTGGTAACGTAACTGATTTCTTCTAATGTGCCTGCCTGCATCTAGCGCTGAGTTGCCATATTCCTTTCATGAACCACTTCCTGATATCCATTGTTGCAGATAAATATAAATGATAATAGCCAAACTAACCTAGCAAGAGTAAACTGACAGGCTGCTGTGCCGCATCTCACTCAAAAATCCACACGACTCAACCCAGCGAAAAACCAGTCTCGCGCGCAGCCTTTCATTCAGAATTTCATAGCAAAATCAAAAAATGATATTAAACTAATCTTTCAACATAGTTTAAAACAAAAATAAATATTAGGACAGAGCCCTACAAATAACAACCATAAACATAATAATAAAACAATTAAAATGTTGTATACAGACCTGAAAAAAAACTCCCCCACCACCCGTCGACAGGGGGTCGCCAGTCTCTGGCACTGTTATTTTGGGGGTCGCGGGCTGAAAAGTTTGGGAACCCCTGATCTAGTAGATCAATCATGTTTTTTTGTTTTTTTTCGCTATCTCTGTAAAGCGACTTTGAGCACCTGTAAAAGCGCTAACAAAATAAATCTATTATTATTATTATTATTATTATTATTATTATTATGTGTGTTCTCATTCACCACATTATACTCATACATGTGAATTAAGATACAAGACTAATTTACACTTGAACAACTTGAATATGTTTTGCAGCAGCATCTAACAAACAATTATTATATTATATATATTATATAAAAGGTGGAAGAGAAGTGGATTCCCTTTGTTTTATAACACATTTCAGACCTTTTATTGGCTAAATGTATTTCTTTGGATTGACAATTGTTCCCGTTACAGAGAATTCAAGTAAAAGAACAAGAACTTTGGACATTTACACTCTTCAGTGATTGATCATTAACTATCAGTGGAAGTGTCACGGTAAATCTAAAAACAGCCGTGCTAGTTTCCATCACTTTGTGTGTGGTGTATTCTCACTGTGCTGTGTGTGTTACCTGTGTGCTGAGTGGCAGTGCGTTGCGGAGCCAGCGTATGGAGGGTCGTGGTTTACCCGAGGCAACACAACTCCACAGGAGCTCCGAGCTGATCTCCACCTCCGAGTCGATCATCACCTGCAACCAGTCCGGCTGGGCTGAGGGTCAGGGAACAACAGAGGTCAAACTGAGGCAGGAGATGACATGCAACGAAGAGAACTGCTTTAAAGGTCCCATGTCATGCTTTTCCGGTTATTACCCGTCCCCTTGTGTGTTATGTAGCTTTTTATGCATGTAAATGGTCTGCAGAGTCACAAACCCTCAAAGTACACCCTGTAGCGAGTAAAACTCTAACACAGAAAAGACCTGTCTATGCTGCCCCAGAATGCCTCGTTGGAGATTTCCCTTTTTGCCATTGTTTACTTCCTGAGTATAGTGACATAAACGGGCATAGTGACGTAACTCCTCACACACACACACTCACTCAGGCTTATCTTTTCTCAGCTGCGGCTCTGCGGATTTCTCAGCCTGAACTCAGCCTGAGTCTCACTGTCTCGCAGACCCCACGCAGCAACCAGGAAACAACACCTAATACAGCTCACACTGTCTGCTCCTTGAGCCCCAAAGGGCGGAGCAGCGAGCCCCGCAACGTCCCGCCAACACGGCACCCAGACCCCACGCAGTATTCTCATCTGTTTGTCATTACTGGTGTCATTTTCTGGTTGCTAACAAACGCCATTGTAACACATAATCACTGATGTTCAGCTGTAATGGTGGTGGACTCATCAGAACAGAGTGGGCGAGCTGACCAATTAGAGCACAGTGGGCTCATAGGGAGGGGGGGGGGGCAGGAGCTCCAACAAGGCGTTTAGGACAGAGAGTGAATACACATACTATACAGAGATGCTGTATGAGAAACCAATGTGAGTTTGGAACGTTGAACAATGTAAAATGTATTTTAGTAGACCTCAACAATGGAATTATGATCAGTAGAAATGGCCATGACACCATGACACCTTTAATAAACTGAAGTGATCCTAGAAGGTAAAAATGACATCTAATGCCCCCCCCCCCCCAGGTCAGCCCTAATAAAACTCTGACTTTTACATTTTTTACATTCAATTCACCATGATGTTTATTTACTATTCCGACCAACATTTGAGACTGCGGTCAAATTAACGTCAAAACCTCCCTGATAAACCTGATACAAAATCTTTGCTGCTAGACAAATATATGTTCATGAAGGATCTTCTCTTTACCCTGCACATTGATGCGTCCCTGGTACATGTCTCTTCCCTCTGAGTTGTAGGCTTCACACTCGTAAACACCTTCATCATCGAAGGATAAATCTGGCAGGATGAGGGCGGGGCCCTCCACACTGGAGCCTGCCTTGGACGGCATCAAACCGTCAACCTTCCTCCAGCGCAGTTTAGGAACCGGACTATGAGCATCAAATAGAAGGAGGAGTTCAGCGGAAGAAATGGAAGAATGGTATTTTCAAAATGGAACAGCATAGGGAGCAGCTGGTGTAGAGTACAAAAGAGTTTGAAAGAACGAAGTACAAGTCAAAAGTAAAACCTATTAAAGCTCGACAGGAACAGCTGTTCAACCATACAGAGCTGTCAGCACATCTCAGTGAGTTGAAACCTTACTTTCCATAGGCGTAGCATTCTAGCTGCGTGGTTTGTCCTGCCAGGGCATAGGTCTCTGCAGGGAAGCGCACCTTGATGATAGGAGCTGACTTCCTGGGAGTGGCTGAAATAAAATACATTTGTAAACATTGAGTTCAAATTCCATTCAGATTAGGCCTATATACACAACTTCATTGGAAAATATGCACTCCCTACTGTAATGTCATATTTTCAAACATAGTTCACTAGGGACATCGCCTCTGATAGTGGTGGAGGCCATTTCTATGTATTTTCCCCCAAAAATGTATTTGGAAAATCGAACCTGAGGTATGACATTAGAATCAGTGTTCAAACCTCGAAGTCAGATAAGACAGGCCTGACAACAAACCAGTGGGTTATTTAATAACTCAGTTACTACCTTGAGACAGGTTATCAATGCATTTCCAACACAAATATACCCCTCTCTGGTCTCTGTATGGTCACACTGAATCATCAGTTCTCTGTTCCTACCGTCTGGCAGCACGGTGAGCAGGTTGGCCTTGCTGAAGGTGCTCTTGGTGCTGATGTCCATGTTGATGGTGGTGAAGCAGAAGTAGTTCCCGGTGTCGTTGGGCTCTGCTTTAGCCAGGTACAGGTTTCCTGTGACCTGTGACACAAACCAGCGGCCGTCGTCCTTCTTGATGAAGTTGGGAAACTCATTGATTAACCAGCGGTAGGACAGAGCTGGGGGGGGGGGACAGGTTGCAACACATAAGTAATTACAATAACTAGCGCTCAGATTTCAATAACCATTTGTTTCACATTCGACAGTATCGCAAAATAGGTTGATCATTCTGCTCATTTACAACACTGTAACCTTTGACCCTTCCCTATCAGCTGGAGGCAGAGGGGGTACCTGGGTAATGTGTCGGGGGCTGGCAGGCCAGGAAGGTTCCTACGCCTTCATACGCTGTCTGAGGACTCCTGCTGTCCGGAGGGAAGTCATGGAGGTCTAGAGACACATGCAAAGAAAAAGAAAAAGTTCTGGAAAAAAAATATAGATCACAAACCCTAACAGAAGCAGCAAAGTTCACAGTGGCCTATCTTATGCCTGCTCTCTCTGCCCTCTCATTGTCTCCAACAGGTCGAAGGTCAACAGCCTCATTGTTTTCACTCACAGCCAAACTTGAGGTTAGCTGCCCGGCTGATGATGGTGCCGCAGCGGTTGATGGCCAGACACTGATAGGAGCCGGTGTCTCGCACAGACTCCGGGTTGCTGATCACCAGGCTGCCCGCCACCAGGCTGTAACGCAGGTCCAAACCCAGCGGTACCTCTGTGCCATTCACAAGCCACCTGCAAGGCAAAAAGCAGGGAACAAGAAATAATAAACAGAGTGGACAAGCTCTGACGTGTCAGCTCAATGATATGCCATTAAGAGTTATTAAGCTTCTCTAAGCAGCCCTAAATACATTTGAAATGCCAAACTAAAGCTGTGTAACAATCAAACATGCAAAAAAGATAGATTGAAAACAGAACAATGTTATATGTTTACAAGTATGTCAAAAAATCTGCACAACATTCACTCTTTTGTGAATGTTCTTTATATGTTCACCTCTTTGTGCTTTATCTAAACTCCCCAATTGTAACCCAAAATATGCTTTACATATTCATATGTCCAAATATATGAAATAATGACTTGTTTTACTCTCCAGTGTAGCTGTTCACATTACAGATTGATTTACATAAAAGTGGACAGTATGCACTGCTGTAGGTCATGCCTGTGTCATGGGTGAAACCACAGAGAAAGAAGGGTCAACATTGTTTCAGAGTCTGTATCAGCTGTGTCTGACATCAGTATCACACAGTATCCTGCTGTCGACTAAATGTCTATTTTTAATGCTTTTTGTGATCCATGTTGACCTTCTGATTACCTTTATCAGGGTTTTGCTGATCAACACTGTTAAGTTGTTTACATGAAAAGACTATTACATGTTCAGTTACTTTATTTTCCAGTGGTCCTAGTTGTGCGGAATTACAGTATCACAACTTGTAAACATGAAGATCATGTGACTTTAGTTCACTGGTATTTACCAATTCGTAGGCAGGTTTGGGGGAACTGGTCCACCTGGCCCCATCAATGTGTGTGTGTGTGTGTGTGTGTGTGTGTGTGTGTGTGTGTGTGTGTGTGTGTGTGTGTGTGTGTGTGTGTGTGTGTGTGTGCGTGCGTGCGTGCGTGCGTGCGTGTGTGTGTGTGTGTGTGTCTGTGTTACCTGTAGGAGGCAGCTGGGCTGGCTCTGGCCTGACAGCTGAGGGTCACCTTGCCTTCACTCAGACCCTCGGGGTAGATTAAACCATTCGGCTGATCTTCAAACACTGGCCCGCTGTCGTGACCCGACACACACACGTCCCCACCTGAAAACAACAGTGTGTTTGAAGACAGATAAAGATTTCTCACAGGTGAGCTAAGGACATATTTATTCAATAAAGAATAGAAAAGGTATTTCTGATTTGTATGTAAATTGTCCTTTATCTATATATAATTTCGCCTGCGAAGACGTAAAATGAGCAAGCATTTGGTATTGAACACCTTTAGCATGTTACATGTTGCATGAAGTCAGTTTGCTGCACTATAGTAAGACTCTCGATGTGTGTTTCTCTCCACCAGTTTTCATTCGCATTCCAAATTTTGCATGACAACATCAGATCTCTCTAGAGTAGACCAATGAGGAAAGGGTAACATTTCTCAAATGAATACATAAAATAACTGTTTCAACGGTACATTTGTTAATTTGTCAGATTTTGACAGAAACGTTATGGTGGTAACATATTTAGCACACAGATGGACACCTACTCAGTTCCGAATCCTGAATCGAAGATCCAATCCTAAATTACCATAACACTTCAATCGTCCCTTAGCCTAAACTTAGTTCTAATGCAATCATCAACACCAACTCTGGATATGTTATCAGTCTGAAAGCCCACATGGATAAGCGTGTGTGTGTGTGTGTGTGTGTGTGTGTGTGTGTGTGTGTGTGTGTGTGTGTGTGTGTGTGTGTGTGTGTGTGTGTGTGTGTGTGTGTGTGTGTGTGTGTGTGTGTGTGTGTGTGTGTGTTTTTTAAGGGGAACCTACCAGCAGCCTCCTTCAGAGCTGCTGAGCTGAGGAGCAGCAGACACAGGACGCGATCCATCTTCTGGATCTCTCTGCGTTACTGGAGGATCAGAACAGACCGGGAGCAGAGGGGATCAAACCTGATCACCTGACCACCTGATCTCACAGGAAGAAGAGGCGTTCACTCTGTTCCTGTGAGGAAAGAAGAACAAGATTACAGTCAATATAAATATTAACATTTATCAGCATAACAATCAAGAATCAATTCAAGTTATGTTCTATCTGTATGTTCCCCTTAAGAACATAATACATGTATTACAATTTCTATTGGGGTTGTTATTCTCATTGTTCATGCTTTAGTCATTCATTCATGTTAAATTCAATGTTGTTTCACATCTAACCAAGGTAGATACCAACATGCTCCCCGGGCGCTGTGCAATAGCTGCCCATTTAACCCATCCTAGTACCAGGAGTAGTGGCTCCTGGTACTAGGATGGGTTAAAAGCAGAGAACACATTTTCCTGTGAGCTGCGTGCTCTGCATGTGTGACCATTAAAGAGGGTTTCATCCCTCCTAATCCATCTATTCTGTCTACATGAAAACTTCTCAGTGACCTTTGGCTGAAGAATTTCCTGGTTTGGGTTAGGATAAGAATACATCTTGATAATGGGATTTATTTTCCTCGCCATGTCATGTTGAAGTTTACAATGAAGCCCCTCATACACACACCACAACATACGTTCATCTCACTACAATTCTTAGTTTAAAAGAGCTTAATTTGTAGCAAAAGATGTTGTTGTGACAACATTATACGTTATGTTTAAAAAAAAAAAAAAAATAGATAGAAATCATAGTTTGAACTGCATCTGGCTATTAAATCTATTACATTAAACTATAGGAAGCTTCATTATCACATTAGGGAATTAACATACGTGACCAAATAGGTCATTTAACTTTTTATTCCACAATTAAAACCTTTTTTGTGCAAATAGCAGCAAAGTAGTGGACATCTTTTAAACAACATTATCAAAAATAAAATTAAGAACAGCTATACACCAGCTCCTTTATGCCGTTTTGAACCTTTCTCATATGGTGTAACGGCCCCTACACACGGCGGCGTGCGTTGCCGCTTCAACGCTTCTGCCCATTCACTTTGAATGGGGTGACGTCACGATTTGCCAAACTGCATTGTGGGAGCAAAGCGTAGCTTCTCTCGCGGTGCTCGCTGCAAAAGTAGAGCAATGTTCTACTTTTGCCGCCTCGACGGAGGCGTCAGCCAATCTAATCATATGCCAGTAAGAGCTCTAGCCAATCAAACCGTGTGCTTGTGTGTCTGGGTCGGGAGATTCATGTGATTGGTTGTTGGTCGAGTTTCAGCCCCCCCCGCCGGCAAGCGACAACGCATGCCGCCGTGTGTAGGAGCCGTAACACCGGCAAAGGCATCTGAAATAGTTGTTTGCTGTTCATGCAGACTCAGAGCCTGCATGTCACTCCACTCAAGTACCCCAGACATGAGAGCCGCGCAAGTTTTCCTTTTGTAGCAAGCAGCAAAATAATTGTAACATGACGTGTTTGAGTTAATTTACATACTTAATATCGAACGCCCTAAAAATATATATTTTTAAAACGCACGTCCCTGCGATGTGAATATCGCGCATGCGCATATCGCAGTTATCGCTATGGCACGGTATATCGTTCAGCCCTAGTCCAGTGTATCCTAAACTAAAGGAGATTATAACGGATGTTTTTAGATCCTTTCCTATAGTATAGAGAATTCAAATAGCTCTTATCACAGCTGACACTGAGGTGCTTCCGGGTCATTTAACTCCGTTAGGAACCTTCCTAAGCTAAACAGACAATACAACCACAACCATGGATTGCTATCTGTCCTGCTCTCTTTATCAGGCAGACATACATGAAGTATGTGAGCAGCCGGACCTCAGCCGTACCGTTTCTCAGTGTGCAAATGGTCAGCAAGTTGTCAGCTCTGTTCACCTTATTCTCTGACCTTATGCATGCATTTTGGGATTGTGTGTTTTGTGTGTACATGAGTGTTTGTGTGGGTTTTAATAGTAGAATGAAGCACCAGAGTTGTATTCCTCCTGTCAAGCACTGTTGCGTAAAGCTGCCCTTTTGAAAAGCAGAAAATAAATACTTGACATTTGAAAAGTACGACTGTAGGGGTTCTTTGCATTCAGACTAAATGTCTGACTCCAGCCAGGGTTTTCAATCTCTGAGAGCATATCAGGAAATCTGTGGAAGTGCATTTCAATTCAGATCTTTGTTTGTCCCTGATACGTCTTCTGGACTTCAGTTTGAAAGATCAGTATTTGTAACCTTCCATTTAGGTGATGTCACAATATTGCTGCAGGAAAAGCGGATTGGTGTGTCCCGCCCTGTTGTGTCTTTTCGGCCGTGCCGACACCTTCCGCAGGCTGTCGGTAAAAGGCCGTCGGCTACAGAAATCACTCTGATTGGCTGTTCAGCTAGCGAATCAGTGCATGAGAAGCGAAATGGAAGTGAGGGACCCAAGCAAATCTGAGATTTCATTTAACTCCAGCTCTCGACACAGGTTCGGGAAAGCCCCATGAGCTTCTCGCTGTAGAGTGAAAATGGAACGCACACGCTATTTGTTGTTTGTTTATATGTTCTTCTTCTCTCGGTGTATCACGCAGTAGTCTTCCGGTTGTTGCCTCTTTTGAATGACGAATACACACTACCGCCGCCTGCTGGTAAGGAGAGTTATTGCCACTCACCCCTAAGCAGTTTGTACGTGCTACTTGGCCGTCGGCTGGAGTCTTTGCGGTGTGTTCCAGTGCGACTGCCAAGACGCGAGACGTGAGGCGACACAACAGTCGGTTCCGTCGGGACGTGTTCTTTGGTGTCAGATTGGTGTGTAGGGGGGCCTTTAAAGGCAACCTGAGACCAAAGAACGCGTACCAAAGGCATTCCGACTTTTACGTCCGCTACGTATTTTGTCAGTGAAGAAGGAGGCAAAATCATTGCACGCCCTGGTGGATAGAAATTCAGAGGCTACTGACACTGGGGGGTTAGTTAGTCTGTCGACGGTAGCAAACAAGGCACGTGCGTTGTTTTTGTTTTTGGTAATGGTGTCAGAGAAGAAAGACTGTCGTGCGTTTTTCAATTCCAAATTATAAAGGCCAAGTCTGTCTTTATAGATTTCAAAGTGAACCTGGAGATTTGTTTTTCGCCACCTGTGTTCAGCTTTTCGACATTCTCTTTTTTCTGTTCTCACGGTCATGACCTTTCTCCATGGAGATATTTGGCATCTATAACATTTTAAATGTTTGAATTAAAATGATTTACTAGCTCATTTATTGAGATGTTAGCAGGGGCAGGTGTGGAAAATAAAGTAAACATTTCCCTAGTATTTTCAGTTAAATATCGCTTTGTGGTTACCTCTTTTTGAACATTTTGTGAACAGAAATAGAGCTCTCAAAGAAAACACAGGAATGATCAGAGAGTGCAACATCAGTGACCACAACCTTAGAGATATTCAGACCCTTTGAGATAATTAATACCATAGTGTGCCCCTTATTGTGCGTGGGCTCTGTCACATGCTGAGTCAGTCCATAGTTATCAAGAACACAAAACAGTTCTTTAGCCCCTCTGTCCTGGGGGTTGTCAACATGGATGCTAAAATCACCAACAATGACTAGACGGTCAAAGTCAATACACACTATAGACAGCAACTCGGTAAAGTCTTCAAAAAAGCTTGCAGAGTATTTGGGTGGTCTATAGATATTTAGGAACAGAGCTCGAGAGGAGCATTTCAGCTGAAGGGACACATATTCAAAAGAAGCAAAGTTCCCATAAGATGTCTTCCTGCATTGAATGGAATCATTGAACAAAATAGCAACTTCACCTCCTTTCTTATGCATTCTTTCCTGACTCATAAAAGTTGGGAGGGGTTGATTCGATAAGAACAGCTGCACTGTTATTTTGTTCAATCAAAGTTTCCGTTAAAAACATAAAATCGAGATTGTGCTCATTGATAAAATCATTGATTAAAAATGTTTTTCTTGCCAAAGACCTGACATTTAATGAAGCTAGTTTAAGTTTGTTAGATACACTTTCAGTCAGATTTTTTTGTGACAAGCTGTGGCTGACATGGAATCACTGCTAAATTTGATAAACTCACACAAACGTTTGAGCACTTCCTGTTTCTAAGCTGATTTACCGCTCTTAATCTATTACCTATCAACACAGATATCGGCAAAGCTAGAGGCAGGCAGGGCCCCGGCATGTCCTGGAAAAAGTTGAGAGTGCCATACGCCCTTGAGCCTGGACCCAGCAAATATCAGTTACAGTTTGTTGCGTTTTGTACACACACATCCTTATCAGGCTTCGGAGACTGCAGATGCTTTCTGGAAGGGAGGGGAGGTGGTTGACGTAGGCACGGTGATGAAGACGGGGGAGATGGTGCGCGTCTCTGTGGTGATTTTGGTGGCCGTCGTTGAGGAGCGGGGGTAAAGGACATGCTGCCAACCCTGTGTATCGCCTTAGTTTGGTCTTTGAACTCCAGGAAGGAATTGGTGCCAACCCTCTGTATCTCCTTCGTGTGTTCAGCGATCTCCAGGAGGGTGGGCGAGGGTGAAAGGGTAAACGGAGAGTAGAGAGAGCTGTGGGGTGAAGGAAGAGTATCCTCAGAGGTGATAGGGGGGGTGAAGGGCGGTGGGGACTCCTCCATTTGTGTCCCATAATCAAGACATTCCTCAGGTGGGTGCAGTGATAGATTTTCAAGGTTTTCTGAGCGATGTGTTGTGTCTTTCTCCTGTTTTGATTCCTCCTGGAATGGACAGAATGGTCAGTACAAACAGTTGAAAGCCACGTGTTCAGTGCAAACAGTCTGCTGAATCTCTCCACTCCTCTTCTGACTGGCGGTAGAGGGCCACTGTTGAACACCTCTGCATTTAGAGAGCTGAAAGTTTCCAACAAACATTTAAAGTCTTTTTTCAGCCCTTCTGACTCTTGTTTCAAAACATCATTTGTTCCAATGTGCAGTACCACATTCTTCACAGTCGGATGTTCAGCCCCAATATGCAGGATCTTCTCAGCCAAGTCAGAGACCACATCCTTGGGAAAACAGAGTACTTTGGTGTTGTTCTTACTACACAGACCTTTTACATCTCTTACAGCAGAGTCACCCACAATTAGAGTTTCAGGCCCAGTCATTAGCTTTCCCTCTAGCCTTTTACTTTTGGAGCAGCTATTGGTCCAGCTATTGGTCCTTACCCCTGTTATCCAGGTCATCAGAAAGAGATCTCCGGTTCTGGGTCAGTGGATCGTATCTGTTCTGGATTGGCACAATCGGTGGTTTAGGAAGTCTTTACACTGGCTTCCTGTGTGTCAAAGAATATATTTCAAAATACTGCTGCTGGTTTATAAAGCACTGAATGGTTTAGGCCCAAAATACATTTCTGACCTACTGCTAAATTATGAACCATCCAGATCTCTCAGGTCTTCAGGGACTGGTCAGCTTTCTGTCCCCAGAGTCAGAAGTAAACATGGTAAAGCAGCGTTCAGTTATTATGCTCCAAATATCTGAAACAAACTCCCAGAAACCTGCAGGTCCGCTGCAACTCTGACTACTTTTAAATCCAGACTAAAGACTTTTCTTTTTGCCGCTGCTTTTAATTGAACTATTCTTAAACTGCACTGTAACTTTTATCAATGTATTCTTTCTTTTAATATTTATTTCATTATCTTTTCTTTTTAATGACTGATTTTAAATGCGATTTTCTTAATGTCTTTCATTTTTTGTAAAGTACTTTGAATTGCCTTGTGTTGAAAGGTGCTATATAAATAAACTTGCCTTGCCTTACGTCGACTGCGTCGGCTACGCCACCCGCCTACGCCGCCCGCCTACGAACACACCGCAAAGACTTCAGTCGACGAGTGGCAATAACTGTCCTTACCAGCAGTAGTGTGTATTCGTCATTCAAAAGAGGCAACAGCCAATCAGAGTGATTTCTTTGGCCGACTTTCTTTGGCCGATTCAACGTTGAATGTTGTTGAATCGGCCGCGGGAGGTATGAAAATGTGCCGTAAAGCAACAACGGTGCGGGACACAACAACCTGAGTAGGGCGCCGCAAATGCCCGACTGCCTCTGACGGCCTCTGACTCCCAAAATCGGGTAGGTGTGTCAGGGCCTTAAGGATCCCCAGACCTGGACCCCGACAGGTCTTGCAGTCTTCTTAGAGTCTTCAGATTGTTTCATCCTCATGGAGAATCTCGATATTCATCAGGACTGGACAATAAAAGGGCTGCTACTACAGTAAAAGACAGCTCAGTGGCATACTCATGTTCAACATGTTCAATTAGTTATCAATAGTTTCATGTTGCATTTGCTGCTTAACTGAGACATTTTTAAACATTGATACACTATTTTGTTAACAAAATAATCCTAAAACACTCTATTTAGATGTTGCCCTTCCTTGATGCTGTTTTACCCTGCCAAGTCATTTCTTGGCTACAGTACCAGAAGCCTTTTTGAATGAGCAGACAGTGATTTCTCAGTCTGGTTTGTGAAAGTACATGGCACAAAGCCAAACTTCTTCAGGTTAATCTATTGCAGGGGTTTTCAAAGTGTGGGAAGGTGAGTCTCCCCTCAGAGAACATGAGAACCGCCGCGCCCCCCCTCCCAATTATTATTGCTATAATTATTATTATTGTTGTTGTTGCTATAATGCAGGGGTATTCAATTGCATTTCAAAGAGGTCCAGTAAGAGAAAATGTCATTAAATGCTCTGTTTTCGCTGTCTACCTTCCGCCATTTGAAATTAATCACTGCTGTTTCTCTCCTCTTGTCTCGTCTCTGTGTGTGTTTGAATCTATCGTGCTGACTCACTGACTGCACCGATTTGATTGGCTGAGAGTAGCGTCACCTCCTTAAAATATTAAACAATAAATATAATTTTAAAACCTTTTTATCTTTATGTTTTAAACATATTGTATAAAGCTCCCCCACTACTTGGACTATTCCTTGCACCTCTCTAGAATAAGCCTGAATGGTCTCAACCATATTGCATCAGTAACTGCACTTGTTGTTATAACAAAATCGCATGGACACTGCTGGTAGCGATCGGACAATTGAGTGTTGTTCAGTTTGTGTGTTGTGGAACATGCGTGTGCTTGCATGAAAATATACCACACAACCCAATTACATGTTCAATTCACTACCCTGGAAGTTAATAAAGTTGTTAAAGTTGGAACAGCCTGTGGACTGCCGTTATTTCTTGAATGTCAGTCGCCGACACCTTCTTACAGAGGACAGGCAAATCTAGCTGCAGCACGACCCGTATATTTTCGCACGCCGTGTTCTCAACACATATTTTCTTTCAATTTTTAAAATATCCAACATCGTGGATACATCCTTATATGCTCCCGGCAACACACTGAACGAAACTTTGCCTCCTTATTACACTCACCCCTACTTTAGTGGGAACAATGAGTCTGCGTCTTTGATGCACAGGAATAAACGCAGATCATCCTCTGGCTGCAGCCTTGACCGGCACTTGCTTTTGATCAGATTCAATGCGGAAAACCCACACTCAAACATGGTGGAGGTGAAGGGAAGGAGCACTTTTACAGCCTTTTTGGCGACGTCGGGGAACTCGGTCTCCACAGACAGCCAAAAGTGTGCAAATGTCACTTTACTCATCTTTTTTTCGTTATTTTTTTTCTCAAACTGCGCCTCCCCTGAAGCTCTCTGGCGCCCCCCAGGGGAGGCGCGCCTCACACTTTAAAAACCGCTGATCTAATGTATTATTAATATGTGCTGAGTCAAGAGACTGCTATCAGTGCAGTGCTGCTTGGCCTTAGTCTGGCCTTTAGCCCTATACAGCATTTCTGATCAATACACTTCTGACACTGCTTTGGAGGGGTTCTTTTACTCTACTTTTAATCAAATTGTTAGGTTTGAGATGTCACTTGATAGTCATTGTCAGTGATGCTGCTAGATGCTCTTATACAGTATATTACTGCCTTTACCGGAGTGATTCACCTATGGCAGAATGAGGATAAGACTCTCTATATGAGTACGCTTCAGACAGACCTTGTGTTGGCACATGCTCTGGATGACTACCCTCAGAGGCAGGGTGGAAAGTCATTGAAGCGGGATATACAATGAATGTTATCTGTACTGTTGCATTTCGATGTGTAAGGCTGTCAATACCAGAATTGTAGTTATTAAATACTAAAGTAAAAAAAATGTGATTTCACCACTGAATTATACTTACAATTAGGGCTGAGCAATTTAAAAAAAAAGGTCTAATTGCAAATATGTTGACTGAAATTGCAATTTGGATATGATTACAATATTGGAGGGATTCATTTTGAATCATAAGTCTCATTATCATTCAAAAATATAACAAATTAATTTCTTGAGAGAATGTGTACAAGACAAATGGGATTTGTTAAGGATTTGTAGGTCTTGATATCTCTGCAGCTCCGAAGTACTAGTGAATATTGCATTAGTCCACACTTCGATTAAGATAATTGTTTAAATTAATTGTGTTCCTACAGTATGTGGTACCCGCAGTACTGTAAAAATAACAGGAAGCGTCAGGTTTTCAGAATTTTGGGATTGACTTAGTACCGAGTTTGGAGTGGAAAAAACATTCATGAGAAAAGCATGTTTTTACTTTCTGTAAAGCGCTAATCATCCAAACGGTATGCGCTATTTAATTAATTGACATCACAAACATCACTAACCACTAACACACTGGCAAATGTTCCAAACTGTCATCAACAAATAATGAACAAATAACGTTTTAAAAGCCGCACTAGGAAATACGTTTTTTAAAAAGCTAATGTTGTCAGCCTTTAACAGAATGCACTCTGCTCTGATCTGCATAAAGCAGTGCTTCTCAAAGTGTGGTCCACTGGTGGTCCGTGAGTATATTGGTAACATTTCATATTGGAAATAAATAAATAAATGTAAGTTTTCCGCACTCTCGGGGGAATATCTCCGCAATGGAGCGAGCTTAAGTTTCACTTTCGAATGCATGATATAGCCCAGCGCAACACCTTCATCACCAGTGTTGGGTGTAACGCGTTACAAAAGTAACGGAGTTACAGTAATATATTACTTTTTGCTGTAACGAAGTAATGTAACGCATTACTAATGAAATGTGGGTAATATATTACCCGTTACAATGCTCAGTAACGCAGTTACAACACATTTTAACCCGAAATTAAAAGGTGTTTTGTTTTTTAAGAATGTACTAACATAGCGAGACATTCCAAAACCCGACAAATTGTGTGGATAGATTAGTAAACCTGGTGTTTACCCTTCAGGCTTCGCGTCGAGATCTTCGGGGAAGTTGAACGTTATGCAACCATTCAAAAAAGAGAACGTAGCGAAAAATACTAACAACAAATTGTGTCAGGTGCGCGTGACCTGCTCCGCTGCGCGTGCATCATTTCCAAAGTGCTTCCACAGCAGTGACACACATCTGATCTGTGGATAATCATTTATACGAAAATGGTTAAAGCAACCATCACGAAACGCCAGCAACACTGCATCTACTGCAGACAGTAGCAACAGGTCAGATGCGGACATCACTTTACCCTCCGTTGTGGACACTAGCTTACTCCTGCCTGACTCGCCAGCCCCGGAGCAGCAGTCTTCGTCACCCGAAACTACGTCGCCCCTCTGCGGCCCGCAGGTGCCAGGTATATCTAAACAACTACCCGCCTGTACAGTGGGGTAAGGCGGTCATTTTGCAGCTTGTGGTATAAAAATAGACAATGGCTAGAATATTCATGTGAAAATAGTACCATATTCTGACATGCCTGTAGAAATGTTGGGTCAAAAATAATGCATACAATAGCACAGATGCCTTCACCACGAATGGCTACAAAAATATCTCATATCCCAAGCTTATTTTCAACGAGCTGATGTTGCAGCTGAAATGTTCTCCAGGTCACAAAGTCAACCTCACATGATGATGTGATACCAGTTTTCAAGCACAGTAAATATTCTCTTCCCAGCGTATATGATGGGACCAAGGTGATGATGTAGTAGGATACATGGTTTTAATAATACTTTTGCCTTTCAATGTTTGCCATTTCAAACCATGAGCATGGTTTAAATAATATTTGCCTTGATTTACAATATGTTAACCTTCATTATAGTCCTTGACAGCGGTCTGTACTGCTGTATTAACAACGTGTCACATGTTAAGAATTTACAATCAGTATCGAGTATTCAACTAAGCCCTGTAATACAAGTTGTTAGTAGCCTTAAGGGCCTACACAGTTGTTATGCTATACCACATTGCCCTTAACTGGATGCATAATGAGCTGCACTAAACTACATTTTAGCATTTAAAATACCTAGCTATTCTTTTGCGGTTATTTTGGTGAAAGTAACTAAAAAGTAACTAAAGTAGTGTAACTCATTACATTTCAGAGACAGTAATATTGTAATGTAACTTATTACTTTCAAAAGAGAGTAATAAGTAATATGTAATATATTACATTTTGGAAGTAACTTGCCCAACACTGTTCATCACACATGTTGCCACTTGTATGTACCATTTTCAGGCGATTTGTAATCTGTTCTAGAAAGACGATGTGTTTTGGGATATTTGTGGAGTTAGGTGGTCCGCGAGTGTTTTTTTATTGGTTAAGTGGTCCTTGGTATGAAAATGTTTGAGAAACACTGGCATAAAGGCATCATGAAATATGAACCATATCAATGTAGACCACCAAGCAGATCCTGCACCTAATGAGCCTCCAGGGTAACGGACAGGACACACCTTTCATGATGTTATGCAAGTAAGGCGTTCATTGACTGACCCCATGCAGGGAAAACCACTACTACTGGAACATCAATGATCTGTTCAGCTCCCTGTACACGGATACAACGGAGACAGAACATATTGAGAAGTCCTGAGCCAGTACCCAGGCATCCATCCAGTGGAAGGATACAGATCTGGAGGGGCCCTTACCCAGCTGTATGACACCCCCCCCCACTACAAGGGGAGTGTGGTGTCTTTGAGCTGGATGACTTCATGCACACTATGGCTGACTTCATCATGACACAGAAACACATCTATTATCTGTGTGTGTGTGTGTGTGTGTGTGTGTGTGTGTGTGTGTGTGTGTGTGTGTGTGTGTGTGTGTGTGTGTGTGTGTGTGTGTGTGTGTGTGTGTGTGTGTGTGTGTGTGTGTGTGTGTGTGTGTGTGTGTCTGATCATTGGGGAACAATAGTGGGTCTATGAGGGTACAATGAAGTACAATCCACACTTGCACTGATACTCACACACATCAACGGCACAGTGACTGACCACTAGGACACTGCAGCAGACCCCTCAAATCCCCCTGAGAACTGAGGAGACATTTACTGATGCAAACAAGCTTTTCGTCCTCTCTACCTTAGCACATAAAGCTCTTACAAAGAAACACCCATTTGATGAAGATTAGTCAATCACAAAGACAATAAACATTTTGGTCGTGATTAGAGGTCCCGAGTTTTGGAGCAACCAAATCAAACTAGACACCAACCTGCATGAATGCTTTTTCAAAAAGAGACTCACATTTAGATTGGAAAGTGAGGAGAGTCAAACCTGATCCGAGACACACAAAGGTAATTAGACTTGTCCAAAAAACGTGTTGACCCGATTCAAGCAGAGCCAAATACAGAGAGTTCACTTAGACAGGCAGAAAAATGGTGCTCAAAAATGACAAACAAGCTCTCCTGGATTGAAGATAAACTATTTAATTGGTAGAAAAAAACCACTACAAATAAAATGCAGGCTTACAATATGACACACACACAGCCTATTCCACTCTCTTCTCTCTGCTTCACCACCTGTTTGTTCTTTCCTTTTCTCTTTCTGTGTGTGTGTATAAGCAATTATAAGTGTCTTGGCCTATATATCCCGGATGTGTGACTTCTGCCCTCAGACATACCTGTAAGTGCTTCCTCTCAGTAGTCACCAGGATCTCCTCTGACTTCCTGTCCAGCCTGCAGTCTCACAGCTGACCTGAGGTAGAGCAGGACTCAGCTCAGTCACTCAGGGCCATGGATGGACCGGCTGTCCACTGGAGTTCCTGGAGACCACTGTGTTTGTTCTCTCCTTCTGAGCCTTAATTTTTGAATGTCTCAGTGAAGGAAATAAATCAAAAAAGTGACCCAAAACTCACACAGAGTGACACACATTTGGTCCTACTTTTAGACGAAAAAGGGAACACTTTTTATAAAAAAATTGAATCTTGGTAAGTCATCCTTCAAGTTAAAGAAAATAATGAAATCCTTCCTAATTTACAGGAGTTTCAAGCAGGCATTGACAAATGAAGACATTGATTGAATTGAAAGTCTTTAGAATGGATTTGCTGCAAGATCAAATCACATCCGTTCAGTCAGAGATATAAACTGTAGCAGTCCCACAGAACAGGTTCCTGAGGCTGTGCTGGCATTTGGCAACAAAAAAGGAGCATCTTACATTACATTACATTACATTGCATTTAGATGACGCTTTTATCCAAAGCGACTTACAATAAGTGCATTCGACCAAGAAGATACAAACTTGAAGAAAACAGAATCATATAAGTACATCAGGTTTCATAGAGCTAAAACATTTCAAGCGCTACTCAACTGGCTTTAGATAAGCCAGTCCTTTATTAGTATATAAGTGATTTGTTAGCAATTATTTGTTAGTAATTGTATTGCTCGAAGTGGAGTCGAAAGAGATGCGTTTTCAGTCTGCGCCGGAAGATGTGTAAGCTTTCTGCTGTCCTGATGTCAATGGGGAGCTCATTCCACCATTTTGGAGCCAGGATAGCAAACCCACGTGTTTTTGCTGATGGGAACTTGGGTCCCCCTTGCAGTGCGGGTGCAGCGAGCTGTTTGGCTGATGCAGAGCGGAGTGCAGTTGCTGGGGTGTACAGTTTAACCATGTCCTGGATGTAGGAAGGGCCAGATCCATTCGCAGCATGGTACGCAAGTACCAGTGTCTTGAAGTGGATGCTAGCAGTTACTGGAAGCCAGTGAAGGGAGCGGAGGAGCGGCTTGGTGTGGGAGAATTTAGGAAGGTTGAAGACCAGACGAGCCGCTGCATTCTGGATGAGCTGCAGAGGTCGGATGGCACATGCAGGTAGACCAGCCAGGAGGGAGTTGCAGTAGTCTAGGCGTGAGATGACGAGAGCCTGGACCAAACTTAAAGATTAAGTTTCAAGTCTTTCTTAAAAAAAAGACTCACCGCCCGTATAAACATTGAAACTGTCTTTGGTTGATGGAAGCATTCCATAATGACCATCAACATATCCCTTCCTAACCATGATCCAATAAAAGCAATGAGGGCGGAAATCCAGTTCAAATCCATTCAGCTGGAGAGACAAATGAAAACTTAAAAGACTCTAAGAGTGGAATATAGAGAGAAGTAGGATAGTTAGCTCCTCTTCGGTGACATACCCACAAATGTCATCCCACTTGTAAACAAAACACTTTTGGCTTAGGTTTTGCTTTAAACCGAGAGGTGTCCCTCACTCCATTGTGCTTTAAGATTTGGAAGAGTTATCTGCTAATGAATGTCTTGGGTAAAGATAGTGAAACTCTAGCTTGTGTGCAAAAGCTTTGAATGCTTGCTAAAACTAGACATTTACCTTTGAAATGAGCAGCAAGGTTGTAGAACCACCTACAGAATAAATAATACAACGGTGCATTCTGCAGACTGCAAATACAATGTGGAAATGTGTTTGTGGAAGGCATCTTGTTGCAAGAGGGTCTCTGATTGTAAAAATGCATTAAGTGAGCAACAAAGGACACACAGGGGAGGGACATATAAAGAGAGAGCTCCTTTTTAAAAGCTATATTGATATCTGAACATTGTTTTGGGTCTGTGTACTGACTCAGGTAACGCCTTTAAACTCTAGTGTAGTGCTGCTTTATCAAAACTCCTACAGAGTACGCTCAGTTATTGTAAAGCCTGCTAGTATTCCACTGATACTGCGTGTTATTATGAAGACACAGGGCTATTTTTAACAGTCGCAAACAGATTTTTAGCAACTACTGTAAATACTGCCAGAGATACTTGTGCTTATCTCTGCACCCCGTGTCAACGAGCAATGAAGCAGCCACCATTAGTAGAGATGTCCCGATCCGATCATGTGATCGGGGATTGGAGCCGATCACGTGATTTTCAAAAGATCGGAATCGGGAGGAAAAAAATTGGGGATCGGGATTTAAAAAAAAAAAAAAAAAAAAATGTAAATACTTTTTTTTAAATGTTGTATTCAATGTTACAAAACAAAAATTACCATGTTCAAGTCTGAAAGTCATCCTGAGGCCTTAGTTTTGGTTTCAAATTACAGAACATCATGTATGTGTTGCTTCTTTGGGGCTTGTTTTCATAGACCTGGTTGCTTATTTCTCTCAAATCTGGCAACAGAGTGGGCAGGGCGCAGTGTCTAATTGTAGCAGTAAGCTAACGAGTACTGATAAGCTTTATTTTGTTTTGATCCAATGCTGCACAACTGAACTGATCCAATGCTGCTGCGAAAGAAAGAAGCTATATCCATGTTGGATAGAATATCCAATTTAAATAAAAAAATAACCTTAAGGGACAACTTGAATGCTTTTTTTTCTCTTAATGCATTGCATAAAGATCGGATCGGGAAAAATTGGTATCGGCAAATTGTCAAAATCAAATGATCGGAATCGGATCGGGAGCAAAAGGTGATCGGGACATCCCTAACCATTAGAATAAATAAGTTGCCCCTCCCAACCTGTCTATCATTGTGGAGGCACCCAGGCTCTCCTGAGACACAGACCCAGACACCATGACCTCTGGAGTCAGGCATCGGCGCCACCAGGGTCCCTGGAGGAGGAGCAGCCTGTGATACTGCTGTCTGCTCATCAGTTACAATGTGCACAGCCAGGAGAAGAAGAACACGTGCAGGCAGAGAGAGGACAGTTCAAACACAAAATCTGACCAACAGATGAACACCAGCGGCAGTATATTAACCACATATTTCAGTTTGGTATTTTGCTGCAGACCTTCCCTTCAACGGGACCTTTGTCACCCAAGTAGCATTATTGGGACATTTAAATGTGGGCTGTAAAATATCTCAATCATTAGATCCTTTGGTTACATTTATTCCAAAAACGAATATCATGGACCGTCATCAGAACACCTTTATTAGTCCCACAGAGGGGAAATCTGCAGCGTTACAGCAGGAAAGAGCCACAGATAGCTTAGTGTTGCATATCTTAAATGCGTTAAAAAAAGTATTAAGTTATAATAACATATTATATATAATATATATAATACTTCAGGCCGTGATATATGCTCATTATATCACAGCTAAGGGGGTTGTCGACCCTCCGCTTCGCGTCGGGCCGAACCACGCCCCTTAGCTGTGATATAATGAGTATATACCACGGCCTGTCGTGAGCTATTGCTTAAATATATAAACATTGTCATAACATTTGAACAATGAAATATGACCCTCAAACAGTATTGGTGAGGTATTAGAAAAGAACCAGCACTGAATGAATCATGATGAGAAAGGCAGGGATTGGCAGAGATCAGACTCACATTACAGTCAGATATTTGTCATGCATGTGTGCACTTGAGTGACTGCTGGATACAGTGTTTTTATTTTCTCTGTGGACCTCCACTCCTTAACCCTTAAATGGTTTCTGTATTATGTGAACACAGTCATTTGACAGACTGTGTCAATGTGTGGGTGTTAATCCTCATATGGATGTAAAGTCGGTGTAGTAACGTGTAATATGGATGTAATAAGTGTAATATTGGTTTTATATGTGTGTAATATGGGTGTACTAATGTTGTGTATTAATGGTGTATATGGGTGTAAATCTGGTGCAGGAGGGGAGGTGCTTCAGTGGCTGTGATTCAGAGGATGGAGCTGTTCTGTTCCTCAGAACAACAGTGTAGACAGAACACAGAACACATCTCCACTTCTAGGAAATGCTGCTACACATCAAATAGAGCAAATACCAAACTAACGGCCAGCCACCATGCAACGTCCCAGATGTTTTGAGTTTACTTTTTTGTGAGCCGTCATGCCTCTGCATCTGCAACTAACAGTGTTGGCCGGTGAAGAACTTTCCTGAATCTAGCATGGGGGGCTCTCTGCTCCACCCATGAGCTACAGCTCCTCTGAACCCGAGCTTCCAGAGCGAGGGCTCCGCATAAAACTGCCGACCTGCCTTCAAACCTGAAGCCTTACTCTTCAAACATGTTTGGTGGTTGTGTCCTTTTTGCTGTTTTAACACCATTCTGTGTAATGGATGTTTACAAGAGCACAACATTTTGTCTCCTCTTTATATCCTTTTAACTTTCCATTCAAAATACAGTGAATTGGTTTGTTTACCTTTAACATGTAGCATACAACAGGTGAATATTTCTGTATTTATATGTTATTGAAGATCATCATTTTTCGAATGATTTGTAGCATTTGTCCGCTATCAGGATTGTATCCCAACATGCAAGTTAAAGCAATGCTCTTGTTATTTTGTGAACGTTCAAATAAACGATGTGGACCCTGAACCCTTTGAACAAGTGATTATCTCAATATTGATCAAAGATAATCCTGATGATCATTTTGGTCATAAAGTGAAGATCTACGTGCTACAGAGGCTTTGGGTTATGTTCATGTATCTGATGTGTGCATGTTTCCTGCTGTGTTCTCACTGTGTTGTCACTGAAGACTCTATTATGCTCTTTTGTTTCAGTCTAGTTCAGTTTCTGTGAGGAATGGCTCAAAGCCTGGTTCCCGGAGTGTGGGCGGCTATATTTACATAAAGTGTCAACATCTTCTAAGAATGTTCAACTAGGCATTCTGCCATCCAATTTTGGAAAAGAAGATGTAGTATCTGCTATCATTTTAATTTAGCCCCACAAAGAATGTACAATCGGATGGGAATGTCATAGTTTTGCAGCCATTTGGTATAAGACAGGGGTCTGCAACCTTTTTGACCAAAAGAGCCATTTTGCTCCTTTTCCAAAACATTTTTTTTGTCTGGAGCCGCAAAACATATTTCATAGCTTGATAGCTAATAAAGTTGTATTTATTGTTATATCAGACAAAAACTACAGTTTTTTTGCATTTATTAGGCTATTTATTACATTATATAAAACTGTTAACATCTAATAAGAAACAAAGAACTCCTATAAGGAGAATTACAAATAATACACTGGTCTACTTTAAAATAAATTAAACACAGCACTTGGGGAGTCCTCTACACATTTGAAGGAAAAAAAATATTATTAAAATGGGCCCACTTTGAAATAAATAAAACATATAGCTGCACCCTAAAAATAGTTAAAGGTAGGGTAGGTAAGAATGGAGAAACCAGCTCGAGTGCGCTAGAATTTGAAAATACACAACCGGGAAAAATATGCCTCTTCCTTCAGACTTCCTCACAGAGCCCCTCCTCCAACACACACGAACGCGCACATTACCAATGAGGGCACGAGATAAATGTGTGCACAGATGGAAGGCTGACAGGCTGACAGGCAGGTAGGCCATCCAGTTATTTTAGCCGGGCCGGCTCAGATGATTGGTCGTGCTTTTTACAGCGCTACGGCTTCCAGAGATTAATTTTTGTATATATTTATTGTCAAAGCATTTAATATATTCATTGCTATCGGGATGTTAAGAGCATTCCATGGAATATAACAAAAAGTGTTTTCTGAAATAAATTACATACCCCATTGAATTATGACTGAAGATCGTCAGCTGTCTTCCTCTCCGTGTTGTTCCCGTTGTTTCTCGATACGTAAAGGCTGCAGTGCAGCACCTTTGACAACTTCTCTCTACATATCAAACATACCGGTAAACCAGCATCGTTTGCTGTGAAAGCATATAACTCTGTCCACACAGAATTAAATCCTGTGTTCCTCCGGTACTTTTCTTTGATTTATCCATAGTTCGCTCATCGAGCCAGGGGTCAGGTTATTCACCCGCAGGAAAAGGCGCTCGCGCGGGACCGTAGCAGGATGTGACGCATATTTTAGTTGACTTAATTAAAACCGTTTTGTTTTTTATTTATGTGTCACAGTATCACCTCAAAATACAAGATACGAAACATTTTCAACCATGCAACAAAATATAAATAGTCCTACAAATACTTTTATTTTATTTCCTTCTTATTTTTTTGTCTAAGCTCAAGGGAGCCAGAGCAGAGGGCTTAAAGGGCCGCACGCGGCCCGTGGGCCGCGGGTTGCCGACCCCTGATATAAGAGAAAGAATCATATGAGGAGCATGGCTGTATAACAGATTGTAGTCAAATACTTCCTGTTGACATACAGTATTTTACTGTACACTTTTTCCAGCTCAGCTTGGATGTACAATTGTAGTAAGTAGTTAGACTTACACACCTCATTTAACAACACTGATGTTCCAAGACAAAAATAGTAAAAAATAAAATAGTTTTTCAGTCCTGGGCCGAATGTATGAACTATGAATACTATCTGTCTAGTATAAATGAATCAAATGAATGATAATTTGACTGTAGAATTGAAATGTGCCCTCAGTTCTCAGGATGATTCCTGTGAGCAGAACAAAGATTTCCTCTCACTGCCCGCTCCACATCTTTCTGACACGTCGGTCAGGACGACTGACATGGAAGGCTGACCTTCAGAAGACTTATTGGAGACAAAGAGCTGCTGTGCAGGCTGGGCACACTGACATGAGTCTTCTGAAGGTTTGAGGAAAGGCTTTACTGTTCCACTGCAGCTCACAGCCTGTCATATGAACCGAAGATGGAGTCTGGTCAGTTCAAACCTTGGATCGATAGCAGCCTTGATATGGAGACGTGGAGCAGCAGAGCAGACCGTCTAGATGTGAGGGTGAGGGACTCAGGGAATAAAGGACAGATACAACAGATGGCACTCAACCAGAAGCTAAGTGCTGCCACTGTGCTGCTCATATTTCCTTTTTACTGTAAGCCCAGATCATGACTCACTGTAACTACCTTGGTCCGTCTTAAAGAGCAGCTTGTGTCTAGTGATAACAGCTAAATCGTGTCATCATCTCCAGATAAAAGTACTCTGATATTTTACTTGGGTCAGTAAAACACCTGCATTCAAAATTGTACTTATGTATGGCCCATATCAGATTTAAAAATATTACATTTTTGTTTTATAATGAATTACGCATTAATGTCGATGTTGCACTTGGTAAAGGTGGGGATTATTTCAATGACTTGATATTGATATACCCAAACTGCACGCTTCACCTTGCTTCACCTCGTTTCACACACCTGAACACAAAATGCCGAAGACTTCAGCTGTGTGGGACCATTTTAAATTGGACGACGGTAAGAAGAAGGCAGTGTGCCAAATATGCGACAAGAAACTGGCCTACCACGGTGGCACAACAACTCTGAAAAGTCACCTGGATGCTGTAAGTAGTAGCCTAGCTTAGCTTAGCTGTTGTCAAATTGCCATGATTAAGCTGCTTTATCCGCCGTTTAAACAGTAACGTTACACATGATAAAATCGTGCACTTACTTTGCTTGGAAAATCGTTGCAAGCAAGCAACCAAATTGTTTTTTTATATTAATTTTTCAATTTTATCCGAATAGTGAAAATAATAGGAGCAATGTGGGAACATCGGGGGCTAAGGCAATTATTGGCATACAGTTCGCTCATTTATTTTTCGTTCTTCATTTATTTAAATACTGTTTACTGTATCGGTAACAAATATTACACTGTTAGGCCTACTGTTACGGCTATGTTATTAAAATTATTGTTGTTATAACAGAAATATGTGTTTTGTATCTTCAGGTTGTAAAACGTTATAGACGGAACTTGGAACCAGATTTGGTCCCTGGGCGCTGCACTGCGGCTGGGTTAAATGCTGAGGACACATTTAGTTTTAATGTATGCGAGTACTGAGACAATAAATAAATATTAATAGTATGCTCTTTCTGCGCTTCTGCTTAACAGCGTGTTGTCAGGTGTCTCGGATTCGGAGCGTGTTATGAAACATTTTGGAGAAAAAAATGTTTAGTAAAAAAATAAAAAAATCTCTCCGCACCGACTATTCGAAAATGCGCTGCTGATTACTACCGAATATCCGGAGCCCGAAAAATGGTATTCGGGACAGCCCTAATGTGTAATGATCTGATATGGCAGCATTTGTATACATCATGATCTGCCTAAATGGGATTCATAACAGAGTGCTTCCTCCAGGCCTTAAAGTCCATGAAATGTCCAAAATAAACGTTATTCTGTGTTAATAAATCGCTTCATCACTTTCCACTGTTTCATTTGACATATCAACATCAATGATTCTTTCCATAAATACCCCCCAAATAACATGAAATGTGTGCCAATTTCCCGTGTTATTCCGCTCCGGTAGAAAAAGCTTGCCAGCCATTAACCCAGCTGTGTGACGTCACACGTGGCAAACACCAGCGTCGTCTGGATTGTTTGTTTTGTATCCTTCCGCTATTTTCGCCCAACATATGTGTAACCGGACCTCGCTAAACTTTTTTTATCTAATAATTCATGATGGTGAAGCGATGTGTAGTTGAGTAGATGTGTAGTCACTCATATCACTGATATGAATACATTACATTCTGCTGTTTATGTCTGTGCTTGTTGGTGGGGTGTCGGGACCTACATTTCTTGCAATGCACTTCTACTGAACCAGTAGGCACAGTGTTCCAACATCCAGGTTCTACTTTCTTCTGGTTGATCAGATTAGCATTAAAGATATTACTATCATTAGTAGAGAAGCTGAATTAAAGCCCTAAGAATTTAAAAATACTTTTGAGCTGTGAATGTTTCCTGATTGCTATAAACATTGATCATGGGTGCTGGAAGATTGTGCACAAAACTCGGGTCAGAATTAAGTTACTACAGGTGTTATGCCAGCTTGAGCTAAATGTCACCAGAGTACAGTGAACTTGCCTAGTGACTGACATATATACAAGTTGAAGTGAAATAAGTAAGGCCAAAAATGAATTACGTCTGAATATCTTTATTATTTGTACTACTTTTATTACTTGTGGACTCGCACATATACCAAAATAGACTAATGTACACTGCAATAAAGATCAAATGTTACAAGTGAAAAATTAACAAAAGAACCCTTTTTTATTTATCAAACAGTAAATTAATACAATCTTACAAACTTGTGATTTGGAAAATGTTGTTATATTTACATGTTTCTTTGGAAATATAATATTGTAAATGACGTACTTTGTAAATTATTTACATCATGCGAAAAACCATTTTAACCAGTTCAGCTGCATGACTTATGTCAAATTACAGATTTGGCCATTGAAATCCCTGATAGCGGCCTCCCGGTTCAGGGTAAGTCTTCCGTATCTCGGTTACAGCACATGCAGGCAGCGGGACTCTGATTTTTGGGCCGAGTACACCCCAGCACCAACGTACAAACTGTCGATAAGATGTATATCGATACTTCCTAATGAAAATAAAGTATACAGATTATAAATATATTTGGAGAAAAATAAAATGTTATGTAGTACTATTATGTAGCAATGGTTACAAATTGGCTTATGACATGATATTTGTATTTTACTTGTACAAAATAAATATGAGGTTGTACATGACTGCTTGGCAGAATCATAGACCTCTTATATATTTCCTCACATGTTTAGTTGTTTCTTTTCCCAAGCATACATTGAACTTGCATACACAGAAAACATAAAAGCCAAGCTGTTTTTGACTGCTTGAAAGAGTTTAATGGTATCTTTAAAAGTGTACCATATCTGTAGCGACTAAAAGTATTATATGAAAGCAAAGCTGCAATAGGCAGTTGGGTCAATCAATATTTACTTACTGGTGTAGTGGGTCATCAACTGCTCTGTGTTGTTGTTTGTATTGAAGATCCGCTATTTTCAGTGTCCAAACACTGAGACAGCCTTCTCTAAAGCCTGGGTGGCTAATAATGCACCTTGGTTTCTCGCCGGGGTCTTTTATCTGGTCAGTAGGTTGCAAACTGTCTATTTGTTTCATCACCTGCCAGATCTCTCTGCAGCATACACATTCATCTGCAGTGGGCATGCTTTCACAGCATTGACATGTACACCTGAATATTGTTCACAACATAAAAAAAAAACAATATCTGCCGGACGTGTGAGGAACAGATGACAAATTAAAATCGACATTTAGTGCAGGTCAAATTAAATAAAACAGAATTTACCATTCAGTATTGCCGACTCGAGTCTCGCCGGCTGCGGAATCCGCTTCTCTTTTACAAGTTTCTGCCTCGTTGTTCGATTACCGGGCAGGAGGCTCGTACTGATAAGGCAAGATGCCTTGAAGTGAAAGGCTAGCTGGTTCACTCTCTACTTCTGTAACTGAATCCAGATAACCCACCGAATCTGAGCTTGAATGATCGCTGTCGCTGTCGCTGTCTGAAGTTGTCGCGTTGCTTGCCATTTGGACTGATTTTATCAAATGGCAATATTTGCCACGTGTGACGTCACCGCTCGTTCGGGAGTGTTCGGGGGCGTACTTGGCAAACTTCGGAACCAACATCGGTTTTTAACGTATATGTCATTTAATTATGACCAAACTTTGAAAAATATATATATATATATTCTGGTGATATCTAAACTACATGTTAAAAAACACCTGTGTTAGATGCATTACATGGCCTTTAAGAGAGAAGCAGGATGAGAGCTGATGAGAGCTGATGGAGACATGTGGGTCTGCTGAGCGGACCGTTCCTATCAATGCAGTTTCTGCTTGAATATTGTTATATGTCTACATCAACTGGATCCATAAAAACACCGTTTTCAACATTCATGGTACTAAAGGTCAAATCATAATAACCACTCATCTGTAGTCCAGTCACATAGCTTACTGCATGATGGACCTGTCTCTCCCTCTGTTTGCTGTTATGCTGTAATTACCAGTGAATTACACATGAAGAAATTATTATAAAAGACCCCCACCACCCCAGCTACAAACTGTTCTGTCTGCTGCCGTCTGGCAGGTGTTACCGCAGCATCAGGACTAAAACCACCAGATTCAGAGACAGTTTTATACCACAGGCAATAAGACTGTTAAACACCTGAACTGTTGAAACTAGGGCTGCTCGATTATGGCAAAAATCATAATCTCGATTATTTGGGTCAATAATTGTAACTGCGATTATTAAATGCAATTATTCATTGACTTTGAAAACATCCATTTATTGTACTTTAAAACAAATACAAATAATAATTTAAACTTTTTAACTGTTGAATTATACGTTCAGGGTAATCAACTGAAAAACCAATACAAAATCAAATAAATTATATATTCATATCTATATTTAAATAAATAATATCAAAATTATAAATACCAATAAACAAGATCAACAAACATGTTGCATTGCACTGTCACAACCTGAAAACTCCATAACATATAGCCAACGTTTTGGTAAAACATATTCAACATATTCCACTCAGTTAAACATTAAAGGCTGGCCCACCGTCATGGTCCAGAAGTAACAGGAAATAAATGTTGACCTACAATTTAAGACCAAATAAAAATGTTTTGGCCACCATGGCAAATGCTGGTAGGGCTGCTCATGTCATCTCTTAAAGATTTTTTGTTAGAAACTACAGTAGGGCTGCTCGATTATGGAAAAACTCATAATCTCGATTATTTTTGGTCAATAATAGATATCACGATTATTAAAAACGATTATCCATTTACTTTGAAAACATCAATTTAATGGATAAAAGAAATGTGAACAGTATGTTTTTAACAGTTGATTACACTGAACTTTAAGTATAACTCAACTGAAAAAACTATTAAAACAAATTAATAACATATTTTTATTTATTTTTATTAATAATAATAATAAAAAAATAATCGTTATATTTCGATTACATTGTTTTCGTAATCGTTGCAAGCCATAATCGTTGAAACAACATCCGTCATTCATCTGCTACTGAGTAATTATTTATCTATTTATCTAATATATCATTCCAATAACTTGCATATAGACTCTTATTGCAATATTTCACTTTTTTTTTAACTATTTTTCTTTTCGTATTTACTTGAACCATATGTTTCTGTTTATCTGTGTTATTGTGTTGCACTGTTGGAAAAGCCTGTGACCTAAGATTTTCATCGGCATAACTACACTGTAGCTATGTTCGTATGACAAAATAAAGAACCTTGAACCTTGATTACAGCTTGCTGTTGTTCTTCTAAACACCTGCTGACTATCTGAAAGCAATACATATTTGTATGTACAGAGAAACCTGCTGCAAGGAATACTCAGTGGCATACACTGTAAACAACAAAAGGTATGATATGTAACGGCTTTTCATCTCAGCATGTGACTTAATAAAATACTCACAATATTAAACAAAAATGCATATTATAGTGGAAAGAGTATTTTTCAGTTTCAGTAGTGATCTGTTCCCAGCCTTTGTGCTAACTTTGGCTATATGCATGTAGCTGACCAATCCCTGTCCTCGTTACACAGAGATGAAGCTGAGTGATCTGACTGTGTAGGGATAGAAAACACACCTTATCTTTGAAACGACACTTTTTTGTCATCAACAGATTTAAAATCGGGTCAATCGGGTCTGTGCATGGACTGAGTATTCAATACAATTAAAATATAACTGACTCATGAGTGAAGGATTTTAAAGAGGTTGTGTAGTGTATAGATCTAGCTATAAAAACAACTCTCAATGTTTTCCTTTGAGCTTAAACTTGACAAATAGCTTTCTATCCAGCAGCACAGTTTTAACATTAAATACACCGCTGATGGTAACAATGTTGGCTTTTTTCATGAAGGGATTAAACGGGAGGTTACATATTGTAACCCTAGTTATTTAAGCACAGGCTCCGCCCTCTACTGGACTCTATGGGTACTACCTCTTAACCATACTAGGCGAGCATTAACCTACTGAGATATCTATAAACGTAGCCGTGGCATTGGGATATTTTTTTTTTAATCCTGCAGAGAGAGGAGCTGTGGATTATTGTTATTGATTAATGCATCAGTGTTTCTTAGGGTTATAAACACTAAACTCAGATTACATGTCACTTGTTAGACGCTTTTGTCCAAAGCGACTTACATACTCAATACTGTGGGCAATCCCCACAGGAGCAATTTGGGGTGAAGTGTCTCAGGGACACGACGACATGCTGACTGCAGTGGGGTTAGAACCTGTGCCCCCCTGATCCGAACACCAACGCCCACTGCGCCACACGACTCCTCACAACTTCAGCGTTTAGTTTATTTAATAAAAGAGCACATGTTCAATGTGAAAAGTGACAGATTAGTCTCTAATCTAGATTAGTGACTAATCTAGATATAGATTAGTTGCAATTTGGTGCTATATATTAAAAAAAAAATATATATATATATAATTATTTTTATTTATTTTTTAAACACCTTGAATTTCAGGGGGAGCGCGGGGCTCCGTTGGCGGGGCGCAGCGCCCCTCCAAGACAATGGTAGGGGAAACACTGCGATCCTTTATCTCAGCTCCTCCATGTGTCAGAGCTGCAGACATTATTGATTTATAACACTCATTTAGTTTTATTAATATGGCTGCCTACTAGGGTTGCACGATTTTGGGAAAAAATATTGCGATTGCGATTCGAATTGCGATATTTGTTTTTAAGCGACCCAACGTAAGTTTATTGTAAAATGTGGCCATAACTAGGAAGGTCGTATCAACGTGCTCCCGTCTCTAGCACCCCCGCAGCCTGAGCTACGAGTGAAAGAACTAAACTTACATGAATCCTTTGGGTTGCTTTAAAGTCAAGCTTCAGTTTAAGATTCACCCTGTAATAGAAACATGTGATGGAGCATTAGTAACCTGACTCAGATGGTTTCACCAAACCATCTAGGAAAGCTCCATTGGAAGCCATTTGGAAAGGGCAGGCACTTTCAAAAATACTTGGCAGGTGATTGGATCAATCACCTTCTATCATGGGCCACTTCTGATTGGTTAACAATGGCTGGTACATGTGGAGCACAGCACTTCTGATTGGTGTGGATGACACACAAGAAGAAAAAAAAAAATTTTTGTAAAAAATAAATGTTAAAAAAAATCGCAGGCTTTGCGATTTGATAATCGCATCATTTCAAATCGCGATTTCGATTTAAAATCGATTAATCGTTCAGCCCTACTGCCTACTCAGTACACTGGATAACAATGTGTGTACGCTTGGTGATTTCATTAGTCACTGATGGGGTGGGCAGTACACAACTATCACAGTAATTATATCTTCCTCAGCAGATATGCATCAAAACTACACAAGAAAAAGACGTTGTCTGATACTAGAAGCACATCTCCAAATTAAGAGAAATGCTGAAACATAGGTAATTCATTAAATATCTTCATATATCCTTCATATATCCTCCTCACAGAAAAAACTGAACCGTTGACTTTAATTAAATGTATTATGTCAACAGATTTTACATAACTGTATTAGGTTAGTTGAAAGCAATAATATCAAGTTTAAATAAAAAGTATTAGGTTGAACTTTGTTGACATAATACATTTAATTAAAGTCAACGTTTCAGTTTTATCAGTACTGTTGTGTTCAATTTACTCCTTTAATCAATCATAAATATTGTGTTCTACATTTAATTGCTTCAAGACCTGATGATAAAGTAGGCATTTAAACGTGTAAAACTGCTGCTGATCACCACTTTCATTACATTATGAGTGGTAGTCAACTTTGTTACGCCTATTGTGTTCCTGCCTTAGGAAATGAATGGGTAACCCCACATTATGTTCATCCATCAGATAGTAAACAGCCACAACATTTTCATTTTGTAATACATTTTCAAAGTCTACTCATATTCACTTCAGTTATTCATGTACCAGTGGTCTGAGACATTGTTTACAGCTTAAAATGGTAGTAAATAAAATATGTTAATGATAAATGTTTATTTTGTTAAAGGGCCCATGTCATGCTTTTCCGGTTATTACCCGTCCCCTTGTGTGTTATGAAGGTTTTTCTGCATGTAAACGGTCACAAACCCTCAAAGTACACCCTGTAGCGATTAAAACTCTAACACAGAGAAGACCTGTCTATGCTGCCCCAGAACGCCTCGTTGGACATTTATCTTTTTCCATTGTTTACTTCCTGGGTTCTGTGACGTGTGAACACCCAAATCAACAACAAATGACCGGATTGGCCCAAATGGAACAATCCGCGGAGCACCTCACACACCAGGATCCCTTGGCTAACTAACAGGGAGTCCCCATTGACTTGCATAGAGCTCCCTGGTTGGTAATAGACGAGTTGGGATGGCAGAGAAATGCTCTCCGCAGACCCATTCTCACAGCGTTATAAACCTATTTTCTTACTCAATATCCTATACAGAGATGCTGTATGAGAAACCAATGTGATTTTGGAAAAATTGCACAGTTTAAATCTATTCTAGTAGACCTCAACAATGGAAATATGATCAGTAGAAATGGCCATTACATTGGACCTTTAATGTAAGAGCAACTGACAGGTCAAATTTGACAGGGACCACCTAAGTAGGGGGGGACTCATCCTTTGCAGCCTGATCAAAGTGGTCATTGAGCGGTGGTCCTCCTGTCCAGGACCTCCGAACACACCCCTACAGCCCCCATCCCTTTCTGGAAAGCACTGCTCACACAGCTCCAGCCCCCAAACCAGCCTTAGCACCAGCAGGAGTGCTGACCCTGAACCCCCCACTGAGTGTGCACCCTCCTGCCAAATTGACTCCAGCTCAGTATCCTGAAATGCTCCCAGCATTCACATATTAACAACACATGTCTCTTAGCCTCTCAGCAAACTGGTAACAATGAAGGAATTAGCTTCATCAAAACACAGAATACAGATGTAGATTAACTAGCGTGTAAATAATCTTAGCATAATCGACATGTTCAGCAAGCAGAGCATTATTACCTGCTGTATTCCCTTCACATACACACATAAATACATTCCTGTTGAGGGGTAACTAAATAAATGCGACTTATTCAAGCCGACGCCACACGAAGCTCCTGCGTGTTATTATGAGGTGGAGGGTCGTGTAGGTGACATACAATTGTCACATTTCTTTAATTGCCCAAATGTAATGTGGATTTTGGCGTAACGTTGACCTCCTAAACGCTGTAATCGCAGGCTACAGTGAGTGTGTCCGAGCCTCCACTTGGTCTATTGCGTCAAACAGAAGCGGGATCCCGTTCATCCTGCAGAAACCTGCTATAAACATCCTCCTTAAAACATGGGTCTGCCGTTCTGTTTTTCAACGCTTATTTAATAAAAAAGATATGGGGAATTACAGAGAAGAGAGTACGTAGTTTGAGTTAAAAGGTCCGTGTTTGTTTACCTTGCTGGATGCGGGCTGTGTTCTCTGCGCTGCGGAGCCGAGGAGGTGTGCAGGAGGAGGGGTGCTTCTCGCTGAGTCCGTGAAGGAAGCACCGTTTTCAGATGGCAGAGGCGTTTCACAGCCGCTCTCTGGATCCTTCTTTCTCTGGTCCTGGGTTCTCCTTCTCTCCGCTGTGGAAGTGTGGTCGAGCCGCATTCAAAGTCAGTCTCTCTCTCTCTCTCTCTCTCTCTCTCTCTCTCTCTCTCTCTCTCTCTCTCTCTCTCTCTCTCTCTCTCTCTCCTCTCTCTCCTCTCTCTCCCTCTCTCTCTCTCTCTCTCTCTCTCTCTCTCTCTCTCTCTCTCTCTCTCTCTCTGTTCTACTTCTCCTCTGCATCCTCGCTTCCTTTGGACCACCTTCTGGTCTCCTTTCGCTTGTGTCAAGCCCGCGAAAATACAGCAAAAATGACTTCCGGTTTCTATATTGCACAATTAAACGCGTCCCTTATAATTTTAACTTCCACTGAACTTCCATCCCTTTAAGTATGACTTTAAAGGTAGGGTAGGTAAGAATGGCACTAGATTTTGAAAGTACGCATCCGAAAAAAATCTGCCCGTCAGAGCCCATCCTCCAACACACACAAACGCGCATAAGTCTCCTAGTGTCAACCTAAAACCTTTATTTTGAAGGCAAACTCGAGTAACTTCCGGTGATGTCCTCGCTCCGCACGGGCAGCTTGACGCAGCTCCTCGTTGTTTGCTCCTCGCTTCTCCTTTTGTTTGAGGCTGCTGGAGGAGAGGCACAGAGGGGGCAGGTGCTGCTCCCCGCCCCGCTGCACAGCCCTTTCCCCGGGGACCCGGAGAGAAAGAGACCCTTCCAATTAAAGCCTACATGAAGATAGATTGGGATGATATGATATCACATCTACAGCAGGTCTCTAATTTGATCTGAAGACTCGGCTTTACCTTCCATCCTGCATTCACAAATCACAAATTAACAAATCTAGAAAAAACACAAATAATTGGTAAAATTTAATTAACTAAAAAATAAAAACAGTAATGGCGTAATGAAGTAATAATAAGCCTGACAAAAAGTGTTAGGATGCATAAATGACAATCTTTGGAATCCTCTGCAATCATACAAACATACATCGTTGTAATGCCAATGCTATTATGTAAAATGTGTAATTATGCAGTCACCTGTAGTTGCAGTTACTTGATTTGTTGAAAATATAATTCAGTGTTTCCAATTAAAGTGAGAGTATGTGGAAAATCACAAAATTAAGCATATGTACAGACGTATTTTGTTAAAATGTTTGTATGCCTCTTGAAAATCGCAACCTGTAAAAGGAAAACAAGATAATTCATCAACAATAATCCAGATCATTCAGAGACAAAACACAGTATCATAAAAACAGTAAAGCTGTTTCATGAGAGAGACAGAAAACTACGTGTGAGAGTAGTGAACACAGATCAGACCCGTTTTTTTCATATTTCACCCTCAGGGTCATTAAAGCAGGAGAGGCACTTCCAGTGCCACCAATTAGACAGACAGGCCTCTGACAGCAGCAGACAGCATGCAGAGCAGCACATCAGCTCCAAGCTAATTACTTATCACCCAATCACAGTGCCTCAAGAAAGACCGATAGGCCTACGCTTAATTAATCTGCAGAGGTGGAAAGTAACTAAGAAAATGTACTAGACTTATGTACACATTTTAAGTATTTTCGTTTTATACTACCCTAAACTACTCTACTATATATTTCGGGAGACAATTTTGTACTTTTTACTCAATTACATTTATTTTACTGGTGTATTTATTAGGAACACAATATAGCGCAGCTATTAGGAGAAAGGGAGAAAAGCACGTAATGTCGACGGAGCGCAGCCTGGACCTTTACGGCCCCTACACACGGCAGCGTGCGTTGCCGCTTCAACGCTTCTGCCCATTCACTTTGAATGGGGTGACGTCACGATTCGACAAACTGCATTGTGGGAGCAAAGCGTAGCTTCTTTCGCGGTGCTCGCTGCAAAAGTAGATGAATCTTCTACTTTTGACGCCTCGATGGAGGCGTCAGCCAATCGAATCATATGCCAGTACAAGCTCTAGCCCAGGGGTCACCAACTACATTTGTCCAAGGGCCAAAATGTATCCAATAGACAGCAGACTCTTCACGCTAACGAAGGATCACTTCTAGGCAGGGTTGGGAGGGTTACTTTGTAAATGTAATCAGTTACTGAATACTGAATACATGCTCTGAAAGTAATCAGAATACAGTTAGTTACGTATTCAGGTTACTTTTAGAATACTTTTGGAATACTTTCTTTTTCCATAACAGATGGGTATGTTTTGGTGAACAGCAGACACTTATTTTACTGTTTTAATGGCTTATCAAGAATTCAAACACAACATCTTGGTGTCATTCTGGACAGCTCCCTCTCATCTGCACCCCACATAAAAAACATAACCCGGACTGCATTCTTTGTCCTGTCTTAAAAAATGTCCTTGGAATATGTTATGAATTGTAAGGTGTCCTTGGGTGCTTTGAAAGGCGCCCCTAAATAGAATGAATTATCATTATTATTTATTATTATTATCGGAAACGATGTAATAACTTTAAAAAAAAATTCCAGTCACTTGCCCCATGCATTCAGCAGCAGCAGGCCATTCACTTTGATTTGATCCCGCTATGAAATGTTATCATTTCGACAATAAATAAATGCTACATAAACGTTATCTTGCACATTTTATCTAACCATCTCCGTTTCTAACTTTCAATATATTTTAAAAGAGATCTCTCTCTCTCTCACCTGCGTGCGGGGGCGGGGCCTCACAGACACGCTGCATCTTTTTCTCGCTCAGACATGCTGCAGCGCTGTGCAGTGTGCACACAGTTCTGCCTCTAATGAATATTACATTTTGTGAGGAAACTTTTCCACCAATAACTCCAATAAGTATTCCAAAATGTATTCACTTCAGGTTTACAAAAGTAACTGTAATCAGATTACTCGTTTTTCAAATGTAACGACAGCTGAATACAGTTAGCCTACTTGATTTTTGTATTCTGATTACGTAACTCTGTTACATATATTCCGTTACAACCCAACCCTGCTTCTAGGCTAATGTCCCGCAGCTCCTGCCTCTCTGTTGGACTCAGTGTTGCCAACGCCATAGTAAGGAAAGTAGCTATTGGCTGTCCAAAAAGTCGCCAGAAGTCCCTAAATGACGTCATTGCCTAATTTGCATATCATGTAATGGCAGTAAAATAACGTTCCACCCCCTTCAAGGATCAAAACTTGAAACCACCAGAGTAAATCCAGATGACAGTAGATCAGAAATGTCTATATTAGACAAAGTAGAAATAGTTGTAGTCGTTTTTAGTATAAATATCCCTTACAATAAAGGCAGTATGCCCGTGTGTCATCTCCAATAAATGGCTTCAACCCTCCTTTAAACTCAAGGTTTGATTCCCACTTATTTATGTACTTTTGTGAATACAGTTTAGACTGTGACATGATGACCTACGTGGATGTTTAGCTTGTCACAGAGAGGCACACACACAGTGGACGAGGTGATTAAGTGACTGAAGCTGTCTCGACGCGGGAGAGTGTGGCTGTCTCCTCTCTGCTCTGACTGCAGCTGAGCTGCTGCGGGAGGCAACTGTGAGTCTGTGCGCCTGTGAGTACTATGGGAGGGCTGAGGGGCTCACGGCAGATCGTTAACTGCAGAACAATACGTGAGTCTCCAAACACCAGAAAAGTCCCTAATAACACCATTACAAGTCGTTAGATTAGTCGTTAGTCGCTTTTGACAAAAATAAGTAGCCGGACGGTTTGGAAATTTAACGACAAAGTCGGCAAGTTGGCAACACTGGTTGGACTCTCTCGCAGCGGGGCTGCTGCTGTGGAGCGCACAAAGAAGACTGTTCACAACGAAGGATCAGTTCTTCTTCAAGGCAGGGAAGGTTTTGCAGTAGGCAGTCTACTGTCCCGCAGCTGCTGCCTCTCTGTTGGACTCTGGTACTCCACCTTACTCACGAGACATTGTAAAAAAAAAAATGGGCGGGGGGCGAACGCAGTAACCACTCCGCCAACGCCACAGTCACCCAAGTCGCCAGTTGATGGTCACTGCTCTAGCCAATCAAACCGCGTGCTTGTGTGTCTGGGGCGGGAGATTCATGTGATTGGTTGTTGATTGAGTTTCAGACCCCCCCCGCCGGCAAGCGACAACGCAAGCCGCCGTTTATAGGGGCCGTTACCCCTAGATTCCACCGGGTCCGTCTGCGTCGCGTTACTGCCGCGTTACGGCTGCGCTGCGGCGTCCGCAAGGATCGCGGCCACCCTAGTCAATGGGTGCTATTCCACCAGACGCGCCGCGTTACGGCTCAGAAGCGTCCCAGAAGCGCCATGAAGCCGCTGGGCTCCGCTTGAAATAGGATTGAAGTCTATTTTTCGACACGAAGTGAGCATTGACGCGAGCATTGACGCGAGCATGGACGCGAGGCATTGCAGAGGCGGCGGGCAGGAAGTAGACCGGTGACAGCATTCGGCCCATCCCCCAAATAAACTAATTTGCAGACCCTATCCCTCCGTGGTCTTTCAAGTAGGAGGAGAAATGCCAGCGTTCTCCTCCGGTTTACAGGCACTGTGTAAATTATAGAATAATTATGATGATAAATGCATTTTTGTACCACTAAAATACAGCAACACATCCTTGATTCATGTCGTTTATAGGCTAACTGGGATATTACAATTATTATTAACTTTGTCTGTACAAAGTAGCCTGTCCAGGAAATATGCCCAAATCAACAAAAACTGCGAGCCGGCAGGCAAGACGCTCCGTTTCTAAAATGCTTCTGAAACGCGCCCGGTAGGGTATGACGCTGGAGGAGGCCGGACCAAAACCGTGGCGCAGCTGTTATGCGACGCAGACGGACCCGTGTTCTTAGCGACACCCCAAGACGTTCGTCATTCCGAGTGGAGCTTTCATTATACAGTCATTCCTAATTTCTTATTCTTCAACTTTAGAAACACTTTTTGTTATATTCCATGGAATGCTCTAAACATCCCGATAGCAATGAATACATTAAATGCTTTGACAATAAATACATAAACAAATTTCATCTGTGGAAGCTGTGGCGCTGTAAAAAGCATGACCAATTATTTGAGCCGGTCCGGCTAAATAACTGGATGGCCTACCTGCCTGTCAGCCTTCCATCTCGTGCCCTCATTGGTCATGTGCGCGTTTGTGTGTGTTGGAGGAGGGGCTCTGTAAGGAAGTCTGAAGGAAGGGGCAGATTTTTTTCAGCTGCTAACTGGTTTATTCATTCTTACCTACCCTACCTTTAAGCTTCTTTAATGTAAAGCTTTTGCTAGAAAATATGTTTAATATAAAGTATGTTTTATTGTCTTTTTGTTGTATTTTAACTTGTTATTCTATTTGTATTTTGTAGGTGGGCGGTGTTACCTTGGTTGGCTGGATCGCCACAGCACTGGGATCGAGAGCAGGAGCTGGTGGACCCCCTGGCGGTTCAGGCGTAGACGGGACCCTGGACGGAACATGGGCTGGTGTCAGTGGGACCCCCTACGGCGCAAGGGCTGGTGTCGACGGGACCCCAAACAGGACAGGACAAGATTTTGGCGGGACTCCCGCTGGAACAGGTATCGGCGGGACCACCAACAGGAGAGGACAGGGAGTTGGCAGGACCCCCGTCGGAACAGGTGTCAGCGGGATAATCACCGGTGCTGCCGGGACAGGTGTTCCCGATTAAACAAGGCCTGGTGTCGGCAGGACCCTCGGCATAGCACGTGTTGGTGGGACCCCCAACAGGACAGGATATGGTGTTGGCAGGAAACCCGGATGAGCACGTGTCGGTGGGACCCCCAACAGGACAGGATCTGGTGTTGGTAGGAAATCCGGCGGAGCAGGTGTCGGCGGGACCCCCAACAGGACAGGATCTGGTGTTGGCAGGAAATCCTGCGGAGCAGGTGTCGGCTGGACCCCCAACGAAACAGATGTTGGCGGGACCCCCAACAGGTCAGGGCACGGAGTTGGCAGGACTCCCAGCGGAACCCCCAACGAAACAGGACAAGGAGTTGGCAGGACCCCCCGGCGAGACAGGTGATCGCAGGACCCCCAACGGAACAGGACACAGAGTTGCCAGGACCCCCAGCGGAACCCCCAATGGACCAGGACATGGGGTTGGCAGGACCCCCGACGAAACAGGTGTCGGCTGGACCCCCAACGGAACAGGACATGGGGTTGGCAGGACCCCTGGCGGAACAGTAGTCGGCGGGACCCCCAACAGGACAGGACACAGAGTTGGCAGGACCCTCAGCGGAACCCCCAACGAAACAGGATATGGAGTTGGCAGGAACCCCGTCAAGACAAATGACAGCGGGATCCCCAACGGAACAGAACACAGAGTTGGCAGGACCCCCAGCGGAACCCCCAACGGACCAGGATATTGAGTTGGCAGGACCCCCGGCAGAACAGTAGTCAGCGGGACCCCCAACGGGACAGGACATAGAATAGGGACTTGAGTAGGGACTAGAGTAGGGACTGGAGAGGGGACTTGGAAAGGGACTTGAGTAAGGACTTGAGAAGGGACTTGAGTAGGGACTGGAGAGGGGACTTGAGATGGGACTTAAGAGGGACCTCGAGAGGGGACTCGAGAAGAGACTCAAGAGGGAACTTGAGAGGGAACTCGAGAAGAGACTTGAGAGGGGACTTGAGAAGGAACTTGAGAGGGGACTCGAGAGGAGACTCGAGAGGGGACTCGAGAAGGGACTTGAGAGAGGGCTTGAGAGAGGGCTTGAGAGGGGACTCGAGAGGAAACTCGAGAGGGGACTCGAGAGGTGACTTGAAAGGGGACTCGAGAGGGGACTTGAGAAGGGACTTGGAAAGGGACTCGAGAGGGGACTTGAGAGGGGACTCGAGAGGGAACTCGAGAAGAGACTTGAGAGGGGACTCGAGAGGTGACTTGAGAGGGGACTCGAGAAGGGACTTGAAAGAGGACTCGAGAGGAGACTTGAGAGGGGACCTGAGAAGGAACTTGAGAGGCCACTCAAGAGGGAACTTGAGTTGGCTGCAACCTCGAGTCAGCGGAACCCCCGATGAAGAAGGAGCTTGAGTCGGCCGATACGCCGACAGGACACAGGGGGCTGGCGTCGGCCAGAGAGCCGACAGGACACGAGGGGCTGGAGTTGGCCGGAGAGCCAACAGGTGACGAGGAGCCGGAGTCGGCCGGTACGCCGACAGGACACAGGGAGTTGGCGTCGGCCGGAGAGCCAACAGGTGACGAGGAGCTGGAGTCGGCCGGTACGCCGACAGGACACGGGGAGTTGGCGTCGGCCGGAGAGCCAACAGGTGACGAGGAGCCGGAGTCGGCCTGTATGCCGACAGGACACGGAGTGCTGGCGTCGGCCGAAGAGCCTGTACTGGAACTGAAACCTGAGTCGGGACCATGGCTGCTGGGCCCGGTACTTGAGCCGGAACCATGGCTGGAACTGGAGCCGGAACCATGGCTGCTGGGACCGGAACTGGAGCTGGGACCATGGGTGCTGGGACCAGGACTGAAGCGTGGACCATGGCTGTGTGGGCCGGTTCTGGAGCTGGAACCATGGCTGTATGGGCCGTTTCTGGAGCCAGAACCATGGCTGCTGGGACCGGAACTGGAGCTGGGACCATGGGTGCTGGGACCTGGCGCCGGGCAAAAAACAATCTTCAAATAAAAGAAAGTCACCGGAGGAGTTAAAGGAGAGTGACAGGGAGCATGAGAAGAAGAGGGAGATAACGTTTCAGCCAGCTTGATCGATGGAGTTGGCTTGTCGTGGTGCAGTGACGTGTCTTAAAACCCTTTTATAATCTATCGATTAGATTTATGATTCGAAAATTATAAAAGTAGGGTAGACATGTGGAGATTATCCGGCTGAACAAAACGTGCATTTATCAAACAGGTTTGTTTTCCACAGACTTTATTTCCAGCTATTTTCCAAAACCCTGTGGAGAAGTCCCATTGCTTTTTTGTCGAGGGAACCAGCGGCTTACTTCCTGGTTTTATGACGCATCACTGCACCTCTCAATATGATGCCAATATAAACAAGGTCTTCTGTCTGCTCTTTACATCAATGCCGACCTATGCTGACAAGTAAGTGAAGAGTAGAAAATATAAAAGGTATTGGCTATAGGGAAATGTCCCAGCGGTTTAGGATAATGAAGGTTCTAATCTAATCTACTACATAGCCATTACATTTCTAACTCCTAATGACGGCAGAAAGCGCATTATACAAATAATAATACTCATAATAATAGCAGAAATGTTTTAACAATAACCACAATATAATTATTTTTATAAACCAAATATGATCAATTGAGGAAAGTGAGGAAGAACTGATGATTCAAATGTTGTAGTACAAGTAGTAATGTAGTTAGCATAAATTACTATTGCAACAAATGTGTTAATTTTCTTCATTATTAGTTGATTTTTTTTGGACGAATGCTCCGGGCCAGTGGTTACAATGGTGGGGCCAGTGATAATACAATTCCACCGGCTCGGAGGGCCAGTGGCATTTTACCCTTAATGTCTACCCCTGAGTATAATCAACAGCCTATGCTAAGAATGAGCTATGTCCGTTAGCTAAGCCGTTAGTTAGCTTAGCTTATCTTACACATTGAAACCACACAATCAATTAAACCACATTTTTGAAACATAACTTGGCACACAGGTACATTTGTATACTTACAGACATATCTACTCCAAGGATTAAAACAAAATGATCTGTGGCATAGAACTGAGCTACGATGTGCTCTGCATGGCTTTGCTGTGTAAACTAAAACACAAGAAGGAGAGTCGCGCTATCTGGTGCCTTAAAGCTACAGTACCGAATTTTGCCACTAGGGGGTGCCAATAAACTACGGTGGTAAACCTTTTTACCACTATTTACATCTCTTTACCCTTGGTATCAGTAACACCACATCGCTGATGGGCCTAAGGTACTCTTTAGCTGTCCCTTGACCTAAGGTCTTCACCATGACCTTTCGCACCTTGCCGTCCAAACTTGGAATGGCCTTTACTATCACACCAAGAGGCCAGTCATTACGTGGTGCTTGGACGTCCTTTAACAAAACAATTTCACCGCCCTGGAGATTAGGCCGCTCCTCGGTCCACTTCCTCCGAGGCTGAAGAGTTGCCAGATACTCCTGCTTCCACCGTTTCCAGAAGGAGTTCGCCACGCTCTGAACCTAGCACCACTGTACCTTACATAGGTGATCCAGTTAAAAGTCCCCTGGGGCTGTGGGTGTCACACTCGCCTTCTGGGTTAGAAGAGTAGCAGGTGAGAGTATCTCAGGAAGGTCTGTATAGTAATTGATGGGAACCAGAGGCCTGGAGTTCATGATGGCCATAACTTCAGCCATCAAAGTGGCCAGGACTTCATGGGTCAGTTTATCCTTATTCTTCAACAGCGGTGCATCAAGGACCCGTCGAGCCACACCAATCATCCTCTCCCAAGCTCCACCCATATGTGAGGAATGAGGTGCGTTAAATATCCATGTACAACCATGGTCTTACAGATAGTCCTTGATCTCAGGATCGTCCGTGTTTATCTGAAGCTCTCTGCATGCTCCAATAAAGTTTGTGCCTCTGTCTGACCTGAGGTGTTCGACTGTTTGCAGTGATGCCATCCATTGCACTCTACAGTGTGAGACTTGCTGGAATAGGACTTGGCTACCTGAATGAGTGTTGCCATACCTCTTACTAGAGCCTTCCAAGTAGAGAAATGTTTGAACCGGTGTGATCCGAGGCTCTGCTCTGTGACCTTGGTTGCAAGAGAGAGAACTTGAGGATACATTTCTTTATCAGTCTCTGGTTGCACAAGTTCAAATGATTCAGTCTTATTTTCTTGCTCTGTGTCTGTCTGACGGAGAAGTTGAGGGCCAAAGAACCAACTGGATGACATCAGACAAGCTGCTGGTATTGGCCTTGTTACGTGGTCAGCAGGGTTCACTTCAGTTTTCACATAGAGCCACTGTTCTGGGTTAGTACTGTTCCTTATGCGAGCTACTCTGTTAGCTACGGAGGTGGAGAACCGCCTTGAATTGTTGTAGATGTAGCCAAGAACAACGTGACTGTCCGTGAATAACCTGACTGCCTTCAACTCCAAGTCAATCTCAGACTTGATTAGTTCTGCCAGTTCAACCGCCAAGACTGCCCCACACAGCTCCAGGCGAGGTATGGTGTGCAATGGGTAAGGAGCTAGCTTTGATTTGCCCATCACAAAGCCTACATGCCATTTCCCATCAGAGTCAAGAACACGTAGGTATGCTACGGCAGTAATTGCCCTTGTAGAAGCGTCTGAGAAAACACAAAGTTCTGTTTGTTTGCAAGATGACATTGAGACCGGGGTATATGGTCTTGGTAATGGAATCTGTTCCAGCTCAGTTAAGGAGTCAGTCCAAGCTTTCCACTGAGCTTCCTTCTCTGGTGGGAGTGGGACGTCCCACTCGTACTGCTCTAAAGACATTTCTCTTACCAGTGCCTTGCCTTGCACAGTGATGGGAGATGCAAATCCCAGGGGATCAAAGAGACTGTTCACAGTGGACAGTATGCCTCAACGAGTGAACGGTTTAATGTTCTGTGAAACTTTAAAGGTGAAACTGTCATTATTGAGTTCCCAGCTTATGCCCAGACTCCGTTGGAGGCAAAGGGTCGGCTCCCAAATCCAGATCTTTAAAGTCGCTTGTTCGTTCTTCAAGAGGAAAGGCCTCCATGACCCTGGCACTGTTTGAAGCTACTTTGCGAAGCCTCAAATTGGACTAAGCCAGTAGGCTCTTGGTTCGCTGTAGCAGATCAATGGCTTCATCTTCTTTTGACACTGAAATTAGTCCATCATCGACATAAAAGTTCCTGAATACAAACTCCTTTGAGTCTGTGCCATGTTCAGTTTCCCCTTGCTCTGCAGCCTTTCTCAGCCCGTATGTTGCTACTGCTGGTGATGGACTGTTCCCAAACACGTGCACTGTCATCCAGCAGTCAACAATCTCCTTATCTGGGTCGTTGTCTCTGTGCCACAAAAACCGCAGGAAGTTGCGATGGTCCTGTCTGACCTTGAAACAATAGAACATTCGTTCTACGTCAGCTGTGACGGCGATTTGCTCCCTTCTGAATCTCAGTAGGACCCCAATTAGAGTGTTGTTGAGGTTGGGTCCACTGAGGAGAACGTCGTTCAATGACACTCCTTTGTACTGAGAGCTGGAATAAAAAAACACTCTTATTTTCCCTGGTTTTTGCGGGTGGTAAATACCGAATGTAGGCAAATACCAGCACTCTTGTCCATGCTGAAGTTGTGGAGCTAGCTCGGCTTGGCGGTTGTCAATGACCTTCTGCATGAAGTCAAAGAAATGCTCTTTCATGTCTGGTCTCCTTCTGAATGAGCGCTGGAGAGAGGAGAGACGCTGCAAGGCATGTTCCCTGTTATTAGGAAGGGGCTTGCGGGGGAAGCGAAAGGGCAGTGGTGCCACCCAGTGGTTTTCAGCATCCATATACACCTCGTTTTCCATGATTCAGAGAAAGATCTTGTCATCCACAGACAGGGCTGGTTTGTCGTCATCAGGTGTTTTTCGAAACACACTTTCACCGATAAAATATAATTTCCATTAAGGACGTTTTCCAGGCTGTGAGATGGGGCTGGAAGATGATGCTTGGCTGGACCATTTAACCTCTCCTTCACCTGAATGCTGTTCGTGCACGGCTTAAGAAAGGATGGGCGTCCATTTTGAAGGACATGGGTCTTGTAGACGTTGACATTGTTTGAATTGTGAGTCCCATCCAGGCATATTTCTCCAACTATGACCCAGCCAAGGTCAAGGCGCTGGGCGTGAGGCCCGTTACACTGTTCACGCACCTTATGTAGACGCAGAATTTCTATTCCGAGCAGAAGGAGAATAGGAGTATTTGTGCTGAGGGGAGGAATCTTGTCAGTCACTTGCCTGAGGTGTGGAAAATACTGTGTGATCTCCGGAGTGGGAATCTCTGACCTGTCGTCAGGCAAGTTGTTACATTCCAACAGAGGAGGGAGTGCTGCTTTAGTTTTCCCATCAAGTGACTCCACTATAATGTTGCATGCTTTTCTTCCTGCTGTCTCCACTTTGCCTGAGCATGTTGTTAGAGTATAGGGAGATGCATTGCCATTCAAGCCAAACAGATTGAAGAATTGTGATTTTGCTAACGACCGATTACTTTGATCATCCAGCACTGCATACACTCTGTGTGACTTGTGGGGATAATCAGCCTGGTATACATTCACCAAGCATATTTTCGAGCATGATCTGGGCTTGGGAGCACCACAGCAGATTTCTGTACACATGGAAGTTACTTCAGGTGTCCTTTGTCCTCTTGGCTCTCCGCTTTGCTCATTCTCAGGTCTGAACATACCAAACGACCAAGGAGCTGGACCAGGATGCATGGCTGAGATATGTTTGTCACTTTCACACTCCTTGCATTTAAGTGTTGTCTCGCAGTCTTTGGCAATATGCTTTGTGGATTCACAACATCGAAAGCAGATGGATTTCTCCTTTAAATAGGTTATTCTCTCATCAAGGTGTCTTCTTCGAAACCAATGGCATTTTGACAGTGGATGAGGCTTGTTATGCACTGGGCATTGTTTGTCTGGTTCCTCTGTCTTGATAGCTGAGCTAGACTGTGAGGCAGAAGCAGTCACTTCAGTTTTTTAACTGAAACAGCTGTTCTGGGAGTGTATATAGGTGTTATATCCACTCTAATGTCACTTTGGGAAGAGGAGAGACTGAATGCAAAACTTGGACCATTTCTGATCTTTGCCTGGGCACATACAGATGTAGCGATTCATTTCAGACAGTTTGAAACGCGAGGGCCGTGATTGGTACGTGATCTGGCCTCGCTCAAGGTAACCTCCAGTTTGACTTGAGACCGCCCCCGTGATAGATAAATGTAATTATAATGAAGCCAGCTGCAATGGATCATTGATCCACCAGGGGGTGCAGTGGGGTTCCACATTGGAGTTCATGTGAAATAAAGTCAGATACAGTACGCTGGATGTACAGCGGAACTTTGTTAAGATCCATATGTCACAGAGATATCATATTCTGTGCTAAATAAGAGACATGTAATCATTTACAAAACATCACCATGTTGTTATTTAACAAAATAATGTTGTTTAGTCGAAAAAAACGAACAGGAGGAAATGCAGCCCGGCTCTCGATTTTTAATCCTAATTTAATCATCATCTTCACCACGATCATTTATGTTTATGTTCGCCGAATTGACATGAAATCACTGGCACATATGAATATACTGTATTCAACTTCATTAAAACTTTATTAACGTGCCTAAACTCAGTAATTCACCAAAGATATTTATATTTTATATTTATAAAATGTTATGTAATTCAGGCTTATAGTTCAACCTTCTCTAAAAGCCTTCAACAATGACAATATTCATAGTAATTTAATAAATCCTTCCAACACACCTTGTAAAAAATAGCCTACTGTAAGTTAAGAAATCATTCCAATATGTACATCTTCTGATGTAACAACAATAACATTATAAATAGTAACATAGCTGAACATGGTATTGCACATTTAGCTTTGAGTGTTACTGACCTGAGATGTTTTTATTACATGAATTAAGGTGACTGAGGCTTTTTAACATACAGGGATGCAAACTCATCAGGTATGAAAAAGGTGACAAGGATCCGAGCCCCCAGCTCCCCCACCCCACGGAATAACAGAGGATTTTAGCAGTCAGAACAACTAAAGCAGCAGTGTTAATAATAACAGAAACGCCAAAGAGTCACATCTAATAGAAATATATAAAAGCATTTATTTTAAATTGTGTAGCAGTCAGTTTATAATTTTGGCAGCATTGTTGACTATTTTTAAAATGTATTTTCATGCCTCTGTGCAAGGCTTAGTCTTTTTATCTTTATAGCCACATGGTGTAAAGTAACTAAGTTCATAAACTCAACAAGTACTATACTTGGTCACAATTTTGAGATACTTGTACTTTATTTAAGTATTTCAATGTTTTGCTACTTTGTTCTTCTACTCCACTACAGTTCAGAGGTACATGCTGTACTTTTACTACTCTAAATGTATTTAACTTCACATATGTGGATGAATGATGTGAAATCTAATCAAGTGTTGATTCCGACTTTAGTTCCACCTGAAGTAAATCCACAAGCTACCCTGCAGTATACAAAGTCATTCAAACTAGCTGCACCTTTACCAGCTTTGAGAACACTTTCATGATCAATCATTATAAAACATATCATATCTATTATTCTGAAATGGACCAATCTGCACAATGACTACTTTTACTGTCGCAACTTTCACTATATTTTGATGATAATACTTTTCTACTTTTACTTGAGGAACATTTTGAATGCAGGACTTTTACTGTAACAGAGTATTCATACACTCTGGTACTTCTACTTTTACTCAAGTACAAGAGCTGACTACTTCTACTTTTACTCAAGTACAAGATCTGAGTACTTCTACTTTTACTCAAGTACAAGATCTGTGTACTTCTACTTTTACTCAAGTACAAGATCTGAGTACTTCTACTTTTACTCAAGTACAAGATCTGTGTGCTTCTACTTTTACTCAAGTACAAGACCTGAGTACTTCTACTTTTACTCAAGTACAAGACCCGAGTACTTCTACTTTTACTCAAGTTCAAGATCTGAGTACTTCTACTTTTACTCAAGTACAAGATCTGAGTACTTCTACTTTTACTCAAGTACAATATATATATACTTATACCACCTCTGTTTATAGCCTATGAAAAAAACTATTAGAATTAGAAGGCTAAAGCTAACGTTAGCAGATAGTGACAATGTATGCTAGCTAGCTAGCTCAACGATTCCTTAAATAATATTGCCACAGAAAAAATTTTCAGTTAACATCACGCTCTGCCGCTCCGACAGGGAGCTCTGCTCTGAACACCTGAACGGCCCGTTCTAACAGCGGTTCACCAGCGGTCCAGTCTGTGCCACAGTGACTCCGGACGCACAGTTAATATTAATGAACGCACCCGTAGGTAATGTAGCTGCTGAAGCTAGACCATCATCTCGGAGCAGCAGAGCCTTATTATACATCCATGAGCAGAGCCGACAGGCAGGAAGACTTGAAATGCATCCGCTAAGAAAAATAGTCCGTTGTTACCGTTTTTTAAACAGTCTGAATGACTCGAGCACACAGCTCGCACTTCATTATAATATATAAAAAAAGAACACCATGCGTTTCATGATGGCACATAACAGCTCACGGCCGCAGATTACTCCGGGTCCAAGACCCCCCCATACCCCAAAAATATTTTTATTGCAGATCTACATGAATCACACAAACGACTTATTTTGGATTCAAAACGGCGAATTTCGCTGAAAGGTGACAAGTTTGCATCACTGAACATAGACAGAGCACAACTGAAACATAACATCTGAGATATAACAAAATAATACACTTTTTGGGGATGCTTGGGATGTGAGTGAGGGACACGGCTTAGAACGGGCGTGTCGCCTAGCAGGACAGGAGAGTGTGTGCACCAGTCTGCCTTGATCTATGAATTCATGTCCGTGACAATCACTGCTGCCCACAGCTGTTTTATAGAAGGAAATTCCTTCACCTCATGAAAGTGTTTTAACCACACACACCTCTACACACACATGACGGGTGTTATTTTCCCCATAAGGAACAAGTCGCTGCAAATTATCCCGCTTATTACACGGCCACATTCTCAACAAAGTAACGACATGACTCCCAATATTAATTTAAATGCTTTTATGGATTTAGAAAATGTTTTTATTGATTAAAAAAATAGTTCTATGTATTGATTTAAAAAATAGTTGTGTGTATTGATTTAAATTGACATGCATCCGCTAAGAAAAATAGTCCGTTGTTACCGTTTTTTAAAAAGTCTGAATGAAACGGCAGCTCTCAGCTGTGTATTTGCACAACTAATGGCCCATCAACCACAGCTCTCTCCCCCCCTCCCCCCTTGATCTTTCTTCTCCAGCAGCTAAATTAATTGTAGGTTACTCTGAGTGACAAGCTTACAGTTAGACACAACACTGTCATTGCAAGTGACCCTCAGTTAGTTGACTTTTATGTTCAACTGCTAAATTCGTTACTGATAAAAAAGGGCTTCTACTGTACCTAATTACCTTAACACTAGAACCGCCAGAGGTTTTTGTATAGGCCTACCTAAACCCGTCAAATCCCGCTATTAGAATGCAATTTTTAACAACATAGGGTGCTACATAACACACTTTCAGGAAAAGTCACGGACTGGGAGACTTTAATATTTTATTGAAAATAAGTTACATTGCACACACACATCACACATCACACAAATTGACCCGATTGGCGGTTCTAGGGTTAAATAAACTCACTAATTAATGAAACCAGTTCAATACGCATTATTCTTATTCTTATCATTCTTTATGAGCGCAGAAATAGTCTTAAAATCAGATCTGTTTTTTAAATGAAATCTGACGGCAGGCAGTTAGCTCTGATCACCTATGATAAATGCGCCGCACCTAATCGCTGGCCATTCAGCCACAGACACTGTTCGAAATGGGGGGGAGCTAGGGGGAGCTTGGCTCCCCCGAAGAGGGAGGGAGCTCCCCCGAAGGCTGACTTTGAGATAAATAGGGGGAGCCCAAAACAATCGTGCATATTTGTGTCACACAGATTAGAAATGTTGAGTTTCTGTAAATAACAGTTCTTGAAATAAATAATAGTTATTGTTCATTACAGTTTCTGAATATTTGTTTTATATTTTTGAATATGTCTTGGTGTTGCCATCTGTACGTGGCGGCGCTGCATTCTTACTTACGTTGCTATGGTTACGGCGGTGATGCCGGCGCGGTATTTGAAATGTTCATATTGATATTTTTTTAACTCTGCCTTTGTAATAAAAAATATGGCAAAATGAAAACAGCCAAGCGTCACGGCTTTTGGATCCACAAGCAAAGAAGCGAAGGAGTCTAAAAATGACAACGTGAACGGAAAACAACTTTTAGTTGGCCGGCTGTAAGCGGCGTTAGGGTCGAGCTTGACAGCTCCACACCGAGGGAGAGGCCTGCCGATGCGGAGCCTGAAGAGGCTTCAACAACGGCCACATCCGCCGGCATAGTGACACCGTCTGTATTAGTAGAAGAGTGTTTTTATAGCAATTGATCGCATCCGCGCTGCTGCGCCAGTCAACAGAGCGTGCGTGCGACATATTTAGTATCAGGATGTGCTCTGAAAAATAGGGCTCCCCGAAAGCAAATGGGTAATTCGAAAACTGAGAGAGCTCCCTTTATACAAATCAAACTGTAGACGGTGTGAAAGCACCTATTGTTTTAAATAATGGTCGGAATGTGACCTGTGAGCCTTCTGAATTACCGTGGGACAGCACATTCTAAACTAAAATGTTCAATCAATAAAGTAACATCTTACCTTATCTTAATAATATCTTCATATTAATAATAATAATAATAAATCATACAGTATGTGTCCGAAAGGGAGCAGGAGGAAGCAAACACAAAAATATACAAAAAATATACTGCATATTAAAGCAAACAATTGTAAAGGTAAAAGTATGAGCATAACAAATAAAGAAGTGTAATGTAAACATTTACATTATTATTATGATTATTTAATATATAAAGACTATATATTATTGAATTACAAGATTAGATATACTTTAGTTGATCTAAAACAGTGGTCACCAACCTTTTTAAGCCCAAGATCACCGACCTCGGCATAGGTAAAAGGCGAGATCTACTTATTGCAGAATTTAGTGAAAAAGACGGCACAGACAGTGCTTCCAATTTGAGGCTTTTTATATAGGCTAATTGCATCTGAATGACTGTTACAATGAAGGCTCCATGATTAGCTCACAGCATATAGATAGGGGTAAAGTGCTATTTGTTTATGAGTGGGGGGCGGACCTCACTTCCTCTAGGGGGGGTCCTCACCTCCTCTAGGTCCTCACCTCCTCTAGGGGGGTCTGGGGGGATGCTCCTCCGGGAAGGTTTTTTTTTTAAATATTGAAGTTGAAAGCATCAATCTGGTGCACTTTGAGAGCAACATGAAGAGATCTATGGATACCTCTCTCAGCACCCATATGAAACAGAACTGTAAACAGATTTTTGTTTTTCTTTATGGATATTTTACAAATCACTCCCCTTTTAAACTGTATTCTTGTTTTACTGCCATATAGTATTTCATACCTGTTTTTCATGTATTCTCTTATTGTTTGTATAACTATAATGATCGTATGAAGGTGTGCCGCAGAAGTAATCTTTTAAATAATTTGTGACAAAACCGTTCTAAACACTCAAGAGTCCTTTAGCTCACCTGAGCCCCTCAGGGAGGACTCTCCTCCAGCTTGTTGTGGAAACAGCTCCTTATGTCCGTTAGTGCAGCTAGCTAACCAGATGCTAACATCACGGTCCCCGCTAGCACCGGTCCCTCTCTCTCCCTCTCTCGCTCTCTCCCTCTCTCTCTCTATATCACACTAAATGCGCTATTGCCACACACACACAGAGCCGAGCTTGAATGACACAAGCACACGTGTATTTCCATGCAACTCTCTGATCGGTCTGTTGTGTTGCCTCTGTTGCGTTCACTGAACACGGGAAATTACAGTCCTGCCGTCCTCTCTTGTGTCATGATGAGGTTCACGTAAAGCACGGTTAATGTATTATATTATTGAGGTGTCTCAAATATACGTCAATCAAGTGGCACCTGCTAACGGGGTGGTGGATGATAGGTTTACATCTAAAAACGTATTTTTCAAACATTATTATTTTAATTTGATTTTTCTTTCTTTTGTTACTTTTTTTTTTAACGGTCTACCCGAACCACACTCGCGATCGATCGACTGGTTGGCGACCACTGATCTAAAATATTGATGTGTTCAAATGCTCTTCAAAACACAACTGAAAGTCCATGAAACTTGTCTTTCTGTATTTGTGAATGAAGCGCCATCTCCTGGTTAAAACCTGAAATTGAAAATCTGGCAACGCCCTCTTGGAAAATAGTGGGAGGGCTTAACATTCCTCTATACTGGTCTTTGGCAGGTCGTAGGCAGGAAGCTGTAAGCTGGAGTCTGAAATTCAGTGCTACATCTGTACAGTACAAATTTCACAAAGAAGCTGAAAGGTGGGAAAGGCACAAGATAATCTTCCTTATACCTGGAACCTTGCGTTACCCAGCGCTCTCGTAGACTGTAAGGAAGCTTTTCCACTATTGGATTAACACCTCTTGCAGTGTCAAAATATGCTAGGCCAGGCAGAAATACACCAGATTTAGCGGCATCTATCTCCAGTAACAAGTCACCAAGCTCTCTGAGCTGGTGGATGTCTTTGTTTGAGGTGGTTGGAAATGTCTCTATTCGTTTTAGAAGGGCATTTTCGATCACCTCTGGGCATCCATAACATTCCTTTAAGCGCCGCCATATCATACCGAAACCTGCTGTGGGGTTATGAACGTGCACTGACCTTATCCGCTTTGCATGTGCTGCTGACTCCGGTCCAAGCCATTTGACAAGGAGGTTGAGCTCTTTGTGGTCAGACAGATACAGCTCCCTTGTAACTGCTTGGAATGATGATTTCCATGCCCAGTTATTTTCTGGACGATCATCAAAGGCAAGGAGCCCAGAACTCACCATCTCTTTTCTCACGAGATACTGAGCAAGATCAGGATGAGGAGTATGAGGAGTTGGAGCTGAGTAGTTATTTGGAACGAATGCTGGAGAGACAGGAAGCGATGCATAGTGTAGGTCCTCAGTGGGTTTGTGCTCATCTGCACCCTTGTGTGGCCAATGTCTTCCCTGCTGTCCGTTATTGTGAGAAGTGAGTTTCTGTGTTTCCACGTTTTGAAACTGTTGGTGAATGTTTTGTAAAAATGAAGGTTTATCAATGTATTCTGTTGTGCGTCTTGCTGGATCATCCTGAGCTACATCCTGTAACTCACCAAGATGCCCTTCTTCCAAATCTGCTGCAGCTGCTTCAAATATGGCTGCCTCTTTAGATGCGGCCACAGCTTTACTTTCCAGCTTCAAAACATAAAGGTTTGCCTCCAACTCTGCTTTCTGCCTCATCATGGCTGCCTCCCTTTCTGCGAAGGATACCTTTATTTTTTTTCACAGACCAGAGTTCGTCTTCCTGTTCATTCATCTTACTGCTGTCTGATGAATGAGTCTTTAGCATGAAGTAGTAGCGTGCTGATCACAGAATTATTTCGCTCCAGCTGAGTAGTGTATTTTGACTATTCTGCCCTTGCGTATGCATCGCACTGCATAGCTTAACAGATAGCGAACAAAGACTCAGAAGACAGTTGTTGAGTTGACCATGAGGCTTGAAATTGTAAAACTGCAAGAATAAACAGAAACATACAACACAAGTTACATAATTTAAATAATACATGTGCAACATAATGCAAATAGAGTGCAGTATAATCAACAGCCTATGCTAAGAATGAGCTATGTCCGTTAGCTTAGCAGCTAGTTAGCTTAGCATATCTACACATTGAAACCACACAATCAATTAAACCACATTTTTGAAACATAACTTGGCACAACTTTGTATACTTACAGACAGATCTACTCCTAGGATTAAAACAAAATGATCTGTGGCATAGAACTGAGCTACGATGTGCTCTGCATGGCTTTGCTGTGTAAACTAAAACACAAGAAGGGGAGTCGCGCTATCTGGTGCCTTAAAGCTACAGTACCGAATTTTGCCACAAGGGGGTGCCAATACACTATGGTGTCAGAACATCTATGAAACCTGATGTACTTATATGATTCTGTTTTCTTCAAGTTTGTATCTTGTTGGTCGAACGCACTTATTGTAAGTCACTTTGGATAAAAGCGTCAGCTAAATGCAATGTAAGAAGATAGATGGCTACTGCCGTATTTGCCTCTGAACCTTGACAAGTGCATGTTTCAGGCTTATCAATTAACAACAGGAGGGGTCACAGACATAAGACCAGCTGTTAAATAAAGCTCTTCTGACCTTAGCTGTCATGTATATATTAATGCTGCCCATTACGGCTCCTACACACGGCGGCGTGCGTTGTCGCTTGCCGGCGGGGGGGGCTGAAACTCGACCAACAACCAATCACATGAATCTCCCGCCCCACACACACAAGCACATGGTTTGATTGGCTAGAGCTTGTACTGGCATATGATTTGATTGGCTGACGCCTCTGTTGAGGCGGCAAAAGTAGAACATTGCTCTACTTTTGCAGCGAGCACCGCGAGAGAAGCTACGCTTTGCTACCACAATGCAGTTTGGCGAATCGTGGCGTCACCCCATTCAAAGTGAATGTGCATAAGCGTTGAAGCGGCAATGCACGCCGCAGTGTGTAGGGGCCGTTATGGGCACAAGCCATTTTCACCCCTTTATTAATTATATGTTTTAAATTTGAGTGTTTCCTATCCCCTAAACCTCCAGGGATGTACACAGTTTAATACTGGCAACTTCTTATTATGGGAAATACGAAAACGTCTTTTAAAACTAAAATTCCGAGTAGAGACGTGCCATAGAGCAGTGGTTCCCAACCTTTTTTGTCTTGTGTACCCCCTGAGCCTTTTGTCATACCATGAGTACCCCCTCACTCATACGTGCTGATGATCCTTCACAAGTAGAACGTAACTGATTATTGAATGAAAATAAATTTATTTCATCTCCTTAATTTGAACATTTAATTCTCAGGCATTTTCTTAATTTTAACTTAAATCACTCAATAAAAATGAATATGTTGCCTTGAAAATAAATAATATAATCAAATAAATACATATGAAATCAAAAATAATCAACTTATCTTTGCTATATATTAGGGCCGGGACTTTAACGCGTTAATTAAGATTAATTAATTACCCAAAAATGTACGCGTTAAAAAAATTAACGCATTTTAATCGCACTTATTTTTGTACCGCGGAACGTTTCTCACTGGATGAGTTTCAGGGGTACCGGTTATACTGGAGCACCAACTAACGTTCATGACTTCAGACAACAACAAACCACAGTGAACGATAGTCAAACACGAACGAAGAAGCTGATGAGACCGCTTTGGTTGGCCCCGTGGATGGGACATTTTGTTTTAAAAAACGGACAGATGGAAGCGTCGATAAGAGCAAGGTTGTTTGCAAATTATGCAAAAAGGAATTTGCATATCACCGCAGCACATCAAGCCTCAAGTATCACCTCAATGCAAAACCTATAGCAGCTAGCGTGGAAGCTAGCGTGGACGTTAGCCCGAATCGGAGTACAAGGACCCACACCCAATTCGTGTTGATCAAACAGTGGCCTATGCAACAGAGAGATTTTATTTTTTCATCAGGATATTGGAAGAATAGGAGGGATTGAGGTCAATCACTGGCACTTTTTTTATTCTATTTTAAATGGTACAGTACACTTTATGTTTATTATGTTGTTGGTGCAACTGGCACTTTATGTTGAACTGTTTATTGTTTTGGCCAAGGTTATTGAGAGAGTTGGACTGAAATGTATTAGATTTTTTAAATCAACTGTTGGTAAATCAACAAAGTCTGTTATGGCCTCTGAAGCAACAGAGATGTTTTCTAATAGTCAGGGTTTCCAATGTTCTGAATATACTTGAAAGTATTGTGTTTTACTTAAAAAACAAAGTGTTATAGTTTACAGAAGGTCTACCTACCTATAGGCTACCTGAATCTCTGAAATGTACTATATTCCTAAATATGCTATTGCTACACTTTATGGCAAAAATTGCACTTTTCTGTTGGTCTTGGTTAAGTACCACCTTGAAAAAAAAATAAACAATGTTTTGTTGCTTAAGCTTATGTATTCAGTCATTATTCAATGGTATACTAAAATCCATGTGAAAAAAATTGCTTCTCACTGTTCTCAGGTCAAATATTTATATGTGATTAAAAATGCGATTAATTGCGATTAATTAATTACAAAGCCTGTAATTAATTAGATTAATTTTTTTAATCGAGTCCCGGCCCTACTATATATATATCTTGTAACATTTAGGCTTAAACCTGGAGCCCCTTTGAATAAGTCCCCTTTAAACAGGCATTTAAACTTTAATTTGGGAACAAAACACTTAGCAAAATAATATCCAGAATCAGTATAGGCCTAGCAGTTTCTTTTCACCAGTCATGTGAGCTTTAATGAAACACTTGAGCTTGCTTGTCTTTCATAAGCTTTGATAGTTCTGGAGGCAGTGTGGAAACAGCTGTGACCAGGCTGGTCTCCACATCCAGTCTGTTCCTCTGCTTGGTTTTGATGTGTGTTAAAGCTGAGAAGGTCACCTCACACAAATAAGTAGAACCAAACGGCAAAAGTTCAATCAGTGCATGTTTTCCCAGTTCAGGATATTCCTTCTCCACATCACACCAAAACTCAGTCAATGACTTCTCAGCATATGCCATCTTCAGACCACGGTCAGATGATAATTCCATCAGAGGCTCCTGCAGCATTGCTGGAAGGCTGTTGCTGCTCTCACTCACAATGAATGGGTTCCTCACCCAATCCAGTCTTTCTGACTTATTTTCAATGTCCTGAAAATAATGGCTGAAATCAGTGCAGAGTTTGGACAGGTGTGCTTGCACCAGTTTGACCACTGAACCCCTGGCAACAGCAGTTGTGGCAAGATGGGCATTGAGTAGTGAGAAACAGCTCACGTCAACCTCATCACATTTCCTCTCCCATAGTTTGAGCTTTTTTGTGAATCCTTGAACTTTGTCATAACATTTCAGGATATGTGACTCCTTGCCCTGAAGTGATAGGTTGAGCTCGTTGAGTTTGGTAAACACATCAGCAAGATATGCCAGGCGCGCCACCCACTTGTCATCCTCAAGCTGCACAGCAAGAGGATGCATATGCTCCGTCAAGAACACAAAAACTTCATTGCGAAGTTCATAAAGTCTCAGTAGCGTTTTCCCACGAGACAGCCAGCGCACGTCTGTGTGAAGCAATAGCTGATCGTGCTCTGTGCCATTCTCATGACAAAGAGTTTCAAATATCCTGTGATTCAATGGCCGAGATTGGATGAAGTTTATCATCTTCACAGCATCATCCATAATAGCACTTAAATCAGGGCTCATCCTCTTGCTAGCTAGTGCTTCACGATGAATAATACAATGCATCCATTTAATGTCGGGATTTACCTTTCTTACGTGCCCAAAAAGTCCCTTTACACGCCCCGTCATCGCAGCTGCTCCATCAGTACAGATGTGGCTGCAGGTTTTCCACTGCAGATCATGTTCTCTGAAGAAGCTGTCGATAACCTGGAACAATTCTTCCCCAGTTGTCTTTCCTGGCAGCGTTTTGAAAAATAAAATATGCCCGTTTATGTCTTACGCATCTTTGTAACGCACGAAGGACAGGAGCTGCGCTTCTCCACTCACGTCTGTCATTTCATCCAGCTGCAAAGCGAACTGACCGGCTAGTTTTATTTTGTCCACCACTTGTCCAATTATATTAACAGACATATCATTGATCCCACGGGATACGGTGTTATTCGACAGGGGAACTTTCTTGAGTGCTTCGGCTGCTTTCTTGTCTATCATAATTTCGGCCAACGCAGTCGTTGCAGGGAGAATGAGCTCCTCAACAATAGAGTGAGGTTTTTTTGATTTAGCCACAAGCAGGGACACGGCGTAAGATGCCTCGAGTGCTTTCATTGACACATTCGTGGCTTTCATCATTACTGTCTGGCTCGACTTAAATTCCGACAGCTTTCGTCTGTAAAATTCTTCACTTTTATCGACACTTCCCGAGTGTTTGGTGCTCTGGTGTCTCTGTAAATGCGCTGGCATCATCGCACTATTAGCCAGGACTTCACCGCAAAAGAAGCACTGAGGCTGCGGTGGGTCTGCAGAAGTAGAAATGAATCCAAATAATATATATGTTTCACTGTACTGCCTTGGTTTCAGTTTGGCCTCTTTCTTACGTTTCTCTGCGGGCTCCTCCTGGCCTGAATCCAGAGCGAGCGGACGTTTTAGCCATTTATCCATAGCGCAGACCGACCAGTATTTTTCTGGCTGCACGTAAGCAGCTGTTTTCATTGTGGGATTTTGGCGCGGTTGTGCCACAGACTATTGTCTCCCTGGGGAAACTAATCGCGCACTATCATTTTTGACGGGATTATTATTTTTTTTACTTGTCACCTTGGAATTCCACGTACCCCCTGCAGTTCCCTCGCGTACCACTAGGGGTACGCGTACCCCCGGTTGGGAAAAACTGCCATAGAGCATGTTGCAAAACACACAATAGCCAGCATGTGTAGTTCTGGGGACGAGGTGGGGGAGGGGGGGACGGGGTGGACCCTTTCAAATCCAGTTTTGGATAGTCTGCCGTGCTTCCATCCCATTTCAAAGTTTTGTTCGACGCTCGGCGTAACCCGCCTCGGCGCACACTCAAACATCCAATTACAGAGCTTGAGGACTATCACGGGGTTTGTCAAGCGAAGCGGAGAGAATACTTACTTCCGGGTGTAAAATTCTCTAAAGCAACTATACTATGAGCAGCTCCGACCCTCGGTCCTGACGGACTCCATCTTGTGTTTATTAATCAAACAAATAAATAAACACAAGGATAATTATGTGTTATTGTTGAGTAAATAACAGTGTGAGGTTTAGAAAAGAATACAAAATTAGAAGGAAAAAACGATTAAACAATACAGATTTCAGTATTGTGAGCCCCTACTCTCCCCATAACTGACGGCAACAAAAGTCCTACATTATTCAATTAAAATAAAGAAGTAAAAACAATAAGTGTGGCTTGATATTGAGTAAGAAAAAGGTTGATAAACGCTGTGAGAATGGATCTGCGGAGAGCATTTTGCTGCGATCCCAACTCCTCTATTACCAACGTTCAGGGAGCTCTATGCAAGTCAATGGGACGCCCTGCCCGTTGAAAACTGACTTCCAAGGGGTACCCTGTACGTAATAGAGTGACGGGGAGGGGCCCTGACCGTCCGCCAATATGTGACGGGTTGGGAGTGAGAACGTGTTGCATTGATATATACCCACATGACAGCTCATTGTTACTTTGTAATTCTACTCCACTACAATTCAGAGGTTAACCTGATATTTATACTCCACTACATTTATTTGAGTTACTTTGCAGATTCTGATTAATGATGTGAAATATAAACAACCTTTAAATCAGACTTTAGTTACACCTGAGTAAAATTCAGGGAAAGGTGATTGTCAAGTGCCAACAATCAGGAGAGATATTTGATAGTTGGTGCTTGAGAAGACTAAACATTTATCTGCAGATCTCTATAAAGTATATTAATTACTCGTTATTCTCTACTAATAGTTAATTAAAGACTGTATATAATTGCTATTTTGCACATCCCTTTCAAGATTTCCTTAGGTTTATTGACATATCATATACAAAAACTTCAGTGTAGTTGTACAACAGTGCATTATAAGACATATATCAATATGTGTGTATACCTCCACCATTAAACTGTCAAATCCTGCACATTTCTTATACTATCGACATACATAAGAGTATAATTAATGTGTATAATATCAGTTAAAATAAGTGCTTCAACATAGTTAACATTGCAGGAAAGCAATTATATTAGACGTTAAGTACTTTGTCAGGCTTATCTGTAGATAGATACCCCCAAAGCTTTTTTCTTATTTGAAAGAAGACCTTAACCTAAAGTATTCTTAAATGTGTTAATAAAGGTGAATTAGTTTGTCTGTTTTGCTCATCCTCATATTAATATCTTTGTACATCTGGCACTAAACTGTTTTATTGTAGAGATCACTTACAGTATCTTTCTGATTTTTTATATTCTATATTTCTATCATTGACCTTCTACTTTCCCCCTAAGAAAGTATGTACTCTTAATATTTTTTCCATCAAATAACATTATTCAACAAAAATAACATTATTCAACAAAAATAATTCAATAACATGCTTTAACCACTAGGCGGTGCACACAAGGTACACACAGCATACTAATAATAATGTATGTATAACATCTGAAGATGTGTAGTTGACTAGTTTTATTCATGTTTTTACATAATTTTGCAGGATATTGCTATATCAATCAATCAATCAATCAATCAATGTTTATTTATATAGCCCAATATCACAAATGTTACATTTGTCTCAGTGGACTTCACAGTTTGTACAGAATATCAGACAATACGACACCCTCTGTCCTTAGACCCTCACATCGTACAAGGAAAAACTTCCGGAGAAAACCCCACAGTTTAAAAGGAAAAATGGGAGAAACCTCAGGGAGAGCAACAGAGGAGGGATCCCTCTCCCAGGACGGACAGACATGCAATAGATGCCGTGTGTAAATTGAAAAGATAATACATTGGCAACATAGGTAGCCCAAATGTTTGTAAATGCATGTGTGTATAATAGGAAGATGAATCCACGAGGATATCCATCCAGGACTTATGATCCAGGACCACAGCCACTACTCAAGATCCAGGACTCGCGATCCATGACACAGGACCGCAGGATCATCCATGACTCCGGATCCCGGCGTATATAGACACCAAAAAGAAAGACATTTGGGGAAGCTGGGTTAATCGGAACATGAGAGTACACAGGTATAGACAGAGAGAAGGAAGAAGTAAGATGTCCCCCGACAAACTAAGCCTATATCAGCAAAACTAAGGGCTGAATCTAATCAGCCCTAACTATAAGCTTTATCAAAAAGGAAGGTCTTAAGCGCACTCTTAAAAACAGATAGGGTGTCTGCCGTCCGAACACAAACTGGAATCTGATTCCACAAAAGTGGAGCTTGATAAGAAAAGGCTCTGGCTCCCATTGTACTTTTAGAGACTCTAGGAACAACCAACAACCCTGCATTCTTGGAACGCAATGCCCTAGTAGGACAGTAGGGTATAATGAGTTCTTTAAGGTAAGATGGCGCCTGCCCATTAAGGGCTTTGTAGGCGAGAAGAAGAATTTTAAATTATATCCTGTGTTCTATAGGGAGCCAGTGTAAGCAGGGTATCTGCAGGATTCATAGAGATGAATTTACTACCTTTTACTACCTTTTTTACTACCTCCACAATATTTTTTACTACCAACACGACATCAAGCAGCAGCCCTTTTTGGACTACTAATTATAAGGTATTAGTGTGACACTGTCACACCCGTCATACATATCAGGTACACTAATGTTTAATTGTGATCATTAAGTATTGTCATTGTCAATTGTGTTTTTTTTTGTAGTGTTGAGTTGACCCTTAGCCCTAATAAAGTGAGTAATAACCTTGACACTTCTTAAACACATATCACTTAACAACTATAAATATTAATAATAAAGTGTCACATCACACACACTTACTCACAAACACGCATTCTCTCACAAACACGCATTCTCACACACACACACACACACACACACACACACACACACACACACACACACACACACACACACACACACACACACACACACACACACACACACACACACACACACACACACACACACACACACACACACACACACACACACACACACACACACACACACACACACACACACACACACACACACACACACACACACACACACACACACACACACTTAAGCAGTTACTGGTGCGTATTAATAATGCGTATTAATGAAAAAAATTGAAAATCAATCAAATAAATAACTTTAATGAACAATATGCTCTGAGGACTACAGCTTTCAAAGATCTGCTTCAATATAACATTCACCATATTTAAACACAATAACGTGTGTGAGGAGTGCATGTATGCACATGTCTGTGGGTGCGCCTTTGTATGGATGTTGTTGTTGTTGCAATCTACATTGTATCTAAGTGAATCATTTAAAACAATAACTGTAGGGGTGTACGTGTGTGTGTGTTTGTGTGTGCGTGTGCCTGCATTCGTCTGTGGGTGTGCCTGTGTGCAGTTGTTGCAATCTACATTGTATCTAAGAGAAACATTTAAAACAATAACTGTGAGGGGTGTACAGTCACAGAAGTCTCAGTTGTGAGGACTTATCTTCAATTATTTTCTCCAATTTGCAGAGCTCTTCTTTTTTTTCTTTCTGCCTTCTGCGAAGGGTATTGGACTTGATTATCAGTTCAGCCATTTTGGAACCAGCCTTTCCCTCAGCCTGCTCGGCCAACTTGTCCGCGTCCTTTTCCAGTGAGTGACAAACACGGCGAAGTACCTCTTCCTGTCTTCTGAGGTCCAGAAGCTCCTCCTCCACTGCCTTCCTCCTCAGAGCATGGGCAGCACTCTCTCTCTTTTTCTTTTCACTGTCAAGGTACAGTCTGTACTGGGATCTAGCTGATGAGGCAGAGGCAAGGAGCTCCTTTGTGAGGGGCACTTTCAAAACACCACCACAACTGTTGATCCTGTCACAAACTAGTCTCAGTGATTCCAGTGTGCGGTCATGGAGATTGCATGTCTCCACCTCTTTGTTCACTGAAAATCCTCTTTCCACAGTGGCTTGGCCATGGGAAAGAAGGAGGAGACTCTGGCAAAACTGCAGCAAGTCAGGGTAAGGCCTGCTGAGGGTTGTGTAGAAGAACACATCAAGGCGGTCCTTCAGTGGCTTGAAAGCCAGGAAACGTTCATCCCGTCCTTCCACAGAGGTCAACGATTCGAACTGTTGAATGATAACATCACCTACAATATTGACAAAAACATAATCATTAATGACATTTAAGTACATTTCAAAGTAGAACACCCTTAGAACATGGCCTTCATTTGAATGACCTTCCCTGTCCCTAGACATACTGTATTTTTTCTTACCAGCTGGAATGCCACCTGTCAATCTCTTTCCCTGAAGGAATGTCTGCACTACACTCTTCATTTGCTTGATGCACCACTCCGGTTCTTGGTGGATTTGTGTGGGATCAAGGCATGCAATGTGCCCAACCATTGGAACCTTTAGGGGGGATTTGTCTTGCAATTTCATGACAACCTTAACAAGGCACTGCAAACATTCTTTCCTGAAGGTTAGCAGAGAGAGCTCCCCTATCTTGCCTCCTGGTTTGCTCTGAAGGGCCTAACAAATAGAGAACATTAATGTTCATACAAGGATATTTATTTGTCACATATATAGAGATACTTGTGTAAAACCTGTGGGGAAAAGATGTTGGTTGTCTGCTCTCTGGGTGTGTGTGTGTGTGTGTGTGTGTGTGTGTGTGTGTGTGTGTGTGTGTGTGTGTGTGTGTGTGTGTGTGTGTGTGGGTGTGGGTGTGTTTGTGTGTGTGTGTGGGTGGGTGGGGGAGTGATGGGATATGTGAGTATAGTTCAGGATGAGTTCAGGATGCATAAACATTCACTGCTATGATTGGAAATTAAACTATGACAAGTTACACATTTAAAACAATCCTAACAATTTAACCAGAGTGAGAAAGAGGTTTGGTATATCCTCATGGCTGTGGTTCAGTTTAAGCCTCAATGCCAAAGGCCTGGTGGTGAAAGATAACCATTAACAACCACACAATTACGATAGCTATATTGCTTACCACAGAGGTGGTTAAATAATGCCCAATGTTACTCATTCATTTTCTACCCTAATAGTTCGAAGTAACTATTTATTTGTGCCGACAGCACATTTCATGTATGACATTGAAAGTATCTGCAGTAATTACCTTGATGGCAGATTCAGCACCCAGGCCGATGTCCACATTTTTCAGAGCCACCCAGTTCTTCTCCTCAGACACCTGGATTGTGATAAGTTGCAGTGGGCTTCGGTCCTGTATAAGTTCCCTTTTAACAAATCGCCGCAGTAAAGCCTTAAAAGAACAACAAAAACTGTTAGCAATCAAGTCACACCTGTCAACTGATACAGTTTAATCACATTCAAATAAAGACAGTTACTCTACAGGAATTACATTTCTTACCATCAGGAGTTCTTTCAGATCTTTAGCAAAAAAGGGCAGCACAGGCTCGTCGGTCTGATATTTGGTCAGGAAGGGGTTGAAGCTTCGTGCAACTGACAAGAAGAACTGGAGCTTTGGAATTATCAAATTATCATCCCGTGCTGCCAAAATGATATCATATGACGCCGTGTTTGGGTTTGTCACCTTTTTCTTCTGAACAGCATCAACATATGTTAAAAGCACAGGCCAAATGTCGACAGCTCTCTCAGCCACAGGGACATTTTCCACCCATCTGTGGCCACAGAAAGATCGGGGAAAGGTAGAAGATCCTGTGGTGGCGGTGTAATCTTCTCTACGGGCAGGAACATTGTGGAAGATGTAGTGCATAGCTCGCAACAGTTTGTCTACCTGCCATGTTGCGAATCCTGCCTTCATGGCATTGTGGAGGGTGTGCAAGCCACAACTGCCAACACTGATGAGTTGTGCATCCCCATGAAGCTCTGAATGTTCGTTCTGAAGGAGCTTCAGCAGCTTGAAGTTGACATTTGGGCCATCCATACTGACAGACAGCAGGTGTCTCAAGTTGAGTTGTGCAACACATTCCTGTGAATTGTCACAAAAAACAAAGTTTATTGAAAATTTTAATCTGTCCTGTGGTTTTTGGTTATTCATAAAATAGACAATAGATAGACAGTAAATACAGTGCCAGTAAGTATAAGTCAAACGTGTTTCCCCCTTTGTAGTACCAGTATGCATCTTTCAGAAATATTAACCAAATCCTTCATCAAAATGTGACCCTGCAAGGCGAAACCAGTCGCTTTGGTAAAATGTACAAAACTAAGTTATTGTTCTCATATGAACGGCCATAAACTAAGCTTTCCAACGATATGTATATTGAGGCTATTGCTAGAACAATCGTTAAGATAACTGTATCCAAAGTGGCATGGTTCTCCTGTCATGATAATGCTAGAAGAGGAGAAAATCACCTTTTTAAGCGGCGTTGACAAATGGTATGACTGCTAATGTGTTGCATCTTCACCGGGCTTAACAGTCAAAACGTATGTTTTTCCGTGATTTGTCCACGATATGAAATGATATGTAGACTGTATACTGTCAAATTATGCGAAAACATGAAATTCAACATTTTAACCCGGATGTTTGTTTACCGTGGATTTTCTCAAAATAGCATTGAGCGCAAAGCGACTGATATCGCCTTGCAGGGTCACAAAACACACCCGACACACACGTCGTGTAGGCTAAAGCTTAGGCTAACTATGACATAAACATTTTCAAATGGGCATATAACGACAATAAGAAAGAACAAACAAGAAAATATCAACTCACTTTAATGCTTTGCAGCAAGTCTTCAGCCCTTGCATGTCCAAGAAACTGTGACCCAAAATATGAAGACGTCACGCGGTCATCTCTCCAGAACCGAACGTGAATATCCATTTGCTTCTTCTTGGCGGACTGGTTCAGAGACTCGTCAAACATGACAACATATGGCCCAGAAGCATTGATGCTATTTATAAGAAGCTTCTTAAAATGTGGAGCAATGCCAAATCCAAGGATATACGATGTCTTATCTTTGCCACAAACAAAACTTTTGGCTATGTCGGAGTCAGTGAACATGTTTTCGAACAATTCCCCAATGCCCTCATTCGAATTGAATGAATGATGGTTAGCTGCTGTGTTCAGGCACCAGAGAACCTCAGCCCTGAGGGCTGATGTTTGTGGCGGTAACGTCTGCTGTTTGGCTATCGCAGCCGTGGTGGTGCTGGTGGCACTGGTTTGCTGCCGAGGTGGTGCGACTGTTGCTGATAAGTTGGCATGATCTGCCGCGATCTGTGTGGTGCTGCTGCTAGCATCGCAAAACAACGAAATCGGCAGCTGTCCCCCCCTCACCCGAAGCCGCTGCTGGTGTATAGCCGATCCACTGTGGGACTTGATAGCAGTAATGCCGTTCCAGGTAACATTTATAGTTTTTTTGCAGACACTGCAAAATGCTTCACGGTCATTTCCTATGACGGGTTTAAGCCAGTCTTTATATAAGGGGTCATCAACCCATAATTGCGAAAACTTGCACTTCCCCATTTCACACTAAATTTGCTCGAATTTGCTAACATCAGAAAAAGTAGACTGCAACTGTGGCAAAAGGCGGCTCTGCTAACGTCAATTGTTGGAAAAAGGCGGAAAATGTTGTAAGCGTCGCTGATAGGCTATGAAGTCCACACAGGTTACCTCTACGTCATTGCTATCAACTACGCCTCACTCAGGTCCTGTTAGCACCGTATATATTTTTAAACTACGTAGGCTAGATGAAATTCAAACATGCAGACACAAATAATAAGCAAACAATGGAAACTCATTATATATTGAGGCAGAGTTTTAAAAAAATTACTACCAAGTCAAATTGCGTTTGTTACCTTTTACTACCTTTCAAGGGCCTTAATTTGGGTAGATTCTTTTTACTACCTTTTACTACCTTTTACTACCGCGCGGACACCCTGGTAAGGCAGCCAGAACAGGAGTAATGTGGTCCCTTTTCCTAACTCTGGTTAGTACACGAGCTGCAGCATTTTGAATCAGCTGAAGCGACTTGACTGACTTCTTGGTACACCCTGATAATAAGGAGTTACAGTAATCCAGCCTTGAAGTAACAAATGCATGGACTAGTTTCTCTGCATCGTTTTGGGGCAAGATATGCCTGTTTTTTGCAATGTTACGTAGATGGAAGTAAGCGTTCCTTGAAATAGATTTTATGTGGGCGTTAATGGATAAATCCCGATCAAATATAACACCAAGATTTCTTACAGTCTCACTGGAGGCCAAATTAATGCCATCCATAGTTAGTATATCTTTAGATAATTTGTTTCGTAGATTCTTCGGGCCAAGTACAATAACTTCAGTTTTGGTCGTGTTTAACATCAAAAAATGTAAGGTCATCCACGTTTTTAAGTCCTTGAGGCAGTCTTTTATTTTATTTAGATGATTAATTTCATCAGGCTTGATTGATAAATATAGTTGAGTATCATCCGCATAGCAATGAAAGTTTACAGAATGATTCCTTATAACATTGCCTAACGGAAGCATATATAATGTGAACAAAATAGGTCCGAGCACTGAGCCCTGTGGCACTCCATGGCTAGCTTTGGTTTGCGTGGAAGATTCATCGTTGTAACGTACAAACTGAGAGCGTTCAGATAGATAGGACCTAAACCAGCCTAAAGCAGTTCCCTGTATGCCAACTAAGTGCTCCAGTCTTTGCAATAGGATATCATGGTCGATAGTATCAAATGCAGCACTGAGATCGAGCAAAACAAGAATAGAGACAAGTCCCTTGTCTGAGGCTATTAGAATGTCATTTGTGACTTTAACCAGAGCTGTCTCTGTGCTATGATGTGTTCTAAAGCCAGACTGAAAATCTTCAAATAAATCATAGTTTTTAAAGTAATCACACAGCTGTTTTGCGACTGCTTTCTCAAGAATGTTTGAGAGGAACGGAAGATTAGAAATAGGTCTATAGTTGCTGTTACGGCTGCTGCCTTCCTGATCGTCTGAGTGTTTTCAGCTGTGTGTTCTATGTAAATGAGCTGTGCGGTTGCCCTCCCGGTATTGGCTCCCATCTCCTGGTCCGCCTCCTGAAGATTGCGATTGGAGCACGCCGGGCCCGACGCACTCCAATCGCAGCGCACAGCCGGCGCACACCTGCTGGAGATGACTACAAAGCTTGGGGACAATCCTCATTCTGGAGGCTCTGTATGTGGACAGATGCCTCTCGCTACTTGCTCTCTGTTCTGGGGTTAAACTTGTGTGGTTAGTTAGAGTGTAGAGTAGCTTAGTTAGTGTTTAGAATAGTTTAGGATTCGGTGACGGTTGCCTGTAGTTTAGTTGTGGTGTTGTATAGATTCTCTGTGTTAGTTGTACCACTTTTAGAGTGAGGTTTTGTTTTGTTCTTTATTTAGTATAGTATTTATTTTCCCTGTATGTCTTTAGACTCCCTTTTTAGAGTCCTCCTTTAGTTGGTTATTTGTCAACCTGTGCCCTTTTGGCTCCTTTGTTTGTTTCAGGCTGTTTGCCTGCTATTTTGTTTACAGCTGTTTTAAATAAACACTTATAATTAATACCAATTCCATACTGGTGTGTGTTGCATTCCTCTTCCCCTAGTTGGGACGTAACAGTTGCCTAAAACCTCTGGATCGAGGTTGTGCTTTTTAAGAAGCGGTTTTATCACTGCTACTTTGAATGATTGTGGAACATAGCCGGATAATAAAGACATATTCATAATATTTAATAAAGAAGTGTTAATTAATGGAAAAACTTCTTTTAACAGCTTAATCGGGTCTAAGATACATGTTGATGGTTTAGAAGAGAGAATCATTGAATTTAATTGTTCAAGGTTTATGGCTGAAAAGCATTCTAGTTTACTATCTAGTGTAATATTAGAACTTACGTTTCCGGGAGCTGTTGATAACACTATACTGGTCAAAGGCAAGAGGTCATTAATTTTGTTTCGAAGAGTAACAATTTTATCGTTAAAAAAGCACATAAAATCATTACTACTGAGTGCTATGGGAATAGAAGGCTCAATCGAGCTGTGGCTCTCTGTCAGCCTGGCTACAGTGCTGAAAATAAATCTTGCATTATTCTTCTCATCTATTAATGAAGAGTAGTAGGCTGCTCTCGCTTTACGCAGTGCTTTCTTATATTCATTGAGAGTAATATGCCAAACTAAACGAGATTCTTCAAGTTTAGTGGAACGCCATATCCTTTCAAGTTGTCTCGACTTTTGCTTTATTTTGCGGGTTTCGGCATTATGCCATGGAGCTAATCTATGTTGTTTTATTTTCTTCTTTTTCAAAGGAGCAACAGTCTAATTTTATTCGCAGCATATCTGTAGCACTATCAACAACATGATCAATTTGGGGTGGTGTACATTTTGTATAAGTTTCCTCCCTTACATACAGACATGCTATCGAGTTAAGTATTGGTGGAATCTCTTCCTTAAATTTGGCTATAGCACTAACAGATAGGTTTCTGCTGCAGGAGCTTTGGACTAATGCTTTGTAGTCTAGTAACAGTACTTCAAAAGTTACTAAGAAATGGTCGGATAAAGCAGGATTATGCGGTTCGACTAATAGTTGCTCAATTTCAATACAATAAGTCAGAACAAGGTCGAAAGTGTGATAATAGCGGTGGGTTGGTTTATTTACACTGACAGAAACCAACAGAATCTAATATAGAGTTAAATGCAACAGTAAGGCTATTTTTATCATCGTCAGCATGAATATTAAAGTCACCTACGATAATTACTTTATCTGTTTTAAGTACCAAAGCTGATAAAAACTCAGAGAATTCTGATAAGAATTCTGAATAAGGACCTGGTGCACGGTACACTGTAACAAATAAGATTGGCTGCAAAGTTTTCCAGGTCGGATGCGTAAGACTGAAAACGAGGCTTTCAAAGGAGGTATAATTTTATTTTTGTTTAGTATTAATAAGTAAACTTGAGTCAAAGATTGCTGCAACTCCACCTCCTCGGCCCGTGCCTCGGGCAATATGAGTAATGATATGGCTGGGTGGAGTGGCCTCATTTATGCTGACATATTCTTCATGTCTCAACCAAGTTTCAGTGAGACAGCATATATCAATATTATAATCTGATATTAAATCATTTACCAGTATTGCTTTAGATGCTAGAGATCTTATGTTTAAGAGACCACATTTAATCTTCCTGTTTTGTTGCACTGTAGTAGTTGTTACATTTACTTTTAGTAGGTTATTATGTACGACACCTCTATTAGGTTTTACCTTAAATTGTCCTTGGGCAGACACACACACCGTTAATATTGGGTATTTTATTGGGTTCGGGATTCCTATGGATGACTGCCTAGGAGAGAGCGCAGAGAAGCGTGTAAGACTGCGACTCCGCCTCCTGGTCTCAACTCCGGTTTGTCATGGATTAAGTCCACAAAGCCCTGAAATGTTTGCCGAAATGAGATTTGCACCTTCCACCTTTCTCATGTTTTACTTCTACACATTAATATCTGATTTGTAAAATATCACAGACAGAAAGGTATATCCGTCATTTAATGGTAAGCTATTGAAATTGTGATTCCATATGTGTCTCCCATCACCCAAATCCCCTGACTATTCTCTCAACTCAGTATTTACGTTCTTATATTCAAAGAAAATCACTAATATCTTTAAAAACTACAAATCCTTTTCTATCAGCTGTGCACCGTTATGGTGTAAATATAACCTATCTACCAATTGGATCAAATATAAAAGTCAGCCGAATTACTATTGATACTGCAGGGAGACGTATTTTGTGAAAAGAAATGCAAGATGTTGTTTAATTATTGCAGGCCCGGATCTACGGGGGTGCATAAGGGTGCATTGCACCATCAGTTGAGCTTTTATGCACTCTCATTTGAAAAATGAAAAGTGAAAAAAAAAGAAAAGTGAAAAATATTACATATATAATAATTATAATAATAATAATAATAACAATGATAATAATAGTAGTAAAAATAATAATAAGAAGAAGAATTGAAATAAAATAAATTGTAATTGTGTTTAAATAACATTGTCTGCTGCATTTATTTGGTCAATTTAAACGGTAAGTAACGTTATGTCAGGTGCGCGTGACCTGTTCCGCTACGCGTTCGTCATCTGCAAGGTCAGCAGTCAGTGATGGACATCAGAAAATGGTCAAAACAACCAGCCCTTATCGCCAGCAGCAACACTGCATCTACTGCAGGTAATAACAGTTCAGATCATAGGGACATTACGTTACCCGCGGCCACTGTCGTGCACTAACGCCCGACTCGCCGGCTTTGCCCGCCTCGCCCACGGAGGCGGAGCAGCCGCAGCCGTCCTCGTTGCCCCAAACACCGCCACCCCTCGGCGGTGTTTGGGGAGCAGCCCCCTCCCCACTCTGGAACCCCCTCCCCGTCTTCTTGGCATTTAGTTACCAGGGACACACTCATCAGCATCCCCTCCCCCATCAATGTTTTAGCCCCCACCCAAGCATCTCTCCCCTGTCTGTCCGCGCTGTGCTCCCTGCCGTCCTATTCATTTTCATTTGGGCTCCGCAAGCACACAAATCATCCACCAACTGTCACATGTCATCTTCCCCAAGCTGGTGTGTGTGTGTGTGTGTGTGTGTGTGTGTGTGTGTGTGTGTGTGTGTGTGTGTGTGTGTGTGTGTGTGTGTGTGTGTGTGTGTGTATCATATACAGTAAATCAAATGAGGTTTACAAAGAAGAGTGATGTGCAGCAACAGCAGCTGAATTGAATATGTGCTGTAATGGAAAACCCCCAGTAAAACTGTGTGAAGTGGCCATGATGTGATAAAGTTTGAAGACGCCTGTTTGACAGTATGCAGATCATTTAACTAATGTGTTCCTTAATGCAGTTGCAAATACCAAGGAGTAGAGCATGGCCCTGAGTTTCAAAACACAACATTTTACAAAACACAAAAACATTTAATACGCACACCATTTTTTTCAAAACACAACAACATTTCAGGAACCACAAAAATATTCACTATACACCACATTTTAGAACACAAAAAACCTCTAAGCCTATTGGCCTCTAAGAACTCAGAAAAATATTTTCTTCAAAAACACGACTTTGAGTAAAACATGATGACGTTTTTACATCAACGAAACCTTTCGGAAAACACAACGACCTTTGACAAAACACACTTCACAAAATTGGTCATAAAACACAATGAAATTTCACTAAACATTAAACATTTTAGCAAGCACAGATGCAATTTCACAAAACACAAAAACCTTTTACAAAATAATTCACAAAACACAAAATAATAAAAAGAAAAAAACTAGGGCTGTCAAACTTTTACAATTTTTATTAATCAGATTAATCACAGCTTAAAAATGTATTAATCATGATTAATCACCATTTGAACCATGTCCAAAATATGCCATTTCTTTATGTATATTGTTGTGGGAATGGAAAGATAAATGAAAGAAGGCGGATATATCCATTTAACATACAATATAAGTATGTTTATTATAACATTTCTCTGTGTGTCAAAATGAAAGACAGCCCACACACCTATCAATCATCAAACCGTGGGGTCTTAATTCATTACGTGTTGATTTCTATCAACGGGGGAGTACTTCAGGAAAGTCGACGGGGGGGTGCTAGTGGAGTACTTCGTGACCACAGAGTGTGAACGTTGTGATCAGCTGTTTTAGCGCAGTTCTCCAGTGAAGGGGGGGAGTCTCCCTCCGCAGCCGGTTGGCGTAGTTTTGGCACAATTCCGTTGTACAGACCGACGTTAACAGCAGCCCTTTCTGTGCACACGGAGACTGACTCTGTCGTCCGGTGATCTAACCGCCTTCTGGAAAAGTTTCACAAGTATGTCGGTACGCAAATGTGCTTTGTGACACAAGTGAAGGTACGCATTTCAGATTACGCAGATAACCTGCGTACCAGTTATGTGCACCCCTGTACAGCAAAAGTATTCCCCATCGGGACTTCCTGCAACAACACCACGCTGTTATCTTGATTCTGATTGGCCAGAAGAAATTATCAAAGATGTACTATTGAGAAGACGATCACTAAGTGACAAAAGTTTTCGAAACCGTTTCTGGTCTTCGGTATTTCCAGACAAGTGGCTACTGAAATCAATCTTACTAACTGCTGTCTGTGCAATTCTCGGCGCGAGTTGGCGGACTTTATTTTGCTTACTTTAACATAATTTGTCATGGTGGGGCTAAGCCATTTCTTGGTATGGGTGTAGCCTACCCCAGCCATACCCTGGCGCTGCCACTGGTGGGATGTATGGGGCGGGCCATTCTGCACATGCGTTAAATGCGTTAAATATTTTAACGCAATTCATTCAAAAAATTAATTAACGCCGTTAATGCTATGATTTTGACAGCAAAAACACATCAGCAAAAGAGAAAACACTAGGTTGGTCAAACCAAAAGAGCTCGGTACATATTGGAACAATGATTCCTGCCCCTTATGTGTTTTGACCTGCAGAGCCACCGTACAAGGAACAACTGGCCCAGCTTTGTCAAAGAACCTACAGTATATCTTAATTGTGTCATTGTCCCTGAATCCTTGGATTGCATTGACTGCAATACAACAATCACTAATGTGGTCTGTGTTTTATTTGGGTTTTCAATATATCTTATCTGATGACCAGCAGAAACAGTAGCGGGCCCCTGGAGCTGGACCCTTACTGAAATGCAGACATTACTGAGGTTACCAAGACGCCTTTGCTCTACCAACAATATATCTACACTTAGTACAGTGAAACAAATATTTTGCATAACCTTTCCAAGCATCTGTTAAGACAGTGTCACATCCAAGGGTGAAACTCATTACCATCATTGGCACCTTGTATTGATGAACCCAGTCCCCCAGTGTCCATGTTTTACAGCAGGGGTCCCCAAACTTTTTTCTCTGGGGGCCACATTATCGTTCCTGACTGTGATGAGGGGCCGGGATCGATCATGTGGGCTGTATACTAGGCCACTGCCTGTTATAGCCATAATTTCTAGCACAAAATAGTTCATCATTACAAGTGATTTGCAAAAGAAGTGAGTACTTCACATGTTTTTCAATTTGAAATACCACAGGTATTCCTTTTATTTTCTAATAACAACCATGTAAAAATAGCAAGGAAAGGTTAGAAAAACATGGTGATTGACAGTTTATGAGTGATACAATATAAATGGTAGGCCTATATTACAGTGAGATGAGAAATCATCAAGACAAGAAACTTGGTGAACAATATATCAACTAACCAACTCTTATTTGTATATTCAGGTGAGATTTTTTTTGTTCAAGGTGAAAATGCAATGAGCACCCAAACACTTTTACAGCACAATTATCATCCCTTTGAAATAGGAGATTGAGATGAGGGGCAGTGCATAAAGAGGAGAAAGAGGAGAGAGAGAGGAGAGAGAGAGGAGAGAGAGAGACAACGATGGAGAGGCAGATGCTGAGAGAAGAGATTGGGAGGAGAGACTGAGCAGTAAACCCTCGGCAGGTTAAACTAGAAGAGAGTAACAGAATGGGAAGTCAGCAATATGTGCAGTAGGTGAACTGAATTGGTACTTGTAGCCAGGGTGGAAGGAAGGATGGATGGGCAGTGATCTTTGAGGTCAGCAGTTGCAGTCCCCTCTCTTGCTGCCTGGAAACCTGGCATAAAGGGATGACATTGGACACATTCAGTAAATTACATAAATGTGCTGCCTGTTGTTCCTTGTGATGTGATTTTACAAATACAGTGTAGCATTATTCATTAAAATTCATTAATCATATTTCATCAAAAAATCATAGTTCATGTTTACAGCCATATAAAATTGTAATGGTTAAAATCAGTATATTTACCATATCAGTGTGACCTGTGTGCTTGCTTCTGGCTGGTGAGAAGTCCGATGTCTGGGTGTAGCCTAGTGGTTGCCAGTCTCAAAGTTTGATGCAAATGTTCATCTGAGAGTCTGTTCCTCGTTGGATTTTTTATTTGCTTCATGCGGGAAAACGTCTGCTCGCAGGTGTAGGTGCTGCCAAAAACGGTACACATCTTCAGAGCATTTTGTTTAATGTTTGGGTAAGTGCCCTCTGGTAGCTCAGCATAGAACTCAAGGAGGTGGTCAGGCTTGAATGCGTCTTTAAGGACATCACAATTCTGCAGCTCGGCTAGTTCAAACTGAAGAGAGGGAAGTGCGTCGTCAATGTCAGCAGCAAAGGGGTTCTGGAACAGACTTATGTCTTTGTTGTTGACATGAAGCTCGCGGAAGCGCACACTGAACTCTCGCTGCAGCATCTCCAGGGCATCTTTGCACTTCGCGACTGGGAAAGGGGCGGCTGGTTTCTCGGCGCAGTAGCTTTGGGTGGCAGGGAGATGTGTGAAGTCCAGCTTTTAAACCTGTCGCACAAGGAGCTGCAGTTTGACCTCGAATGCTTTTATGTGGGAATACATGTCGCTGATGAGATTCCCTTTGCCTTGGAGCTGTAGGTTGAGGTGGTTCAACAGTTCAGTCACATCAGTTAAAAACGCGAGGTCCCATTTCCACTCCGGGTCGGTCAGCTCCCGTACCGTTTCACCTTTAGACTGGAGGAAGGTGTTGATTTCGGGCAGCAGGTCGTAGACACGGCGCAATACTTTGCCTCGACTTAACCACCGGATTTCGGTGTAGTACAGCACATCCTGGTGAGCAGACCCCAGCTCGGAGAGAAAGGCCTGGAACTGCCTGTGTTTCAGCCCATTTTTCCGGATGTAGTTGACACAGTGCACAACCACCTTCATCACAGACGCCCACTTCAAAACTTTGCAGCACAGCGCTTGCTGGTGAATCAGGCAGTGGACTTGAATCGGTGGGGCGAGACCTCGTTCCTCGAACTCGCCGTTCAAGCGCCCTACTAGACCCCTCGTAGATCCGACCATGCTAGGCGCACCATCTGTAGTGACACTGGCAAAATTAGCCCATTGCAGACCAAGTTCGCCCATTGTTTTGCACACTTCGACAAAAAGGTCTTCTCCAGTTGTTGTGCCTTTTAGGCTTCTCAGTGATGCCAGCTCCTCTGACACTTCAAAACGTGTGTTGACTCCACGAATAAAAATCAACAGTTGTGCCGTGTCCTGTACGTCATTACTTTCATCCATGGCTAAAGCAAAACACTTGAATTCTGCGGCTCTCTCTCTCAGTTGGTCAAACACGTTTCCCCCCATCTCCTCAATTCGTCTCGTCATCGTTTGTGCTGAGAGACTCACCCCACGGAAGGCATCTGTCTTCTCGGGACACACCTCCTCGGCCACAGCCAGCATCATGGCCTTCCCGAATTCTCCGTCTGTGAACGGCTTGCCGTGGGTAGCCAGTAGGTTAGCTACTTTGTAGCTAGCTCGGACAGCAGCCAGGTTGACCTGGGATTGACGAAGGAAGGCATCCTGTTGAACAGCTAGTCCGCCTTTCAGACGCCGAACCTTATCATCTCTCGCTAGCCCGCTCAAGCTAGCATACTCTCTGTGCCGGGTTTCGTGATGGCGGCGAAGGTTGAATTCTTTAAACACGGCCACATTTTCTTTACATATAATACAAATGGCACGGTCCTTCCATGGAACAAAAAAATAATCCTTGGTCCATTGTTCTTTAAAAACCCGACACTCTGTCAATTTTCCTCACTTTACTGCACGCCATTACACTGCTGTTCAACTGTAGCATAATATTTTCTGCGCATGACTTCGATCAGCTTGTAAGGTGGCGGAAATTCGGTCATAAACATACGTCATATAAATAATACAGACACACATATTAAATTATATAAAATATAAATGGTTAATAAAAAAATATTTTAGTGTTAAAAAAACAAGATGCAAATGTAACAGATGTCAACCAGAACGTTACATAACGTTGCTTTTAAAGCGTGATAGAGGCGCTGGCGATCTGATTGACAGTTCCACTGTTTGGCTCATGGCCACTACCAGAGCCGCTCTGGCCACTACATACTGACGGCCTCGAGTTCTAATCTCAGGTGACGGAATGAACAGCGATTACCGCCCTCGTTTGGAGAGTCATGTTATTATTTCACAAAACAAGTTGGACAACTAAAATAAAATATTTTAAAAAATATCTTAGAATTTTTTTTTTTTTTTTCTCTTCTTCTTTGGGCCAGTTCAAATGGTGAGGTGCAGAGAGGTGGAGGGCCGGTCAAAGGGGCGTGGCGGGCCGTATGCGGCCCGCGGGCCGTAGTCTGGGGAACCCTGGTTTAGAGCATGGTGGTTACTTTATTCAGGCTTGTACTCTCCATGTCATTTGGTAGTAGCATGACCAGTTGTGACCACATCCGGTCTCATACATCCTGTTAGCTCTATCACAATAAAAGCATAACAGCTAACACCACATCTCCCTTTCTTAAGAAAACAGAACAGACCGTCACATTTATATACTGTGACTCAGAAAATGCAAAATCAGGTGATAAACTGAAAACTCTGCAAGAACCTCAGAACATGTCATCACACTTCTTTCTGCACAATCACATAGCTATTTACTCAAAAATAGAACATGGCACTCTTAAGGCTTCTCATGAAAAATAACAAAAACAACCACTGAGTCAGGCAATATCTTTGTGAGCATAAGTGATCTAAACATCAAAACAAAAAATTATTCAACATTCTTCCCTTTTCACATCGTCTTTTTTTTCACATTCATTTGTCTCCCCCCCCCCAGTTCACAAGTCCAGTCTGTGAGGTTTTACCACCACTCTGCCATACCTAGTGGTAGGGCCGTGTGTGTGTGTACAGACAGGTGTGTGCCCCTTGGGAGTCTGTGTTGGTGACTCGGGGCGTTCTGGAGAACCCAGTGTAGGCTCACCTGGTTGGGGTGGTGTGCTGGGTGTTGGAGTGTGAGGTGTGTGTGGTACAGTCTCTGGAAAAGGGACAAGATGGTGTCTGTTCCGCCTGATGGTGCCTGAAGGCCCATCCACTATGTAGGAACGTGGAGCTGAGTGCGACGAAACCACTGTGCCTTGAGACTTTGTATCTGTAATCCTCACTGGCTGACCTGGTGTGAGCTGACTTAGATCTCTCTCCTTTTGTTGAAATTTGCAGTGTCCTTCACCCTCCTCTCCCTTTCTTTAGCTGCCACAACAGTGCTGTCTGGAAGATCTGGGGTGAGTAGAGAGGGATGCTGGGGCACTGGAGTGCGCAGTCTCCTGCCCATGAGGAGCTGGGCAGGACTGTAGCCATTAGCAAGTGGTGTAGCTCTAGGCCAACAGAGCCAGATACGAATCCTTAGCTTTCTTTAGCAGCTGTTTCACAGTCTGAACGTGACGTTCCGCCTCCCCGTTACTCTGAGCGAACATAGGGCTACTAGTGACATGTTTGAACCCGTAGGCTACTGCAAAGTCCTTGAACTGTTGACTGGAGTACTGGGGGCCATTGTCACTAAAAAAATTCTCTGGGACCCCATGTCTAGAGAATATTGATTTGAGATGCACAATAACATCCTGAGATCGTGTGGGAGTTAGTTTGGCAATCTCTAAATACCTAGAGTAGTAGTCCACTACTACTAGGTAGTTATCATGGTTGAGTGTGAATAAATCAGAACCTACTTTTTGCCATGGTCTCTCTGGGAGCTCACTGGACATTAATGGCTCCACAGGATTGCCACGCTCTTTGATGCATGTTTTGCAATTTCTCACCAGCTCGTTTAGTTGGCCGCTCAAGCCAGGCCACCATACCGTCTCTCTGGCCCGCTCTCTGCACCTGGTCATCCCCTGATGTCCCTCGTGCAGTGCATCGAGGATAGTGTTGCGCATCGCTGTGGGAATGACAAATCTGGAGCCCATGAGCAGTAGTCCATTATGTACAGTAAGTACAGCTCTATCAGGCCAGCAAGCTTTAACTGGACCTGTGAGCTGGCCATCCTCTCTGACAGTATGACATGACCTCCGAGCAAACACTGTCTTCCTGCAGTCGCTCTCTCAGTTGTGCCATTTATGTTGAGCTGGCGGGCATGCTATTGATGATTTCATCCACATAGATGTTTGTGTCTTCCATTAAGTCGTTCTCTGTCAGTTTTGAACTTGAGTTTTGACTGACAGGTGAGCGTGAGAGTGTCGGCTGTAAACAGGGCTTTGCCAGGTGTGTGTGAGATTGTGTAACTGTACCTCATGAGTCTGAGTCAAAACCGCTGGATCCTGGGAGGAAGCTCAGTTAGTGCCTGGTGACCTAGCAGGCTGACAAGTGGCTGGTGGTCAGTTTCCATGGCAAAATGTCTCCCAATTAGGAAGTCTCTAAAACGCTCGCACCCCCATGTCAATCCTAGCGCCTCCTTCTCCACCTGGGCGTACCTCTGTTCTGTCTCTGTCATAGAGCGCGATGCGTACGCGACTGGTTTCCACTGCTCTCCTTCCTTCTGTAGGAGGACCGCACCCAGTCCGTAGGAAGAGGCATCCGCAGACAGTTTCAGCTCTGTGTTGGGGTCGTAAAGTGTCAGCACTGGAGTTGATGTGAGATCATTTTTCAGCTGGTTCAAACGCTTTCTGTTGTGCACAGCCCCAGACCCACTGATACTTCTTTGAGAGAAGGTCTCAGCGGCTTGTCCTTTTCGGCTAGACCTGGAATGTATTTTCCCAGCTGGTTTAACATTCCCAGGAAACTGCGAACCTCTCCTGTGTTGGACGGCTCTCTCATGGACATGACAGCCTTTACCTTGTTTGGGTCTGGCTGCACACCGTCAGCTGACAGAATTAGACCTAGGAACTTGACTTCACATTTGCTTAGCTCACACTTCTCCATGTTTAGTGTGACCCTGGCGTCTTGGAGCTTGTTGAGGACAGTGTGTAGTCTGATGTCGTGCTGCTGTTGATCTCTCCCCCAGATGAGGACATCATCCATGTGACATACAACCCCCTGCAGCCCGTCGATAATCATAGACATGCGCCGCTGAAAATGTTCTGGGGCTGACGCTATTCCAAAGGGCAGTCTGTTAAATTAAAAGTGCCCAAAGGGAGTTATGAACGTTGTGTACAGTGACGACTCGGGGGATAATGGAATCTGCCAAAATCCTCTGTTGGCATCTAACTTGCTGAAGATCTGGGCTCCTGCCAGAGATCCAATTGTCTGCTCAACTGAAGGCAATATGTATTTCTCTCTGCGAACTGCTTCGTTGAGGCGGGTGAGGTCGACGCAGATGCGCACTGAGCCAGTCTTTGTAGGCACCTGAACCATGCTCGAACACCAGTCGGTCGGCTCTTCAACTCTGGAGATGACCCCAATGTCCTCCATTTTTTTGAGCTCCTCTTTCAATTTGTCGAGTAAAGGGATGGGGACCCGTCTAGGTGTGGCCAGGGAATAGGGAATAGCATCTGGCCTGAGTTTAATAGTGTATGGCTGCTGCATCATACCTAAACCCTGACACAACTTTGGGAAGGACTCTTCCATCTCTGACTTGTCTATGCTGTCTACTCTGTAGACTAGTTTAAGCTTTACACTTGCTGGTCTGCTTAACAAGGCTACGTTTAAGTCATTGACAACGTAAACATCCTCCTGTATCACCTGCTCTCCTTTGCATAGTGACTCTCTGTATCTGCCTAAAACAGATAGAAGCATGCGACCTGGGCCAAATAGTGGTCTGTCAGGCTTAGCTAACTGTGTGTTGCTCTCAGCAATGGCATAGTAGGTCTGGGCTGGAATAACTGAGACATCAGCTCCTGTGTCTATCTTAAACCTGACCTTATGGTCCCTTATAGTCAAATCAGCATACCATGGGTCTAAACCTGCATCTACTGAGCCTAGGAACAAGGGAGTGTCATTGTCATCACCATAGCAACTTTCTGTTTCTACAGCATGTAGGGGTAGGGTAGATTTACATACTTTACTGTAATGACCTCTCTTTCCACATGCATGACATGTCACCTCTCTGGCTGGGCACTGTGCATTTGCATGACCAGGGGACTTTCCACATCTGTTGCATGACTGGCGATCAGATGATGGCTGTGGTTTTGTTGATGGGTGCATTGGTTGATGAGGGGACTTTTGGGTGAATGGGTTTTGTCTTCTGCCTTTTGTTACTGCATCAATGTCCATTCTACCCCCTCCTCTGAGGTCTGTTTGCTGCCTTTTAATCACTTCGGACTGTCTGGCCATATTGACTGCTTTTTCGAGCGTCAAATCCTTGTCTAACTGCATCCTCTCAGCTAGACTGGTGTCTCTCAACCCCACTACGAGCCGGTCTCTTATTAACTCGTCGCGGAGTGCTCCGTATTTGCAGTTTTCTGCTAGGGCATACAATGCAGTAATGAAAGCGTCTACAGCCTCGTTTGGTTGCTGCACTCTCTGATTGAATCTTGCCCTCTCATATATCACGTTCTTTCTAGGCACAAAGTACGTTTCAACTGTGGCTTTTACCGAAGTGTACTGCTGTCTCTGTGCGTCGGATAAATCATGACCCTGTAGGATGTCGTCTGCTTCATCCCCCATGCAGTAGATCAGCGTGTTCACCTGGTTAGCTTCTGTGCTAAGATGGAGGTTGCTGGCCAGTCTGAATCTCTCGAACCTGCGTATCCATCGCTACCAGTCCTGAGGCTTTGCAAAGTCGAATGCTTCAGGTGGTTGGATGGTGAACGTAGCGCTCGGAGCAGCGTTAGCATTAGCCTGTAGCTGGGGAGGTTGTGGAGGCTGTGCAGCCGGTGCGGCTGCAGCTCCGCCGCTGTCTAACATCCGTTAACTTTCCACAACTCTCTTTCCAACTTCAACCTAGCTCTTTACCGCTGCCCACATTCTAACACCATGTCGTGGTAAGCGTAAAGTAATACAGACGGTTTAGAGCATGGTGGTTACTTTATTAAGGCTTGTACTCTCCATGTCATTTGGTAGTAGCATGACCAGTTGTGACCACATCCGGTCTCATACATCCTGTTAGCGCTATCCCAATAAAAGCATAACAGCCAACACCACAGTCACACATGGCAAAATATAGATATTAACTGCAAATAGGTTAGCCTTGTGTGAAGTGTAACATTAAACAATCTATTTACATATAAAATACAACATTTATGACACCACTCATTCTACTTACTTCTCCTCAGTGGGGCCTGAAGCTAACTGAGGAAAGTAGCATGAGTCCGCATAAATGTGCTGGTGCCAAGAGTACCAAAATAAAATGTACTTTTCAAAATAAAAGCATCTAAAAAATAAAGTGACAAGTTTTACAAATAAAGTATGGACAAAAATGATTTTACTGAAATATAAACAAGTGAAGTTATACATTGGTTACATATAGAATTTTTTTTGCCATCGATTATTTTATCATACTGTTCTGTACAGATGAGGCTGTCATAGATTTATTTATGTGTGCCTGTGATTATTTGTATCATACTGTTCTGTACAGATGAGGCTGTCATAGATGTATTTTTATGAGACTTTGTAATCAGATGTAGCCTATGTACATGTGTGTCTGTGATTTTATACTGAATGTAAAGTAACTGGAAATGTGTGTGTGTGTGTGTGTGTGTGTGTGTGTGTGTGTGTGTGTGTGTGTGTGTGTGTGTGTGTGTGTGTGTGTGTGTGTTTTGCCATCCCGCTGGGGTCCATGACCTGACATATCACTCACGCCGTGGGGACCCATTTTCCCCGTGGGGACCGAATCCTGGTCCCCACGGGCACGAGCATTGCATTCAATAGAAAACAGCTTCCTGATATGCCTGGTGGTGTTTTTTTGGAGAGAAAAAAATTGTCCCCTGGAGGTCGACTTTCAAGACTTTTGTGTGTACTCTTGTGGTCACACACGGTATTGCGGTGTGTGAATTTGCACTGGTGGGGTCCTTAACCTGACAAAGTGTGTAAGTGCGTAAATGTGTGTAATCATATAATCTTTATATTTAATGAATATTTATTTAGTCTAAGAACTTTAATATGACCGGGCTTTTATTTTATTGTATTTGTTGTTTCTAAAAACAAAAAGGGAACCCGGTTAATGATTACACTTCCTTTCAGAGCCATTTTGGAAGAAACAGTTGATAACATTTAGGTTGACATGACTTAGACAAAAATATATATTGATCTATTAATTACGTTTTTACAATAATTTGTCAATAAATACAATAATTAAATAAATAAAAAGTCTATTTTGTACCAAAAAACGGTTCAAATGTAACTATTAAATCAAAATGCTAATGAAGAAAATAATTGTGAAGAATGCACCAGTACTACAACAACTAAAAACCATCAGAGTATCAATCTCGCTCCCAGATACTAAGAAACAATGATTGGTACATGGTGTAGCCATCCAACAAACTTTCTGGGAGACTCTGAATCGTGTTTTTTCCTCTTTAAGAGTGACTTTGTTTATGTTATACCAGAACAGTTGAGCCTTGCTCCCTGTGCCTTTTTCTTCTCTAAGAGTGACTTTGTTTTTTGTACCTTGATCGATGAACTTTGGTTTGAATAAAACCTTTTTTTGTTAAATCCTGTGAGAGTTGTGCATCTGAGTTCTTACCCGTATAGTCAGTCGTAACACAAAATCGAGGTTCTTTCCGGGCCAACAACCAGGCTGAGTCGGGCTGAGTATGCTAAACTAGAGAGAGAATCGCTGGCAAGGGGACTACAACTACAACAAGATGAACATATTTGACCGTGATTTAATTGTAATACACGTTTCTAAATGATGCCGAAGTAACAACATACTGATACCGGTTAGTACAAACCATGAATTAATGCTTTGACAAGTCTGCAGACAGACGGCAGGAGAAACACCTTTTTAAAATGCGTGTTTTCTGAATGGAGCTTGGCTAAGCTAACGCAGTATATGCTCCGACCGTCCACACTCACAACAACGGCCTACAGACATAAATAAACCAGCGACTGTATTCTCCATGACACAGACAGTCTGTGGTTTGTACTTGTTTCACTTGTGTCTAGTTTCTGAACAGATATGAGGAGCTGTGAGCTCTGGGTACTAACAGCTAACAGCTAACGGCTGATGTTGGTTTTCTGTGGTTCGCATTGAAGATGACATCACGGCTCCGCTACACTGCGTTAATATAGTTACTGCCCCAGCTACTAAACTGTAATGGAAACACAACGGTCCCCTCCCCGAGTCTCTAGGACAGGGGTGGGGAACCCTTTTCCTCTCAAGGGCCATTTCAATTTTTACAACATCCAAAATACTAAAATCACAGCCCATTCATTTCGCCTTTCTTTCATGCTGTGCAAAGAAAAAGCAACCTCTTAATCCAGATATCTCACCATGACTCGCGCATGCATGCACGTGCACGGCTGTGGCATGACCACCAAAACAGAAAGATATGGACACAAGATGTGTGCAAATGTATTTAGTTTCCTAGTGGACATGATTTAAGTGGGGGGGGGGGGGGCATGCTCCCCCGGGAAGATTTGTTTTTTAAATGTTGAAGTTAAAAGCATCAATCTGGTGCACTTTGAGAGCAACATGAAGAGATCTATGTATACATCTCTCAACACCCATATGAAACAGAACTGTAAACAGATTTATTTTTCTTTATGGATATTTTACAAATCACTCCCCTTTCAAACTGTAGTCTTGTTTATTAATAAGTTTATAACTTATAATGATCATATAAAGATGTGCCTTTACCTCACTGGTTGTAGAAAAAGCTTCTTATATTCGTTAGCATAGCTAGCTAACCAGATGCTAATAACAAAGAAGTTATTAACTCATGATCAGTATGTCAGATGAACAGATCGCCACTGGGCTTACAACTAAAGACACAGCCACGCAAAAACTGCGGCATGTGTACGGCTCCTTATGGGTACTGCAATTTTTGCCGGAGCGGTGTTCTGGTGCTCTCCGTCAGAACTGCACCCCCGTCAGACGAGACAAATACTACGTGATGACACATTAGGCTCGTGTTGTGTTCAAGGACCCTGACCTTGGCCAGGAAAAACAGGCACTAGCTTTTTGTTATTATTTTGCGGTCTAGATTTCTTTCAATTTTTTTGTTGCGTGTGTTTATAAATTACCTCAAGGGCCATATCAAATGGTCTCGCGGGCCGTATATGGCCCAGGGGCCGGAGGTTCCCCGCCCCTGCTCTAGGACGTCCGAGCCTTTGAGAGTGTGTTGCTTAACTTGTGTGGAACCCGCTTGCAAAATGTGGGGCCCCTGCGACCTTCAACAAGGTCAAAACTGAGGTCAGAGGTCAGGTTTTAATGCCGTACGGCGCCCTTTACGGCACAAAGGAAGGTCCGACCGCTTTTAGCTTGGTCTCGTTGGAATCGCCTCGAAGAGTACATGCAGATTCATCCCTCTGCTACTCATAATGTGTAACGTTACGGCTTTAAACGGAACAAAGCCTTCCGTTAGGCTGTTTTCACTCTCACTCTTATGGTGATACGGCACACCAATTTCCCCGCAGGCTAGGCAGTCAAGATTATTCGAATTAGCTTCGGCTCGATGTGGAGATGTGATTTGATGTGTCGTTTGTCCCCCAACTCCTCTCCAAAGTTGAGATATTTTATAAAATACTCAGGGGAGTTTCCTGAATTGTTATGCCCAAAGCCAAGCACTAGGCCCTGGGTAAATTAAGAGGCTGATCTGGGGAACTTTTGTCCACTTTCCCTGGTGCTAGAAACTCAAGTCAGGTATCCCTGGAATCGTCTCAGAGAGTAGGTGGTCAGAGGGGCCTTGTTTTTACTAAAACATGAACAGAACATGTCGCGAGAACCGGTTCCCACTTTGCGGGGGGACGAGGGCCTGATGCCTGACTTTGGAAAGGGCTAAAGGGATAATTTTTCTTCAGGGGGAACCAGATCAGGAATCTGAAATATGGGAAACCGCAACCAACCCAGAACTTTTTATTCAATTAAATGTCAAACTTTATCACAAAATCTTCTCATAAGCTAAGGATCAGACACCCTTGTGTGGCATTGGTGAGAGAGGGGAAGACATTTTAAAAAATGTGCTTAGTGCTCTGCGCATTTGAGAGTGTGTTGCTTAACTTTAGTGGAAGCTGCTTGCTAAATTTGGGAATGCTGTGACCTTCAACCAGGTCGCAAACTAAGATTAAAAGTCACATTGTCATGGCTCTCAGTACTCTATACACGGCACAAAGGAAGGTCCGATAGCTTTGAGCTTGGTCTCGTTGGAATCGCCTCGAAGAGTACATGCAGATTCATCCCTCTGCTACTCATAATGTGTAACGTTACGGCTTTAAACAGAACAAAGCCTTCCGTTAGGCTGTTTTCACTCTCACTCTTATGGTGATACGGCACACCAATTTCCCCGCAGGCTAGGCAGTCAAGAGTATTCGAATTAGCTTCGGCTTGATGTGGAGATGTGATTTGATGTGTCGTTTGTCCCCCAACTCCTCTCCAAAGTTGAGATATTTTATAAAATACTCAGGGGAGTTTCCTGAATTGTTATGCCCAAAGCCGAGAACTAGGCCCTGGGTAAATTAAGAGGCTGATCTGGGGCACTTTTGTCCACGGTCCTGTTTCATGTTGCTGCTGCTCGCCTGACCCACCACCACTCCAGCTTCCACCTGTAGGCTCGGGGGATAGTTATCTAATCATCACTCAATGTTCTTTGTAAATCTGTGGAGTGATGAGGCCTCATCCTAGACGCCAAACTCAAACTATATGCTGCTTATAATAAACATATTAAGGAACACGTGAGTTGTCTGACTGAACTGAAGCTATGAGTTAGCAGTGTTCTGTTATTCCCACAAACTGAAGCTATGAGTTGCTGGAGTGAGGCAAAATGAGGCATGGCTAAAATGCATGATCTGTTTCGTATTTTGAAAATTAAAACGTATTAATATACCTTATATATATATATATATATATACCTTATATATTATTTAAATATAGCATGATAGGTCCCTTTTAAGTATAATTCAACAAAAAAAAACAAAAAAAGTAATAAAAAAAAAAGTAATAATAATAATAAAAAAATAATCGTTTTATTTCGATTATGTTGCTTTCGTAATCGTTGCAAGCCATAATCGTAATTGCGATTAAAATACGATTAATTGAGCAGCCCTAATGCAATGCTCACATTTCAGCACTGAGTCAAAGACCTGAGTAAAAAATACACACTTCCTGACTTTTACGGTCCCCAATGGACCCATGCCCATCCCCCACCCGGAGCTAACCTTCACCTCGACCAGCACGTGCTCTTCATTATAGACTGGCGTGGCACAGAGGGCAGCAGCACCTACACACAGAGACCGATATATGAAGATAAATGATTGCTAAGGGCAGAGGAAAGGAGAATACATGGAAACAAGGTAAGAAAATACAAAAGAAAATCAAATTTTGAACTGTTTTACTATTTATGAATTAGACCAAGAACTGAGGCTAACGTGTTTGCAGCCTACAGTGCTAATGCTAGCAAGTGTCCTGCTAATGCTAGCAAGACGTAGCTTGTCACCAGCGATTGTTTGACAGCATTAATATTTTTTTTAAGTTATGGACTTCCTTTTTTGCCGCTTACTTTTACTTGACTGAACTCAGATGATGTATTATTGTAATATTCAGGAGTAATGGTGAGCTAAGGAGAGGAAAGAGGAATACATTTTGACATGCTGCAGCTATCAGTTAGCTAGACATGAGGTTCCAATGTTGGTAACTTAGCATTCTAGAAGGGCGAAAAGTTGTCAGAATGTAACAAACGGTCAAATGTTCAGGGGTTAAAACATTTTTTATTTAGTTTGTCCGTTTTTATAAGCTTAATGTAATCGGAATATCGTTTTTCGTTCTATGAAAAAGCGCCAGAGTGAGCGCTCTGTGTTTTGTAATATCTCAGCGCACGTTTCACATAGAGAGGAGACAAAATGTCGGGGAACTAAAAAATATCATCCTTTGCTCCGGAGACAGTTGTCTGTAAGTGTTTTATGTACACAATTAGCTTGTTTTGCATTTACAAGGGGTGCCCCGTCCTTTTTGTGTATGTAATGTGCTCTTTTAGCTATTAGCAGTAGCTAGCTCTGTGGCTCTGGTGCTAGCACATGTGTTTATTTCTAGCCTAGTTCGACTTGAAGTACTGCTTGATACTTTTAATAGGAGTTTATTTATGTTTATCTACTCTCTTATGCATGTAGACATTTTTGTATTTTGATTTATGTTTTTATTAATGTATTATAGTTTTACATAGAAAACAGCAAAAAGAACTACAGTTATGTCTTAAAAAAGTTTAGCCTTGTGTTGCTGTCAGTCTAGCTTTGCTCAGGATTAAGCTCGGTAGGCGCAGGACACAGATGTTACATCAACTGTTTTTTATTTAACGCCTACAGTCGGAGAACACAATCCACCAGGTGGAAAGCACGCAGAACACGCCTGAGGGAGCATCACAAGAAATGCTTATCCGGGCACATGGAACACTTAAAACAGGTAAGGATGGTGGGTCTAATTTTCAAATGTGATCAATATCACAAGTGGGCTTCTTACATCATATGTTTGAGTTAATAACTCAAACGTAAAATAAAGAAAATGTGTTTAGGAGTGTAGTGTTAATGCTCTCAGGCTCTTTGTAAACCTCATGTTCTGGAGAAATGGTGATGAATGCTTCCGTCTGTGATGTTTAGTCTTCAGGAAGTCCAAACCAAGAGGGGGAGACATCCTCAACACCAGAACTACCATCTGAGCTACCTGCAGCTTCCAAGAGATTAGTAAGTGTCAATCAAGTATTACAACATAACAATACAATATGTCAGTATTTCATTGAACAAATAAAATGGTGTATTTGTTTAAGGTTAATATGAGAAACGTTCAACTTGTCATAAAGCTGTCTCATTTCTGATGTCTGCATATGACCTACATAATTAAATGAGACCACCTACTAAATATTTACATATATTGACAATTGGTTTCTTCACACACATATTCCAGTGTTCCCAATAAGTTATCAACAACCAGCAGGAACATTAGGTTCAAAATCCCCATTCCCCGATCTCTTTCCCTCTTTTTCTCCATCAAACAGGCACATACAGAGTCATCAGTCCGATACTTAATAATACTGTATATGTATACATTGGGACAATTCAATGAGGAAGTCGACTTGAAAAATATGTAATAAAAAAACACTAACTCGCTAAGTTTCTTTCTAGGTTCATGACTCCGTAATATGACTACAGACATGCAAAGCTTCATTCCAACTTCAATTCACTTCAGTCGGCAGTGCCAGTTATGTGTATTGTTTTTCACCCTTAGGAAAGAAGCCTTGATTTTGAAAGCGACACAGACATAAGTGCTGATGGATCACATCCTGGTGAAGCTGATGACCCAGATGTACCCCCCCTGAGAAGGACTGACAGCATATTCGTAAGTTTGCATAATGAAAGTGGGACAAATAATGGGGAGCATAGCGTACTTTGTTTTCTTTAATGCTGCATTATACAATTACCAGGGATGCCAGCTTGTCACCTTTCGGCCGGGGGGGGGGGGGGGGTCTGGGACCCGGAGTAATCTGCGGCCGCGAGCTGTGTTGTGCCATCGCGCATGGTGTTATTTTGTTTTATATTATAATGAAGCGCGAGCTATGAGCTCGAGTTTTCCTGTCTGTCAGCTGAACTCTGCTGCTCCGCGATGAGTGTCTAACTACAGCAGCTACATTACCTTTCGTTAACAGTAACTGTGTGGTCCGGAGTCACTGTGGCACAGACTGGACCGCTGGTGAACAGCTGTTAGAACGGGCCGTTCAGGTGTTCAGAGCAGAGCTCCCTGTCGGAGCGGCAGTGCGTGATGTGAACTGAAAAGTTTTTCTGTCGCAATATTATTTAAGGAATCGTTGAGCTAGCTAACTAGCATACGTTGTCACTATCTGCTAACGTTAGCTTTAGCCTTCATTTTGTAATTGTTTTTTTCATAGGCTATAAACAGGTGGTATAAGTATAGATCTTGTACTTGAGTAAAAGTAGAAGTACTCAGATCTTGTACTTGAGTAAAAGTAGAAGTACTCAGATCTTGTACTTGAGTAAAAGTAGAAGTACTCAGATCTTGTACTTGAGTGAAAGTAGAAGTACCAGAGTGTAGGAATACTCTGTTTCAGTAAAAGTCCTGCATTCAAAATGTTCCTCAAGTAAAAGTAGAAAAGTATTCTCATCAAAATATAGTGAAAGTAGCGACAGTAAAAGTAGTCATTGTGCAGATTGGTCCATTTCAGAATAATATATATGATATGTTTTATAATGATTGATCATGAAAGTGTTCTCAAAGCTGGTAAAGGTGCATTTAGTTTGAATGACTTTTGGCTCATTTCCACCGCAGGCCTCGCTCGACTTATCTCGACTTAACTCGACTTGGTTAGGCCAGGCTCACTTTATGCTGCGCTTCCATTACAGTTTAGTAGCTGGGGCAGTAACTATAGTAACGCTGTGTAGGCGGAGCCGTGGCGTCATCTTCAATGCGAACCCCAGAAAAACAACATCAGCCGTTAGCTGTTAGCACTCAGAGCTCACAGCTCCTCATATCTGTTCAGAAACTAGACAAAAGTTAAACAAGTACAAACCACAGCCTGTCTGTGTCATGGTGAATACAGTCGCTGCTTTATTTCTGTCTGTAGGCCGTTGGTGTGAGTGTGGACAGTCGGAGCATATAGTGCGTTAGCTTAGCCGAACCCCATTTAGACAACACGCATTCTAATAGGTTTCTCTCCTGCCGTCTGTCTGCAGACTTGTCAAAGCATTAATTCATGGTTTTTACTAACCGGTATCAGTATGTTGTTACTTCGGCATCATTTAGAAACGTGTATTACAATTAAATCACGGTCAAATATGTTCACACAAGCTTCTCTGTTTTCAGTCGTCAGTTTAGCATATTCAGCAGCCCGGTTGTTGGCCTCGCTTGTTGGCCCGATAGAACCACGATTTTGTTGGGGCAGAAAAAAGGTGAAAAAGTACCCGCAAGCCGGTACTACGCTAAGTGGAAAAGCAACCAAAAACGGGCCCCGCACGGCTCGCCACGCTTAAAGCGAGCTCCACGCTGTAGTAGAAATGCGCCATTTGTATACTGCAGGGTAGCTTGTGAATTTACTCCAGTTGGAACTAAAGTCTGATTTAACACTTGATTATATTTACCATCATTCATATAAATCATTCATATAAACTGACTGCTACACAATTAAAATAAATGCTTTTATATATTTCTATTAGATTTAACTCTTTGGGGTTTCTGTTATTATTACCACTGCTGCTTTAGTTGTTCTGGCTGCTAAAATCCTCTGTTATAGCTAATTTTAAGGGCGATGTTCCGTGGGGTTGGGGGGTCGGGGGCTCGATCCTTGTCACCTTTTTCATACCTTATGAGTTTGCATCCCTGATTACATAAGTTTGTAATGTACATCAGCTTAGTTTGGGATATTAAAAAAAAATGGTATTAGTGGCTGCCCTAATGTGTAACCAAAGCCGAACAGTTGTTGATCTTCCACAGCCACACAATACGTTTTTTATTTTTATCAAATATTAAATTACTGGGAGGATTTAATAAGAATTTCAATACATATCATACAAAATGTTTTTAAAGAACATCAACCCTAAACTTGAACTCTGACAGAGCATTTCATAGCCTTACCCTAGCACTGTATAGTGGATTGATTGTCGGGTTAAATTGTCTAGGTTTAAAGGGGAGTCAAAGACAATGTAAAAATGTATACCTGGTTTATGCTTCTTGCAGATCATTTAGATTAAATGGTCTTGTTTATTTAATTTCCAGCTCACCAAAAAATACCTGGAATCAATCTCCAAGGTCTCAGATGAACCAGAAACCTCGATGAGCAGTGGTGATGAATATATTCCGTCTAAAAGGTCCCTACATGGAAGCAGTTCCGAGGAATCGTCCCATCTTCAAAGCCAGGTTACATTAACGGAAAGCAAAAACCTGAAGAAGTCACAGAGGACTTACAGAAGAAAGACAAGTTCTTTGGATAAAGATAGAAGAGAAGAAAGTGAAAACTCTGACACAAACCTGGGAAAAGTGTCAGTAATGAAGCTGCAAAAAAAGAAGGATGGTGCCAGAGTTTACAGTAAAAAACATTATTGCCTGTACTGTCCCATGCAATGCCATAAAATGGCAAGGCACTTAATGCGTAAGCACAAAAATGAAATAGCTGTAGCAAAAGCTATCACTCTTCCTTTGAACTCAAAGGAACGAAAATTGCATTTAGACCTCATTAGAAACAAAGGAAACCGAGCCCATAATAATGAAGTCCTAAAGACGGGTAGTGGAACACTAATCCCAAGTCAGCAAGCTGGGAAACCAGGCAAAGCAAGTGATTACATGCACTGTATAAATTGTGAGGCTTTGCTTAAAAGAAAATCATTATGGAGGCACATGTCAAGGTGCAGACTTTCACAAAAATGCAGCTCAACCAAACCAGGGAGAAGTCGAATACAATCTATCTGTGCCTTTGCACAGGCTGTCCCTGATGGTGTGAGCAGAAAGGTTTGGGAGCTGGTAAATGCTATGCATCAAGATGAAATCACAGGCATCATCAGACAGGAGAAAAGTATCTTGAGACTTGGAGAACATTTGTACGCCAAGCATGGACATGACAAGACCAAACATGAGTACATAAGACAAAAAATGCGAGAAATCGGAAGATTGATTCGGCAATCACGCAAAAATGGCCGGCTGAGAAGAGTTGAGGACTTCTTTGTACCTTCCAACTTTAACTTTGTGGTCGAAGCAGTAAATGATGTTGCTGGCTTTGATCGAGACAAAAACACCTACAAAACTCCATCCTTAGCTCTAAAGCTTGGTCATAGTCTCAAGAAGATTGCAGACATTCTGGAGTGTGAAGCCAAGATGGCAGAATCGGACAATGAGGACAATGAGGCGTTTCTCCGGAACCTGGAGAGGAGTCGTAGTCTTTATGAAAAGAAGTGGAATGTGTGTGTATCGTCACGTGCCCTACAGACACTTAAAGAGGCACAATGGAATGCTCCTCAGCTCCTTCCTTTTACGGAAGACGTTAAGAATATGCACATATACCTTGACAAGTGCAGTGAAGAGTACAAACTGCACCTTGACAAAGTTCCAAATAAAAGTAACTGGGTCAAGTTGGCCAATTTGACCCTTTGTCAAATCATTCTGTTTAATCGCAGAAGAGAGGGTGAGGTTTCCAAAATGCATCTGAGTGCATTCACCCTTAGAGACACGTCTAGTGTACATTCTGATCTGGCAGGAGGACTTTCAGAGTTAGAGCAAAAGCTCTGCAAGCATTTCCAACGCATCGAAATAAGGGGGAAAAGAAACAATAAAGTACCCATCCTCTTAACGCCGGACATGATGTCATCGATGGAAGCCCTGGTTGCACATCGCCGTGCCGCTGGTGTTCCTGATGAAAATCCCTATTTCTTCTCCAGACCCGAGACAGAGAATCATTTGAGAGGATCTGATGCAATCAGACGGATTGCGAAGGAATGTGGGGCGAAGCATCCTGAAACCCTGTCGTCAACGAAGTTGAGAAAGCACATATCCACACTTTCAACTGTTCTCAACTTGAAAGACAATGAAATGGACATACTCGCAAATTTTCTTGGCCATGACATCCGCGTCCATCGACAGTACTACAGACTACCAGAGGGAACCCTGCAGTTAGCTAAAGTTAGCAAAGTGCTGCTAGCACTTGAACAAGGACGACTTGCAGACTTCAAGGGAATGAGCCTGGACCAAATCCAAATCGATCCAAATGGTAAATATATATATATATATTTATGTGTTTTCAGTATTAATGTATTTTCTATTATCATATTTGGTTTTGTTATCCCTGCTTTTCAGAGGAACTGCCAGAAGCTGTGGAAAGTGATCTTTCAGACACGGGGGCAGAGGAAGATTTGTCTTTCGGTACTCCATCATCATCAGGTGCGTTACATGCAGAGGTGTAAGGTATAACTAAGTACATTTACTAAAGTACTGTACTTAATTAATATGTTGTGGTCCTTGTACTTTATTTGAGTATTTCCATGTTATGCTTCTGTGTACTTCTACTCCACTACAGTTCAGAGGTAAATGGTGTACTTCTCCTCCACTACATGTATTAATACCTTTAGTTACTTCACAGATGTGGATGAATGATGTGAAATATAATCAAGTCTTAAATCAGACTTTAGTTCCACCTGGAGTAAATCCTCAAGCTACCCTGCAGTATACAAAGTCATTCAAACTAGCTGCACCTTTACCAGCTTTGAGAACACTTTCATGATCAATCATTATAAAACATATCATATATATTATTCTGAAATGGACCAATCTGCACAATGACTACTTTTACTGTCGCTACTTTCACTATATTTTGATGAGAATACTTTTCTACTTTCACTTGAGGAACATTTTGAATGCAGGACTTTCACTGAAACAGAGTATTCCTACACTCTGGTACTTCTACTTTTACTCAAGTACAAGATCTGAGTACTTCTACTTTAACTGAAGTACAAGATCTGAGTACTTCTACTTTTACTCAAGTACAAGATCTGAGTACTTCTACTTTTACTCAAGTACAAGATCTGAGTACTTCTACTCGAGTACAATATCTGAATACTTTTACTTCAACTCAAGTATTAGATCTGAGTACTTCTACTCAAGTACAATATCTGAATACTTCTACTCAAGTACAAGATCTGATTACTTCTCCCACCTCTGGTTACATGTTTCACAGTTTTTACCCTCCAACACAATAGGCATTGCTTACTGTGCGGCTGAATGAGCGTTGAGATCAACCATATGCCAATTTTTGTATTATTTATTTTGTCAAAGGATCTTCAAGGTCTCGCAGAAGACTGCTGACTCCTGAGGAGCTTGATGGCAACATTACGTCTATAGGCACAACTTCTTCAACCCACAAGAAGAAGAGAAGAAGAGAAACAGAGTCTGACAGCGATGACCCCAAAACAGGTAATGCACTCCTGCTATTTGAAAATGACCTGCTTTAACAAAACCTGTGGAATTTTACAATAATTATGCTCGAGTCCTTATATTCTACCAAATATACACCAACTGCTTTAATTTAAATTGATACTATGATGGAACAGCCCCAGCCGGGCTCTACCTCTGCCGGCTGGAGTCTCAGCCAAATGCGAGAGCTGCTGCAGAAGCAGCCATTCAGATTAACGCTTGTCCAGCATTTTCCAGTATTGACATGTATATGAGATTATTATTGATTACTTGTTTCTGGTTCTTTGACCAGGTTTAGTTATGTGTTATACGTTGAGTACAATTTGTTAAAATACACTTAGCATGCTCTGTATTGCAATCATAATTGTTCAGATTATTAGGGCTGAGCACCAACAGAGTTGGTATTGAAATCTCAAAGATTATTATAATTATTTTTAAACAAAATTAACTGCATTGGAGTGCCTTAACGTGCTACAAAAGTAGATTTTCTTTTTGGCAAAACTGTCACGATTGTTGGAAAATGTAATCCTTTTTTTCCACATTTGCTTCTCCTGGTATTCCATAGTTGTCACCTATCTATATTTTGTTCATACATTTATTTTTATTTTTTCTTTTGATAGGAAAATCGATAAGATCCAGTCGAGGACAGCGGACCACCAAGGATTTTGATAAGCCTGCTACTGCAGGAAAGGTTGCGGTGTCGCCAGCACAGAGGTTACCAAACACTGCCGGTAAACAATAACCTCTTGTTTTTATGTAATATAATGTACCCAAATCAAAGAATATGTAGAATATTACAACGGATATTCTTCTAATATTACGTTGATTACGAGTTTATTTGCATTTAGAATGGGTTTTGAGTACGGTTGCAAAGGGGCGGAAAGTTTCCATGGGAAGTTAAGCTGGGGAATTTTAGAAATATTCGATGCAAAATTAAACAAAAAACATGACATTCAACAGATTTAAAAATGTTTAACAAATTTTAATTATTTTATTGAACAATCATTTGTTTCATTGAAGAACAAAAACAGGAATGTTGAGTTAAATGTTACTCATCCCCCCCAACCCCACTCATTAAAAAATGCACCCCCCATCCAAAAATCCCCACAAAGTCCCATTCAAAATTCTAATTGAAAAGAGCCCTTCTCCCTCCAAAAAGTCCCATTAAACATGTAAATCTTCCTTCAAGCAATCCTCTGCATTTTGGCTAAACCCTTTCAGTCAATGGGCTCTTCCTGGGCCTCATCAACATCCAACTCTGAGTCTTCCTCTTCAGTGTCACTGTCCAGCCTTGTTGAGGATGGCTCTGTGTCAGGCTCAAAGGTTTGCCCGAAGGCCAACCAGTTTTTCCACTCTCACATTTGTGAGCCTGTTGCGAACCTTTGTGTGGTCTCAATAGCCATGCAGTAAGCAGTGTGCTATGGCATGGATATTCAAGTGTACTTGAATGGCATCTGTTTGTTTTAGTCAAGATTATGCTAAAATATACTTTCCCCAACTATATTTAAGTTCCCTATGAAGAGCCAACCTTCAATTTAGAAAATTCCCAGTTTATTCATGTTTATTCCCATGAAAAGTTTCCATCTTTGAAAATTCCCGTAATTTTGCAACCCTAGTTCTGATCCAAAAGTGATCACTCAAGAGGCACGTGGAGGCGTGTTCTAATGGCAGATGTAAACAGACGCATTAGAGCTGTCTTCTTGGGATGGGTACTTTAGCTTTTAATTCTTTAAATCTCCAGTTAATGATGAATACATATCAGGTTGGCTACCAAATCAGTCATACAACTGATGCTGTTTTAAAAATGTATGTTTGACCTGGTGTCAGAATATAGGCATTCAAGATATTTCTTTAAGAAATTACACCTTTGATCAAAATAATAAGCTCATTGGTCCCTCAATAATGTTTTATGTCACTTGTCTGTATGCCTGATTGTCTTTTCTTTCTTTCACTAGAAACCACAAAGAAGAGGAGTTGGACTCGTGCGGAGGTCGAAGCTGTTGAAAACACACTAATGACCTTCATAAAATCTGGTAAAGTACCAGGAAAGTTTGACTGCATTGCTTGCATTACAGCTTCTCCAGAAGCACTGATTGAAAGAAGCTGGACAGCGGTGAAGTTTTACGTGAAAAATAGGATCACTGCCCTTCAACGTGAAAGTGCCAGGAGAATTTACTGAACAAATACTAATATGTGCTCCTTGCATTTGTTGTAACTGTTTATTTCAGTTTTAATCTTGAATTGAACAGACTGAACAGACTGTGACAATTAAAACTGAAAATAAACGGATCGTAACAGTACCCTGTTTTGTTGTAACTGTTACACTGCGTGTTTTTAAAAATGTGTTGTTTCTCCTGCTCTTCTGAGCCTCAGAGCTCCTAGGTACCGTCCTACACCAGTTGGTGAGTAGGCTTGTTTAGTACAATGTTACATTAATGCATTTGGCGAGGACAAATGTAAAGTCTGTGCCGTTTGGCCACATTTTAAATAATGGTTCTAAATCATTGCTGATTTTAGCCTTCTATAGGCATAGAGGGTAACGGGTAGAGTTATTGAGTACCCGTTACGATCTGTTTTCAGTTTTAATCTTGAATTGTCACAGTCTGTCGGTTTCCTGTTTTACTTTGAAAGGTGTTCACCCTGTCTGTCATGTCTGTATTCATTTCCTGTCTGTGTTTTCCCTCCTGTCATCTGATTCTGTTCACCTGGTCTCTTTGTGTTCTCCCTCCCCAATTGTGTCTTATCGTGTTGATTGGTCATGTATGTACTTAAGTTCTGGTTTCCTGTTTTTGTTGTTGTGCTAATTAAGGAGGAGAGTTATTGTCTGTTTTGGACATCCAGTCACTTTGAATAAAGGTTATTCTTGGTTTAACACAGCACCTGGGTCCATCCTGTGCTGCTCAATCCTGACAGAAGGTGGGTTCTTTCTGTCAGGATTGAGCAGCGCAGGATGGACCCAAGTGCTGACAGACATGTTTAAACTGAAAATAACCTTTATTCAAGACGACTGGATGTGCAAAACAGACAATAACTCTCTTTCCCTCTTAATTCGCAAAAAGAACCCAGGAAACCAGATCTTAAATACATACATGACCAATCAAAACGATAAGACAGAGTTGGGGAGGGAGGGAGAACACAAAGAGACCAGGTGAACAGAATCAGATCATCAGACAGGAGGGAAAACACAGACAGGAAACTAATACAGACATGACAGACAGGGTGAACACCTTTCAAAGTAAAACAGGAAACCGACAGACTGTGACAATTCAAGATTGAAATAAACAGAGGGTAACAGTACCCTGTTTTTTGTGTCGCCAAGCTAAAACGTTACTTTGTTTTTATAATTTAGAATACATGTGAGAGGCATGTAGGATGTTAGGGGACAAATATTTAAAATAAAATGCAACAGCTGTCTGTTTGAAATGAAAGCTTTGTGAAAATGAATGAACTCAATTTGTGTCTCCTTTTTTGTACAGGAAGTATAGGTATACCATTCTTTAACATAGTTTCTGGTCATTAGGATCATCAGCGACAGTAAAAAGTCATAAAGCAGGTCTGGTGGGTATTTAATTTGTTTATTGTTTTATTTGCAACGTGTCAAATAAACAGTGCAAACAAATTGAAATAAATGTAAAAGTCGAATGATCCTCCTCAACCTTTAACTATTGAAATCTAAACAGTGAAAGGTAGTGTATAGTTTTTAATTGATTGGTATAAAGGTCACCATTCTGCTGAGAGAACATCTTTAATGTTTAATTTTGAAAAGGCAAGCAAGTATTGCTTTCTTTTGGTTCGGTGCAGTGCCTAACAGTAGTGTTGATGGTATGCCAATGAACATAACCTGAAATCCCTCCCCCCATGGGGACCAGTCCCCATGGGGGGAGGGATTTCAGGTTTCTTTATTTTTTTGAGAGTTTGCAAAATGTCAAGTGATTTTTGTGTTAACAAAAAATTCTAACGATTTTAGCAGTTAAAATCATGTCTCTAGACCCTTCAGAAAGGCTGGATCCCATCAGGCTGTATACAGTCAGGGGCCCCCACGGGGTAGTATAAACCTGTATGTGTGTGTGTGTCCTGTAAAACCTCCCAAACTTTCTTTTTATGTGTGCATTGTTATTTGTGCTTGAGCAACATTTTACTTGAACTTTATTTCAATTAAATTAGTTGTAATTATTGTCCTAAATTTTTATTTGTTTTACAGAGATGTTTCACAGTTGCCTGGGCCTAGTGGCCCACAGGCGGCGTTTATCCAGCAGCCAGAACATCCATCTGTGCCTGCCTCTAGGTCAAGATCTACCGTGGCTCAAGGGCCTTCACCAGAGCCATCACCACCAAGGACCAGAGGACCAGCATCACTACAGCTGCCTCCACCTCCATCTGTGCCTGCCACAAGGTCAAGATACACCCCAGCACAAAGGCTCCACCACAGCCATCACCATCAACCCAGCCAGCAAGGAGGTCTCGTGGAGGTCTCGTATAGCACTTGTACCCCCCACCTACACAGCAGCATGCACCATCACCCCCACCTTCACAGCAGCCAGACCCACTGTCTTGGAAGACAGACAAAGACCTTGACACTGTCTTGACATTTATAATAAATAGTTAGTTGGAAGTTCTGATGTTCAATATTGTAAATATTGAGATTTTCCAGTTTCTTATATTTATATAAATAGTTGGTTGAAAAAAAACATATTTCTAATAAATTGTTGGTTGAAAAAAAGGTTTGAATGCTCAATTTGTATTTGTACACATCACATGAACCTTGGTATGTAATATGAAGTCATTATTCAGTCCTAATGTATCTCAGTCCCTGCTGTGGTGAAAGTACAGAAAGAACACCTATTTTACTCAAAATCTGAACTTAATTTTTTTCATTTTAGACATGAATAACACATTTATATACAGTGTAATTCAAATATTTCACTGCTTTTGTGATCCTAAGACTTTGGTAACCAAATCTAAAACACCAAAATAATGCGATCACATGAGTAAATTTGTGTTTTCACAAGAGTTTTGAAGATTTTCCGAAAATCGGAAGTCACATTTTAATCTTTTGAGCTACTTATCTCATCAACCAGTGCTCTAATGTGAGTAATTTGTATATATAGCAATACCAGACATTGTCCTGAACATTTTGATATGTAACACATGGGGTGTCATGTTAGAAGAAATACATTTAAAAAGGTGATTTAAGAAAACATCTAAAAATTGCGAAAATACCCTTAGACTCCAGAGGGTTTGTTCTCGAAATAAGATCTGTGGAAAACGAACCTGTTTGATAAATGCACGTTTTGTTCAGCCGGATAATCTCCACATGTCTACCCTACTTTTATAATTTTCGGATCATAAATCTAATCGCCACAAGCAAAATGCTAACGTTATGCTATAAACAAACTACAGCAGGGTCGCTGCTTCAACGTCACGCAAACTTAAGATCAATATTAAAAACTACAGATTCTAAATGCTACAAGTTGAAGCATTTGTGTTAACAGTTTGCAGGAGCGCAGGTACTTGCTTTCAAGCAGAACAGGGCAAAACAAAGTTAGCGGGAGTGTTTACGTGTTCGGCGTAATGACCTACAACGGCCTCGATGACTTCTGCAGTCCTATTCAGCCACTTGTTAACATCCACCGTTTTACAGACACGTAAACTCTTCAAAAATCCTCAGTGGGGTCACTGCTGATGTATTTAATGTCGTAGGACAAAACATGATCCGTCTCTTCAATTTGTGTCAACCACAGAACTTATTTCTCCTGTGAGCCGTCTATAGACTGTGTGCTATTCGCTGAGTATCTCATGAAGAAATCCTTGCGCTGTCGGCACATTTTAATGTAAGGGCATTCTTTGCTTTGTGCCACTGAAGTGATAATGACAGCTTTGAGCGGTTGGAACAACATTCGTTCTGGGATTCTTGGCCACGCCAAGTCCAGACATGCATGCTCCCAAAGTATCTTAAAGTAGGAACTTTTGTCCAGCAGCAGTATAAAGTAATTCAAGTTAGCTCCATCTTTTAAAGCTTTAATGAAGACATTCATGCATCAAAAAAACAATCGAGGCAGTGGCGGCCGGCCTATAGGGGCGCTAAATACCGTAGCTAAACACCAATCATACAACAGCAACGATGAAATAGTGTAGCCAATTTAATTTAAGGGGTAATCTCAAAATGTTCCCCGTGTGGTTTATTCACCATTACAATAGCCCCACCTAAAATAATTTCAACCAGCCGACACTGAATCCAGGAATACAAATTATTCTAAATTGGAAAATTACACACAATTAGTACTTTTACTTTTGGTACTTAAAGTTTGATGACAATACTTTTGTACTTTTAATCAAGTGATATTTCAAATGCATGGCTTTTACTTGTAACTGAGTATTTTAGTTTTATTACACCGTAGTATTTCTACTTTTACTCAAGACAAATATCTGAGTGCTTCTTCCTCACTGCCTGACGGTTGAAGATGGAGATGAAGTGCTGGAAGCTTCTCTGGGGACCAGGAGAAGATGTGTTTATGTGGCTGCCATATGCCTATTACTGTATGTTGTTTACAAGCTGCTGAGACAGCAACGAGCTGAGCAAGATGGATATGGCGTGGGGGTGTAAAATGTTGTATGAGTTAAGGTGTTGGTCTGAATGCTGTTTAGAATCTTAAAAGGTCAGAAGAGGAACAAATGATTTCCTTGAAGCACTATGCTTAATGAGACCTCCATAAAAAGGGGTCACTTTCTAGGCTTAGAGCTCTTTCTCACGCCACAGAGACTTTTTTGTGTAGCAACGGGAGCTAAGTCTAATGGGTAATGTAGTATTTAGAGCTCTTTTCAATACAAACTGACTAAAAAAGGCATTTTGGTGAGAAACACTCAACTTAAACATGATTCTGTTTACAGGAAAACCCCTCACAAAACCTTTACACTGAAAGGACAGGCTCTTTGATTGGATTCTGTCTGGTCCAGTGTGCCCTATTTACAGTTTGAAGACCTTCAGTATTATCCTACTCACATGGTGCATGTATAAATCAGTTGTATTTGCTTACTTGAAGGTGACAGGATACAATGTGTCATTGAATCACTTTGCCTGAAAATGAGCGATGTGGTGATTCAGGGTTTTATGTTTGCCCCCCAGTCATGTCGTAGTTCTATAACATAGATTTGTTTAAAATCCCAAAAATATACAATAGAATTCACATTTTGGAAAAAGTTTACAGGATATTTAACAACTCTTTCAACATTATTATAAAAAAATCGAGACTCTTCTGCCCAAATAATAACATTTACTAGAATTTTTACCTTATATTGAAAGCAAGTCTGCAAGATGCCTGTTCAAAAATATTTTCAAGTTTAACTTTCAAATAACTAATTTCTCTGACGCATTTGATGAAGAAAGTGTCTGGTCGATCTTTCCTTGATTAGTTAAGTAAAGAAAAGTAGGTCTTACTACAGACCTGATGTGGATTTGGCACAGTACATGCTATGGTATATTCTCTTATCTTTTACTGTATTCCTCCAATATTTATTTCTGGTTACTAAAATGTTATGTTTTATGAAATGTTTTTGTGTTTTGTCAAATGTTGTTGTGTTTTTAACCTCAGGGCCATCGTACCATGCTCTACTCCTCGGTATTTGCAACTGTATTAAAAAACACACTAGGAATATTACATCCCTCTATAGAGAACAGAGATGCTGTGGGTCATTGTGCAACCATTACCTGGGAGGAGTCATATTCCAAGTAAAATGATACTGAATTCATGCTAAAACAATCAACAAAGCCAAATGAGTCCACGCATCATGTGTGTTTATGGGTGTGAGTGTTTTTATCAGTTCTGTGGAAGTCACACACCCTGACCTGCCTGTTGGTGTCAGCTGATAGAGGTGTTATGGTTCTATGTTCCTGCCTGTTGGCGTCAGCTGATAGAGGTGTTATGGTTCTATGTTCCTGCCTGTTGGCGTCAGCTGATAGAGGTGTTATGGTTCTATGTTCCTGCCTGTTGGCGTCAGCTGATAGAGGTGTTATGGTTCTATGTTCCTGCCTGTTGGCGTCAGTTGATAGAGGTGTTAGGGTTCTATGCTCCTGCCTGTTGGCGTCAGCTGATAGGTGTTAGGGTTCTATGTCCCTGCCTGTTGGCGTCAGCTGATAGAGGTGTTAGGGTTCTATGCTCCTGCCTGTTGGCGTCAGCTGATAGAGGTGTTAGGGTTTTATGCTCCTGCCTGTTGGCGTCAGCTGATAGAGGTGTTATAATAATAATAATAGCTTGGATTTATATAGCGCCTTTCATGAGACCCAAGGTCGCTTTACAAGGAAGAACAGGGCAAAACAAACATAACAAAAAAAAAGACAGTCCGACAGACAAAAACAACAAATAGATTAGGGGCCAAAGTAAACAGATGGGTCTTGAGGGCCCTTTTGAAGGCGTCAAGCGTGGGGATGTCGCAGATCTCGGCAGGGAGAGCGTTCCAGAGGGTGGGGGCTGCCACGCTGAAGGCTCTGTCCCCGAAGGTTCGCAATTTGGTGCGGGGGGTGGTAAGCAAGCCAGAGTCTGAAGACGGCAGGTTCCGGGGAGGGCAGTGTTTCCCACAGATCTGAAATATACTTGGGGGGTGGTGGTAGCGGGGGGGGGATGGGGGGTTGAGGTGACGTGCAACAACATTAACCTTTCTGTTGCTCGCTTGTTAGCAGACCATTCACGCGATGGCAGAGCGAACAGGTACAGGCAGGGCCCATAATGATAGCCCTATAGTTTAAATCTACTACCCACACATAAACATATGGAAATGGGTTACTATTTAAAAAAAAAAAAGTATTTATAAATGTATTTAGGAACCTATCCATGTGATTATAAGTGGGGGTCGACCTCAAATCCTCTAGGGGGGTCCGGGGGCATGCTCCCCCGGTAAGATTTTAATTTGAGTTAAATGCATCAATCTGGTGCTTTTTGAGGGGAAAATAAAGAGACTAGATCTATGGAAACACCTATATTAAACAGAACTGTATACATTTCAATAATCATAAAATCATGGCCATAACCAATAACATACCATTTCCAATATGAAAAAAACACTGAAACTTATAGTTATGAGTGTGTCTGTGCTCCTGAACCAGCCTCTCCTGTCTCTCTCCTCTCTCCTAGTTTTAGCTCTCAACAAGTTTTAAAAGTGTATCTTACCTTTTTTCACCTAGTTAACTTTTTATTTATTTATTCATGCATATTTTACTAATCACATTACATGACATTTCATTTAGCTGACGCTTTTATCCAAAGCGACTTATAATGACCGATTACAGAGACATTCTCCCTGGAGTAACTAAGGGCTAAGTGCCTTACTCAAGGGCAAACTAGAATGAACTCACAGCCTTCCGATCTTCAGCCCACCTCACTATCCATTAGACCAATCACTACCCTCTCAAATGGAAATATGTGTTTACATAAATGGTGACCACACCATTTGAGACCCACTGAGAACTTAGACTAAGTTAACTATCTAAACACTCAGAGTCCTTTACCTCAACTGAGCTGAGGTTATCCCGAGCTTGAATGACACAGAGACCAATCAAGGGCTTTGATTTATGATCTGTATGACAGTGGCCATGTCGGCAGGCCACAGGCCATCATGTAGACAGCCAGTCACCCTGTGTGAGGCAGGCCACTTAACAGGCCAGAAGGAGGCGAGATCAGAGCAAGGGAGCGAGGGATCATTGTCCACAAGTTAATCGATCGCAGATGGCGTCGTGGTCACGGACGAAAAAAAAAAAAAAAAAAAAAAAAAAATTATTTAAAAAAATTAAAATTAAAAATTAAAATACCTAAATGGGTCGCGAAATATACTTGGGCGGCCGTTAATATACCTGGGCGGCCCGCCCAAGTATAGTCTATGTGTGGGAAACCCTGGAGGGGCATGTGGGGATTTTTTTGGAAACCCCAAACAGGAGACCATTGCAGTAGTCCAAGCGGGAGGTGACAAACGCATGGACTAGGGTTTCGGCAACCGACTCCGAGAGTGACGGTCGGAGTCTTGTAATGTTCCTTGGATGGAAAAAGGCCGATTTGGTCACAGACTTTACGTGGGAGTGGAGGGAGAAGGTGGAGTCGAGGATGACGCCCAGGTTGCGGGCTTCAGGAGATGGGGAGATGGAGCAGCCGTCAACCTCGAGGATGAAGTCACCAACCTTCTGGAGAAGCGCCTTGGGTGCCATGTGCTCTGTTTTCCTGAGTTTTAGTGCTTTATCTTGTCATGCACAATGTTGATTATTCTTTCAGAACTAGCTAAATACATGGGTAAAGGTTTCTACCATAAAGAAAGTATTAAAGCCAGCTCAAGCTAAATGTCAAATGTATTTAATTAATGTACAGTTGTTTTGATTTATTTTTATTTTATTTGACGAAGTGTAATAACTGCAGTTGCCTCCCTGTCACTGAGAATGACAAAGATCCTCAGTGAAGCACAAGCCCATGTTTCTCACTACATTGTAAGTACAACTTATTAAAAAGATCAGTTCAATGCAACTAATGTAATCTTAGTGTTATTGCATGATGTTAAAATTGGTTTGCCATGAATTTAGTGATGGATTGTAAACATTTAAAATGTAGCATTTAAACAGTGGCGAGCCGTGACTTTTATACCTAGGCCCTCTGACCCCCACCCCTTCCCTCGAGTTATTACGTCACAGCGTATACTTCAGCGGAATATCAAAACAACGGCCCGGGGTGCAAAACGCATAAATGAAAGCGAACCTCACAGAAAACAACACCTGTAAATAACCCTATTTGTGTTCCTTTGAAATTGAAAAGGATATTGCATTGTGTTTGTTACTTTCGTTACAGTTGTATGTCTTAAGTGTAATTTGGCATGCTTTTATTTTGAAGGCGAGTTAACGCTGTTAACAGGAAGTTGTTGCTATGGAAACAAGAAAAATGTCACAGCGGGCGGAACTTGTCATAAAATCCGCGATAATAACACCCACCCATTTAGAGGGAAGATATGATTGGTCAATTGTACTTTCATTTGACATTACTCTCTCGTTCAGTTAATATAGCTGGGCCCTCTGTGAATTCATAGCTGGACCGCCTGGACGTCCAACAGCTCCTCTCTTCACAGTAACTCGCAGAGACGAGCTTCTTTCATTTAGCCCTTCACATTCCAACAGAAACTGAATAGGCAGATTCGAAGGATTTATTTATTTGGAAATGTTATTTTAAATACAACTAAATCAAGTTATTTTGGTAAAACTAATGAAAAAATACAACTAAAAAAATATATTAAATATATTAAAAAAATATTTAAAAATATATATTTTTAATGTTTTTAAATATTATTTTGTAGAATACCTTAGGTCCTCACAGAGGGCCTAGAGGGCCCTGACGGCTCGCCACTGCATTTAAGTGTTTCTCATGTGTTCTTGTTTTTATAAATCAAGCACTGACGGTGCAAGGCTGTACTGTACCTCTTTATATAGGCATTTTGTCCCTAACACATCGTTTTTGTGCTGATCAGGGGGTACTTGGCTGACATTGTTTTTCAAAAGGGATACATTATTGAGAAACCTTTGAGAACCACTGCTCTATACTGTCAAAGAAGCGTTTTCAAACTGTATCACATCACGGCCACTTCAGCTGCTGTTCAACCTTCAACGTGTCAAAGGTCTTGTATACATGAGGGAGGGGGAGTTCTCATCTAGGGCATGAAGCTTCTTCAACGTCTACAGATTATATTTGCAGCAGGGTGTAATCTGGGGCTAAATATGGGGCTAAATCTGAGTTGAAACAGATATTAAAACTCAGACTCTCTTTAGGCTGGTCTTCATGGCCCACCATGGTGAAGGCCCCGGGCTGACAGAAGCTCTCGGGTTTCTGAGCAGGCTTTAAGCCATCATTAACATCGGTAGTATTGACCGTGCTCTCTGAACAGCGGATGGACGCAGCCTGAGGGAGCGCTGAGTCTATCTGTCCGCCATATGCCACCTGGGGGTCTGACATACTGTAAAACAGGGTTCCCCAGACTACGGCCCGCCACGCCCCTTTGACCGGCCCTCCACCTCTCTGCACCTCACCATTTGAACTGGCCCAAAGAAGAAGAAAAAAAAGAAAAAAATTATAAAATATTTTTTAAAATATTTTATTTTAGTTGTCCAACTTGTTTTGTGAAATAATAACATGACTCTCCAAACGAGGGCGGTAATCGCTGTTCATTCCGTCACCTGAGATTAGAACTCGAGGCCGTCAGTATGTAGTGGCCAGAGCGGCTCTGGTAGTGGCCATGAGCCAAACAGTGGAACTGTCAATCAGATCGCCAGCGCCTCTATCACGCTTTAAAAGCAACGTTATGTAACGTTCTGGTTGACATCTGTTACATTTGCATCTTGTTTTTTTAACACTAAAATATTTTTTTATTAACCATTTATATTTTATATAATTTAATATGTGTGTCTGTATTATTTATATGACGTATGTTTATGACCGAATTTCCGCCACCTTACAAGCTGATCGAAGTCATGCGCAGAAAATATGATGCTACAGTTGAACAGCAGTGTAATGGCGTGCAGTAAAGTGAGGAAAATTGACAGAGAGTGTTGGGTTTTTAAAGAACAATGGACCAAGGATTATTTTTTTGTTCCATGGAAGGACCGTGCCATTTGTATTATATGTAAAGAAAATGTGGCCGTGTTTAAAGAATTCAACCTTCGCCGCCATCACGAAACCCGGCACAGAGAGTATGCTAGCTTGAGCGGGCTAGCGAGAGATGATAAGGTTCGGCGTCTGAAAGGCGGACTAGCTGTTCAACAGGATGCCTTCCTTCGTCAATCCCGGGTCAACCTGGCTGCTGTCCGAGCTAGCTACAAAGTAGCTAACCTACTGGCTACCCACGGCAAGCCGTTCACAGACGGAGAATTCGGGAAGGCCATGATGCTGGCTGTGGCCGAGGAGCATAGGCGGATTTTGCGGGGGGGCAGGGGGGGCATAATATGTTATAGCATTACTAAGTCTAAAACTGTTCCAATACAAATATTTTGTATATATAAATATTTTAATAGATGTAATAAAATGATTGTTACAATACAAATCTGAATAATATCATGTTTTGTTTGAAATAATTTCATTTTTGAGCAGTCGCATGTTGTGACCATAGACCGTATATATAAAGGGTTGTGACGTGTGTGTGTGTGTGTGTGACGTGTGAGGTTAAGGACAAAAGTTCCCTCGCTTTTTTTTGTATCCAAGTGATTCAGCTATTGTATTAGCAGTAATGGCTATTCGGCGATTTTTAAAACGTCCAATTTCGTCTTCAGCTTCAACAACAGAAGAGCCACCGACTGAGCCTAACTTTACCAACCAGCAGCCGTCACAATGTCAAGTGGCAGACACGCAAACGAGTAGCTCTGGATTAGCTAACGTTAGCCCCACAGCGGAGAGCTCTGGATTAGCAGGACCAGCTAACATTAACCCCACAGGAGGGAGACCACCGGCACCGGGGCCGTCAGTGGGTCATGATGATCTTGGGGAAAAGCACAGCTGTCCCAAGCAGCCTACTTTATCCGATTTCCCGTCAAAAATGTTTGGGAAACGAAACGATCATTTTCCACGTACTATTACAAGAACTATCCCTGGCTGGAATATTCAGTACGAATTGATGCCGTCTTCTGTTTTTCATGCCGCCACTTCCAGACTGACAGCGGTGTGGAGGATTCCTTTAGAAAGGGCCTGAGTGACTGGAAAAAACTAAGCAGCAAACTGGAGAAACATGCACAATCCCAGGCCTATCTGAACTGCATGGTTAAATGGGATAACTATAAGTGACTGCATCTTCTGGATCTATTGCAGCGAAACTTTCCCGAAGCCACAAAGATTCTGTTGAGAAGAACAGATCTTATTTGTGCAAAATTGTTGATATTGTGAGGCTGTTGTCCAAACTCGGATTGCCTTTTCGTGGGCATCGGGAGGGAAGCGAGTCAGAGTCGCGATGGAATTTTCTTGAGGTTTGTGGATTTTTCTCCAAGTATGATTCTGCTTTTAAAAACATGCAGTCCAACTATTTCAATGCTACTAGCCCGGATTTCCAGAACGAAGTCATTGACATATGCGCTAACTTAGTTCGTGCAGAAATTGAAGAGAAAGTGCAGGATACTGGATTTTTTTCTATAATTGCAGATGAGGCCAGGTCTTGCAAAACGGAACAATTATCAGTATGTATCAGATATGCAGAGCAGCTTGAAATCAAGGAGCGTTTTTTGTGTTTTATTGATTGCTCAGCATCTCGCAACGCGGCTGGGATTGTGGAAGCAATAAACAAAAGGACTTGAGATGTGTGGACTGAAACATATCCCAATTGTTGCCCAGAGTTACGATGGTGCCTCCGTCATTTCTGGTCACGATTCTGGTGTGCAGCAGCGCATCAAAGAGACCCACCCATACGCAGTGTACGTGCACTGCATGGCACACAAACTAAATCTGGTGCTTGTGGAGTGTTGTGCTGTCAACCGCAGCGTGAAAACATTCCTGAACGTCATTGACAAACTCTACTCTGTATTTGCAGAGCCGTCAAACCATCATCGATTCATTGAAATGCAGAAATCACTGAATCTGAAACAAACTGAAATAATACAGCCAAGTGAGACAAGATGGGCGTACAAGTGGCGATCTGTGAATTCCGTTAAAACTCACTACTCTGCAATTATAGGGTGCCTGAGAGAAATGAGTGACGAGGGAGACAAGTGGTCTGTGGAGGCCAGTGGCCTTTATGCCCACATGACCAGAATGTCTTTCATTACATGTGTTATTGTATTGGAAGACATACTGCGTGTGATTCATGTCACGCACAAGGCCCTACAGTCCTCCAGCTGCACACTCTCCGAAGCTGCAGCGCTTACCGACAACCTGAAGGCGCACTTCAAATCTCAGAGACAAGCAGATACGTGGAGCAATATGTGGGGATCAGTGAAACAGTTCTGCCGGGACAACAACGTGCCAGTACCTGGGGATGCAGATGTTGAGTGTCAGACTCCGGGTCCCCTTGCACCCAAAAGAAAACGGGTTACAAAACCCCCGACCTCCCTCGACAGTTTCCTGGTTACAACTACTTTGGGCCAAAGAGAAACTGATGAAAGTGGCGCACAAATGTCACAGAGTGATACAGCTGGATTTCAGCAGCACCTCTATCTCCCTGTGCTGGACACCCTCATCAACGAACTAGACAGACGATTCACGGGAGAGTCCATAGAGCTGGCACGAGCATGTGGAGCAGTGTTTAAATGTGAGAAAAAAGGAATTGAACCTCTCGTACAAAAATACGCACAGCTGCTCAAAATTCACCCTCTCCTTCTTGGAGCAGAGATGGACCTTGTTAAAGCCTCTGCTGTCGCACCTGTTGCACTTGTGCATCTCCGAAAGACTGTTAAAAAGGAGAGCTATCCAAATCTATACAAGATGCTCCAGTTGGCACTGACTCTGCCTATCGGATCTGCCACCTCTGAGAGAAGTTTTTCTGCAATGAGGAGAATTCGGAACTGGCTGCGGTCAACGATGGGAGGAACAAGATTTTCCTCACTTGCGGTTCTTCACATTGAGGACAACATAACCGCACAGCTGTCACCTGAGGGGATAGTGGACGTATATGCGGAACGTAAAAAACGGCGTCTACTTCTGAACTAAGGTAGGACACCAAGGGATATAGTAGTTATCAAATAAGTATAAGATATGCACAGTTTTGATACGTTTTTTACAGTTATGTAATGCACTGTTGTTGGGGGGAGAGACCGCCCCTTCCATACGAGTGTGTGTGTACGGCGGGCATGAGGCGTGCATGACGGGACGAGTTGTGTTCGTATGTGGAAAAGTCATACTCAGTGCGGTGAGCACAAAATAGTTGGGACTGTGTACTGAGTGACGTCAGTAAAAAAGGTTTGCCCCCCCAAGCGCAAATGTCATACTCCGCCTATGCCGAGGAGGTGTGTCCCGAGAAGACAGATGCCTTCCGTGGGGTGAGTCTCTCAGCACAAACGATGACGAGACGAATTGAGGAGATGGGGGGAAACGTGTTTGACAAACTGAGAGAGAGAGCCGCAGAATTCAAGTGTTTTGCTTTAGCCATGGATGAAAGTAATGACGTACAGGACACGGCACAACTGTTGATTTTTATTCGTGGAGTCAACACACGTTTTGAAGTGTCAGAGGAGCTGGCATCACTGAGAAGCCTAAAAGGCACAACAACTGGAGAAGACCTTTTTGTCGAAGTGTGCAAAACAATGGGCGAACTTGGTCTGCAATGGGCTAATTTTGCCAGTGTCACTACAGATGGTGCGCCTAGCATGGTCGGATCTACGAGGGGTCTAGTAGGGCGCTTGAACGGCGAGTTCGAGGAACGAGGTCTCGCCCCACCGATTCAAGTCCACTGCCTGATTCACCAGCAAGCGCTGTGCTGCAAAGTTTTGAAGTGGGCGTCTGTGATGAAGGTGGTTGTGCACTGTGTCAACTACATCCGGAAAAATGGGCTGAAACACAGGCAGTTCCAGGCCTTTCTCTCCGAGCTGGGGTCTGCTCACCAGGATGTGCTGTACTACACCGAAATCCGGTGGTTAAGTTGAGGCAAAGTATTGCGCCGTGTCTACGACCTGCTGCCCGAAATCAACACCTTCCTCCAGTCTAAAGGTGAAACGGTACGGGAGCTGACCGACCCGGAGTGGAAATGGGACTTCGCGTTTTTAACTGATGTGACTGAACTGTTGAACCACCTCAACCTACAGCTCCAAGGCAAAGGGAATCTCATCAGCGACATGTATTCCCACATAAAAGCATTCGAGGTCAAACTGCAGCTCCTTGTGCGACAGGTTTAAAAGCTGGACTTCACACATCTCCCTGCCACCCAAAGCTACTGCGCCGAGAAACCAGCCGCCCCTTTCCCAGTCGCGAAGTGCAAAGATGCCCTGGAGATGCTGCAGCGAGAGTTCAGTGTGCGCTTCCGCGAGCTTCATGTCAACAACAAAGACATAAGTCTGTTCCAGAACCCCTTTGCTGCTGACATTGACGACGCACTTCCCTCTCTTCAGTTTGAACTAGCCGAGCTGCAGAATTGTGATGTCCTTAAAGACGCATTCAAGCCTGACCACCTCCTTGAGTTCTATGCTGAGCTACCAGAGGGCACTTACCCAAACATTAAACAACATGCTCTGAAGATGTGTACCGTTTTTGGCAGCACCTACACCTGCGAGCAGACGTTTTCCCGCATGAAGCAAATAAAAAATCCAACGAGGAACAGACTCTCAGATGAACATTTGCATCAAACTTTGAGACTGGCAACCACTAGGCTACACCCAGACATCGGACTTCTCACCAGCCAGAAGCAAGCACACAGTTCACACTGATATGGTAAATATACTGATTTTAACTATTACAATTTTATATGGCTGTAAACATGAACTATGATTTTTTGATGAAATATGATTAATGTTTTTAATGAATTTTAATGAATAATGCTACACTGTATTTGTAAAATCACATCACAAGGAACAACAGGCAGCATATTTATGTAATTTACTGAATGTGTCCAATGTCATCCCTTTATGCCAGGTTTCCAGGCAGCAAGAGAGGGGACTGCAACTGCTGACCTCAAAGATCACTGCCCATCCATCCTTCCTTCCACCCTGGCTACAAGTACCAATTCAGTTCACCTACTGCACATATTGCTGACTTCCCATTCTGTTACTCTCTTCTAGTTTAACCTGCCGAGGGTTTACTGCTCAGTCTCTCCTCCCAATCTCTTCTCTCAGCATCTGCCTCTCCATCGTTGTCTCTCTCTCTCCCTCTCTCTCTCTCCTCTCTTTCTCCTCTTTATGCACTGCCCCTCATCTCAATCTCCTATTTCAAAGGGATGATAATTGTGCTGTAAAAGTGTTTGGGTGCTCATTGCATTTTCACCTTGAACAAAAAAAATCTCACCTGAATATACAAATAAGAGTTGGTTAGTTGATATATTGTTCACCAAGTTTCTTGTCTTGATGATTTCTCATCTCACTGTAATATAGGCCTACCATTTATATTGTATCACTCATAAACTGTCAATCACCATGTTTTTCTAACCTTTCCTTGCTATTTTGACATGGTTGTTATTAGAAAATAAAAGGAATACCTGTGGTATTTCAAATTGAAAAACATGTGAAGTACTCACTTCTTTTGCAAATCACTTGTAATGATGAACTATTTTGTGCTAGAAATTATGGCTATAACAGGCAGTGGCCTAGTATACAGCCCACATGATCGATCCCGGCCCCTCATCACAGTCAGGAACGATAATGTGGCCCCCAGAGAAAAAAGTTTGGGGACCCCTGCTCTAAACCATCTGTATTACTTTACGCTTACCACGACAGTGACTGTAGTTTATATAATGTGCAGCGCTTCAAACAATGTTTGGCAACTTTCTAAAGTTTAGCTATATGCTAACCTAACATGTGGGTGTTTTCTTCCACTGTGTGAAGTTAGAAAGCTGATGAAGCCATTTCCTGCTTTAATTATTATATTCTGTTTTGCACAGGTATGTGGGTATTATCTTTCTGTTTTGTAACTGTAAATTGTATTGTTTGTTATGTAAGTGTAAATTAATGGTTATATTTGAATATGTTAATTTACAAAGAAAAACCGGTTTGCCACCATGGATAAATGTATATCTGTTAATTGCAGAGCTCGACATTGTAAATGGCCCGCTGGCCCGGAAGCACTATTTAGACACCCCGGGCCAGCATAACGTACTTTCCACTTGCCCGCTCGGGCCACTAAAAATATTGCTTTAAAAAAAAAAAATGGTCCTGTGGTATTGGTATTTTGACAAGCAATTTAGTTAAATTGTTTCGTTTATTAATGCTACAACATAGCGTTTCGTGAGGCGGTTGTCGTTGTTGGGTGAAAAGCAAACAGCTGTTTGCTGCGGAGCGCAGCGCGAGCAGGCTCCCGTGAGCGGGAGCGCGCTCCTTCTTCACTACAGACTATCGCGCCACCTAACCATTCGCCTAAAGGTTTTGAATAACAGCGGTAACCGGCCAAGTGCCGGGCAAAAAACAATCTTCAAATAAAAGAAAGTCACCAGAGGAGTTAAAGGAGAGTGACAGGGAGTATGAGAAGAAGAGGGAGAGAAGGTTTTAGCCACACTGTAACGCGTCCTAAAACCCTTTTATGATCTATCGATTAGATTTATAATTTGAAAATTATAAAAGTAGGGTAACAAAATGTGGAGATTATCCGGCTGAACAAAACGTGCATTTATCAAACAGGTTTGTTTTCCACAGGCTTATTTCCAGCTATTTTCCAAAACCCTGTGGAGAAATCCCATTGCTTTTTGTCGAGGGAACCATAGACTTGAGAAAAAATTCACCCCCCCAATCCATATTCATGAAGGGGGGATCTAACTATACAGAGAATATGGTTTTTTGAACCACGATGTAAACATGTTTAATTCTGCTCTAAAGTTGGGCATTTTAACATTGGGGTCTATGGAAATGGCTCCCTTCTGCAGACTGCTCCTACTGGCCACTAGATGAACTGCAGTTTGAGGCACTTCCGCATTGGCGTCCCGGCTCTTCCCCAGAGTTTGCCGCTTGGAGGGAACCAGCAGCTTACTCCCTGGTTTTATGACGCGTCACTGCACCTCTCAGTATGATGCCAATGTAAACAAGGTCTTCTGTCGGCTCTGTGGTTGGAGGGAACCAGCAGCTTACTCCCTGGTTTTATGACGCGTCACTGCAACTCTCAATATGATGCCAATGTAAACAAGGTCTTCTGTCGGCTCTGTACATCAATGCCGACCTATGCTGACAAGTAAGTGAAGAGTAGAAAATATAAAGGTATTGGCTATAGGGAAATGTCCCAGCAGTTTAGGATAATGAAGGTTCTAATCTAATCTATTACATAGCCATTACATTTCTAACTCCTAATGACAGGAAGGCAGAAAGCGCATTATACAAATAATAATAATAGCAGACATTTTTTAACAATGTCAATATATCATTATTTTAATAAACCAAATATGAACAATTGAGGAAAATGAGGAAGAACTGATGATTCAAATGTTGTAGTACAAGTAGTAATGTAGTTAGTGCATAAATTACTATTGCAACAAATGTGTTAATCTTTTTCATTATAAGTCGATTTTTTTTGGACGAATGCTCCGGGCCAGTGGTTACAATGGTGGGGCCAGTGATAATACAATTCCACCGGCCCGGAGGGCCAGTGGCCTTTTACCCTTAATGTCTACCCCTGAATTGTATTATTTAGAACTCTATATACTTTCTTGAGTTAGCTTCAGGCCCCACTGAGGAGAAAGAATAAATCCTGGTTGGAAAGAAAGAAGTTGTTTGCATTCACACAACACAACACAACGCAGAGATCACATGTGGTGACCGGTTACAGTGGTGCCGTGACCCGGATTCACAGTGCTTCAGACTGTTCTACCGTCGTTCCTGAGGCTGTGGATCAACACCAGCTTCGTCACCAGAGGTTGCTACACGCCTTACACTTACTTTCATGTATTGAAGAAAAGGAATTACATTTTCTTTTTCTTTTTTCTCTCTGTAATCATTTTACATTCATTGTTTAGAGAGTACATTTGTCATTTCTGTATTTTATTGTATACTGAATTTTGAAGTTTGGTATACAGAGTTAAAATTGACATATGTTACTGGTAAAATGGATGAGGACAATGTTCTAACTGATGGTCTTAGTTTCGGTTTTGGAAGAGGGAAACCCATCAGCGGGTACCCTTTTATCCCAGTCAGAGGTAAAGCTAATGTAGATTCACCAGCTTTTTGTTCTACTTGCATACCAGGTCATGTAGCATGAGGGAGGAGGATTCACATTCAAGCCTTCCAGATACAAATGATGCAGCTTTAAATAACCTGATAACACACATTGCTCAGCAGGTAGAACGGACTATAAGAGATCAGTTAAGGGGGGGAATGTGAAGAAAGGGGTGTTGAGCAGTGTTGGCCAGTTACCCAGTGACCACACTTACCTCAACTTGACTGGTGCAAAGTTAGTGTTGCAGTCAGATGTGAGAGAGCCTCCAGTCTTCAGAGGAGATGGATCTGACAAGAACACAGTCTGTGAGTGGGAAGAGTTAATGGGAGTGTATTTCAGGAAACGAGCCACACCTCTGAGTCAACAGCACATTGAGATAATGTCTAAGTTAATGGGCAAGGCTAAAGACATAGTGAGGATAACTCTGAGGAGCTGCCCATCCATGAAGCCTTAAGATAACCCACAATTGATCTATGACATCCTCTGACAACACTTTAGTGATGTGACCTATTCATGTATGCCCATGGCTGATTTCTACAGTACAGTTCCGGCGGCAGGAGAGTCCCCCGTAGAGTACTGGCTTCGGCTAAACAAGGCAGTTGATGCAGCAGAGGAGGGCTTGAAGAGGCTAGGGCGGAAGATGGAGGATTCTTGTCAAGAAGTAGCAATGATGTTTGTCAAATACTGCCCAGATCCCACCCTTGCTGCTGTTTTCAAGTTTAAGGCACCAGATAAGTGGACAGCTAGTGAAATCCAAGAGCATATTGATCGCTACCAAACTGAAATGAAAGAGCAGGTGCTTTCCAAATCAAATTGAGTTAAACCAGTGACAGTTCATGTCCAGGTTTCCGCACCTGACGTTCCAGAGACAGTATGTCACCCACGGGAGTCATCTATGCAAGGTGAGAACAGTACAGCATCCAAGCCCTCTTGTAATGATGACTGTTTGAAAATGTTAGTCAGTTTATTTGACAGAGCATTGTCACAGAACAACCAGGTTACACACAAACCACTCCCCTCTGATCCATTTCAACAGAAAGCCTGCAGGGTCTGCCAATCTCTAGATCAGTGGTTCTCAAATGGGGGTACGCGGACCCCTAGGGGTACGTTGGAGTACTGCATGGGGTACGTGAGATTTATTTTATGTTAATGAAAAAAAAACCATAATTAATGCATTTAAACAAACTACTTAGTAGATTAACTACTTCATTCAAAAGTTTACAGTAATTCTGGATAATAAAATGGAAAAAGTAAATGGGGTGCTCTCTTTTCCTCTCCCTCTCCTGACAGCCCGTCAGTCTCGTGCAGCTCGCTGAACCTGTAATAAGTGACCCGACAGTATAGAATAAACATATTTACAGCTAGTTAAGCTAGTTCCAGAGTAGATAAACTAGCTAAGTGTGTTAGGTCTAACTCTTGTGTATTTTGCTCTGCTCAACGGTCCGTCACAGCGGGGGAGCTGATCATGCAGAGCTGCGTGTTCTCTGTCAGCAGCAGCTGATCTGATCTCTGATCTCTCTCTCGCGTCCGGTTATACTTCACTCGCGTTTATGTCCAAATCTATCAGATCTAGCTAGTTATAGTTAATGATATGACTGCCTGCTTATCAAATTACCTAAACAATAAGTGTTGCTTAGCAACGGCGTGTGGCCGCAAAGTATAGCTCATGCATTATGCATCTAGGCCTATGTTTATATCATAGACTATATAGAAACCATATCCGGTTTATATGAGGGGTCAAAATCCCATGCTCATAAAATCCTCATATTTTTTTCTCTTCATTCCCCACGCCCCAAAAATAAATAAATATACCAATTTTAGGAAAAGTAACAAAGTTTGAGCAGTGTGGGTTTTATGTTAATAGAGTTACACATATTTCAAAACGCGAAGTGTAATAACTGCAGTTGCCTCATGTCAGAATGACAAAGGACCTCAGTGAAGCACAAGCCCGTATTTCTCACTAAATTGTAAGTACAACTTATTAAAAAGATCAGTTCAATGCAACTAATGTCGTCTTAGTGTTATTGCATGATGTTGAAATTGGTTTGCCATGAATTCAGAGATGGGTTTCAAACATTTGAAATGTAGCATTTAAGTGTTTCTCAGTTACAAGGTTGTTGTTTCAATAAATCAGACACTGATGGTGCAGCGTTGTACCTCTTTATATAGGCATTTTGTCCCTAACAAATTGTTTTTGCGCTGCTCAGGGGGTACTTGGCTGCTTTTTTTTTTCAAAGGGGGTACATTATTGAAAAAAGTTTGAGAACCACTGCTCTAGATCATTCCACCCTTGCACACTTCAGGCAGAAACGCCTCTGCTTAGCATGCTTCGAGCCAAACCACATCAAGAAGAACTGTCCTAACCGTCAGGCTGGCCGAGGTTCTCCGGCTTTCCCGCCACAGAATTCTCAACCTTTAAACTAACTGGCCCGCTTTTAGTGAGGGAATGTGTGGGAAACAGAGAAGAAACCCTCAACAGTGGTGATATTGAAACTCATTATATAAAAGCATGCGCAGCAGCACCAGCTGATGCTAAGGTAATAGTGCAAAATACACAGAGAGTGGGCCCTTTTGATTAGTTGTTTTACACCCCTGTTAGCATTAACAACACATTTCAGGTGCAGGGGATGCTTTACTCTGGTTCCATGGCTTGTACTCTCATCGAGCAGGCAGTGCAGAAGATGTTGAGTGAGCTCTCAGAATACATTCCTTTGACTCAAGAGATTGTGCTAATAGGCTGTGGAGGGACACTTAGCAAACCCAAGTGTATGTACGAAGTGGAAATGAAACTGTATGGGGAGAGCTGTATCGTACCTGTCCTTGTGGTGCCTGGCCAACGAGACGACTTAATCATAGGCACAAATGTCATGAGATTTCAACCCAGTCTCACGGCATTTCGTGTTCACCAACACGATTTTTAATCTATTGATTCGTGTTCACCAACTCGATTTTCCCCTTTTTTTCGTGTTGCACAGCACGATTTTAAAAGCAATGTATTTCTATTGGTAGTCTTTCCACTTTTTTTTCGTGTTGCACAGCACGATTTTAAAAGCAATGTATTTCTGTTGGTAGTCTCACGGCATTAGGTGTTATAGGAAGACCGGGAGCTGTGTGGTTCATAAAAACATGTTCTTACTCAATATCAAGCCACGATTATTGCTTTTATTTAAAATCGTATCATTTCGGACTTTTGTTGCTGTCTGTGAGGAAAATAAATGGGGCTCATTTTTCCTTCTAATTTGTTATTCTTTTCAAAATAACACACTGTTATTTAGTCAACAATAACACACAATTATCCTTGTTTTTATTTATTTGTTTAATTCTATAATCTCTGGCTTTTTTGCCGTCCTTCAGGAACTGAATTTGAAAATAAAGATAATCGGAAACAGACGTAGGCCTATAAGGGACATTTCGAGCATCATCGAGTTTAGGATGGCCGAAGACACTACACTACCCATAATCCCCAGCTATCGTTTAGGACTACAGTCCCCGTGATTAAACTTCAAGTCGGGATTGGATGTTGGAGTGGCAGTGCGCCAAGGTTACGGAATCGAAACTGGATCGAACGTCGCCCCCCCCCAACAATTAGAAGTTGTCAGTATTAAACACCAATTATTAACCAATTAAAATGAACCGATTAAACATCTCTCTGACACAGTTTAAACGCATTTCAAGTGGAAGAATTGTTTGTGTCTCCTCTTCGTGTCTCGGGAAGCTGTATTATTTTCAAAACATTAAAAAATTAAAAAAGTTGTTTTAACCATAACGGGTACTTTACACAACATTGAGTCAAACTTATCCTTGTTTTAATCCTTGTTTTATTTATGTTAAATTGTTGTTGTCCGTTAATTTTCCATTTGATTTATTTTGGTTTAAGATATCATTATTTTTTATTTATTATTATTATGTTAGATATTTAAGCTTTTCTGCATTTTATAAGGCAATATATACTTCTTTGTTTTTGTCCGTAGGCTACTTTGGTTATTAAAGAGTTATCGTGTCAAAATATAGGAAATGTATTAATATTTTATTGTATAATCGGTACAGGAAATTACATCATTCAGAGCACCACCTATTGGCCAAAGACGCTGCCACCAGCATTGCGATCCATCCTCTGACAAAGTAAGTTGGGTCACTAAAGTCTGATACATGTTTTGCTTAGATTTAATAATCAGGGCTTTTTTTTAAGCCTTTACTTAACACGTAAATGAACTCAGTCTGTCTAAAGTAGTTAAACCGTCACAATTTGCATTTTAAAAAGTTAGTTTCACTACATAATTCACTTTTTCTGTTCTCTCCTGCAGCTCCTGTACCCACACCACAAACCCATACAATGATCTACACCATCATAAAACCAACGGCACTTTTAAGAGCCAAACTCAACCTATCTCCCTATCTAGCTCTCTTATATCTATCATCTATTTCTTTATTCACCCTTCTATCTATGCTGTGTACTTCTCTACTTTCCTGTGTTTGTCAGTCTGTCTGTTTGTTTGTAATCCCGTGTTAATCATGCCAGGTGGGTCTACAAAAAAGACATGTCCCTTCTGTCAGAACATTTTATTTTGTGCACAGAAGATCTGTGGACATTGCCTTAAGGAGCAGCCAAAAAAGCCGCGCCTTGAGAAGAAGCTCAAGAGGTTTGATGAGAAGCGAGGGGGTTGGGTGTCAGGGCGGAAGAAGAACCACAACATTGCTTCCATCAAGGATGAAGCCATTGTCTTGGTATGTACACTTTTTACTGTATGTTAAGGCCCGGACACACCAAGCTGACACCAAAGAACCGACACAGACGACCCTGACTGTTTGCCAATATATTGGGCCAGGATCAAGTTGAATGTTGTTTTTATATACTTTTATTTTTTAATGATGTTTGTATCTTATTAACCAATATACACTTTGATATCAACTTCAAATATAGATATTATTGCAAAGGTATTATTTAATATTCTCTTTTCTTTCAATTTTAAAACTACTCTTATCTTAACTTTCACAGCCAAGGGACACTATTTTAATTTAACTACACATTTAAATAAACAGAGCACTTCCTTCACTTCCATGTTGTGTTCCATTCTTGCTTATGTACACACTTCAGTGTTTCCCCTAGGTTTACTGCCTTGGCAGGGTGCTGCTCGAAAACAAATGTCGGGGCGCCCACATTTTTGTTATCCTCTGGAGCAGAGAGGAGCTGTGAATTATTGTTATCGATATCGTACAGTAACAAATGTATTTGGACATTAAAAAGTAATACAGTACAGTGTTACACTATACTGTATTACTTTAATTTAAACTGTATTCCCTTCTTATCATGTTGTCTACACTTCTTCCTTTCATTGATACATTTAAATCACCTGACTACAGCATATAACATACCTGCTGCAACCCTGTGCTGCTGCTGCTTCTCTCTGCCTCATCCTCTATTGCTGGAGGCAGCTCCACCTCGTCTGATCTCTGATATGAAAGCAATCGTGTTATGATCATATTGAGCTATTGGTGTTAGTGTAACATTAAACAAGCAGTCTACTTGTCATACATTGCTGACGATACATTTTAAGTGGCAATTTGTTGAGTCACTGCCGCTAAATGCCGGTAGCATCAAGCTAGCAAGTCCTGCATTAGCCTCACATCAACAGGTGTAGACAGAACATCCAATTATCCTGAGTTAATTTACTGAATAAACCAACTCACATCTCAATACTGTAGTTCAAAACCGGGTTACCTGCTCCATCTGTGAGCTATTTTTAGAATGCGTTCGCGCGCGTCCACCTGGGCAGGCTGTGTGTGTCCTTCTCCCGTGACGATAACGGCTTGCGGTTAAAAAAGAATAATAAACGAATTTGAAACTTGGGGGGGACACAAACGGGCAGACAGCAGAGCTCGTGCCAATAAAGCAGATTTGTTTGACTTTTTTACACTTTGTTGTTCTCTTCCTTTCCTCCGCTCTTGTCTCTGATTGTGAGCGCGAGTGTGTGCATTCGTGTGTGTGTGTGTGTGTGTGTGTGTGTGTGTGTGTGTGTGTGTGTGTGAGCCCCGCCCTTCAGAAACAGAGCGGAGGGAGAATGTGAATACGCAAAGCAGTGTACACTGAAACATGAACACATTGGATAAATAACATGGCGTTTAGTTTATTTAATAAAAGAGCACATGTTCAATGGGAAAAGTGACCGTAGATAGATGACTTCAGTAGAAATTTGGTGCTATATATATTTTTTTTTTTTAAATAAAAAACAAAATAAAAACACCTTGAATTTCAGGCAGGGCGCGGGGCTCCGTTGGCAGGGCGCAGCGCCCCGCCAAGACAATGGTAGGGGAAACACTGCACTTTTAGACCTTAAAGGTAGGGTATGTAAGTTTGACAAACCGGCTCGAGATCGCTAAAATTTGAAAATACGCAACCGGAGAAAATCTGCCACTTCCTTATAGAGCCCCTCCTCCAACACACACGAACGCGCACATGACCAATGAGGGCACGAGATAAGTTTGTGCACAGATGGAAGGCTGACAGGCAGGTAGGCGATCCAGTTACTTTAGCCGGGCCGGCTCAGATGATTGGTCGTGCTTTTTACAGTATTACGGCTTCCACAGATGACATTTTTTTATGGATTTTTTGTCAAAGCACTTAAGATATTAATTGCTATCGGGATGTTAAGAGCATTCCATGGAATATAACAAAATGTGTATCTCGAGCCGGTTTCTCAAACTTACCTACCCCACCTTTAATAAGACTACATAATTGTATGTTACCACTCTATATTACTCTTACGACTGCAGCCACAACATACGGGAACGTTTTACATCGTAGCACGCAATTTCAATTTCAACAGTGTCAAGCTATGCTTGGATTGTGTTACATTTTTAATAATGCAATAGTCATTGTAAGTGTTAAGTGTTAATTGTTGAGTGGTCACACATTTGTATCTTATTGTACTTTAATTTTAAGATTATCAGGGTTTGAACTGGGACTCAGGATACTGATTTATTTGTATTTTGTGTTTGTCTATAAAATATTTTCTGCTTCTACTGTGTAACCCTTCCTGGTAAATACATGATTCTGCAAAAGCTTAACTCAGCATCTAGGTTTATGAATGACATACAACTAGATGCTGTCATCAGTAATGTTATAGTTGTAGTTATATAGTTATTGTTGATGTTTCCTTTCCATTTCTTTAAACAGTAAATATATTATTTTGTCATTATAGCTTGAGAAACTCCATGCCATTGGCTTTAAACCAGTGCTGCTTCTTGGCAAGGAGACCAGGAAGAAGGACGTCAAATGTGAAATCCTAACCCCTCGCTGCACACTGACCGCCTATGCCCAGGATTACCTTGACAAGATAGGCACTTTTTATGAGTACCTTTGTGAAGGTGAGATGCTTGCACTACAGGACTGTCTCAGAAAATTAGAATATTGTGATAAAGTTCTTTATTTTCTGTAATGCAATTAAAAAAACAAAAATGTCATACATTCTGGATTCATTACAAATCAACTGAAATATTGCAAGCCTTTTATTATTTTAATATTGCTGATTATGGCATACAGCTTAAGAAAACTCAAATATCCTATCTCTAAATATTAGAATATCATGAAAAAGTATACTAGTAGGGTGTTCAACGAATCACTTGAATCGTCTAATTAACTCGAAACACCTGCAAGGGTTTCCTGAGCCTTGAAAAACACTCAGCTTGGTTCAGTAAACTAAATCACAAGTATGGGGAAGACTGCTGATCTGACTGCTGTCCAGAGGACCGTCATTGACACCCTCCATCAGGAGGGTAAGACACAAAAAGAAATTTCTCAAAGAGCAAGCTGTTCACAGAGTGCAGTTTCAAAGCACATCCACAAAAAGTCTGTTGGAAGGGGGAAATGTGGCAGGAAACGCTGCACAACCAAGAGAGATGACCGCAGCCTTAACAGCATTGTGAAGAAGAGTCGCTTCCAGAATTTGGGGGAGCTTCAAAGACAGTGGACTGAAGCTGGAGTCCAGGTATCAAAAGTCACTGTTCACAGACGTGTCCGGGAAATGGGCTACAATAGCCGTATTCCCATGGTCAAGCCACTTCTGAACTCAAGACAACGGAAGAGGCGTCTGACTTGGGCTAAGGAAAAGAAGCACTGGACAGTTGCACAGTGGTCCAAAGTCCTCTTTTCAGACGAAAGCAAGTTTTGTATTTCATTTGGAAGTCAAGGCGCCAGAGTCTGGAGAAAGGCTGGAGAGGAGCAAAATCCAAGTTGCTTGAAATCCAGTGTGAAGTTCCCACAGTCAGCGATGGTTTGGGGAGCCATGTCAGCTGCTGGTGTTGGTCCACTGTGTTTCATCAAGCCCAAAGTAAATGCAGCTGTGTACCAAGAGATTTTAGAGCACTACATGCTTCCGTCTGCTGAAAAGCTCTATGGAGATGAGGAATTCATTTTCCAGCATGATCTGGCACCTGCCCACAGTGCCAAAACCACCAGTAACTGGTGTACTGACCATGGCATTACTGTCCTCGATTGGCCTGCAAATTCCCCTGACCTGAACCCCATAGAGAATATGTGGGGTATTGTGAAGAAGAAGCTGAAAGACACCAGACCCAACAATGCTAATGAGCTAAAGGCCGCTATTGAAGCATCCTGGGCATCCATAACACCTCAGCAATGCCACAGGCTGATTGCCTCCATGCCACGCCGCATTGATGCAGTAATCCGTGCAAAAGGATTCCCAACCAAGTACTGAGTGCATTAATGGACATTTTCAAATGTTTGATTGTGTTTTGCTGTTATAAATCTTTTTTTTTTACTTGGTCTGAGGAACTATTCTAATTTTTTGAGATAGGATTTTTGAGTTTTCTTAAGCTGTATGCCATAATCAGCAATATTAAAATAATAAAAGGCTTGCAATATTTCAGTTGATTTGTAATGAATCCAGAATGTATGACTTTTTTTTTTTTTTTTTTTTTTTATTTCTTTTTTTTTAAATTGCATTACAGAAAATAAAGAACTTTATCACAATATTCTAATTTTCTGAGACAGTCCTGTATATCTTCACAGTGCACAGTATTGTGTCCACAAAATGTTTGTATCAATGGAGAGCTTAACATTTCCTTATAACCAACACAGTTATATGGAATGAGTTTGGATCAACTCATTTATTAAAGTCAGTTAAGTTAACAACAACTTACAGCGACTGTTTTCAATCCATCCAAATCTTGTGGGACAACAACTTGATCCAGTATTTATCCTTTGATACAGCCAGAAAGCAGTCATTCGAGCCATTTATTTGGGTTTGGCAAACTATATTTCTGTGAGACAACTAACACACATCCTTTCTACCTGTTAACTGTCACTATTTTTAGCTGCAAAGTATTACAAAAGTTGAAAGTAATTAATATTTAGGGTTATGGACAACGTTTGACTGTTTATTATTTTAGCAAACTACATACAATAAATACATTTTTAAACACTTAGTATGTAGCCTAATGAGACATGGCTTACTCTGCAGAGGGGACTTGTGGACATTTAACTGTTATTTATCAGGAAATAGTTAGGCAAGTTTACGTGAATTTGAAAAAACATTTTGGGGTATTGTGCTACCACTTGCGCATTCATTGTATACAAATTGAAAGTTGTAAAGTTGTTAATGTCAAGGTAGTTAGGTTTGATGACTGAAATGTATGTTTAGGCTTGAGCCATCTCTTAAGCAATTTCCTTTTAGCAAACCGTTCCTAAACGGTTTCCTTTATCAACGCCCAAAAGGGAGAAATATTTTGAGGTTAATGGTAAGAGCACAATACATGAAGACGATCCCAGTTGACCACATATTCAGTTTGGCAGTTCTGTATTAAGCTCATGTTTCTCGGGTTGTAAAAAAAAAGCAGTTATCCGGTGCATCCAGAGGTCCCTTTAAATTACATTTATGTTTTTATCCAAAGCGACTTGCTACTTATTTGATTGCACTTATGCAAAACACATTTGCGTCAGTCTCATAAATTCTGAACAAAATGTGTGGATGTAAATAATGTAAGGGAACATACATGCACACGTCTATATGTTGTCTACCGACAAATTGACATGTCACATCACATGGAATGTAGACACAAATCTAAAGAATAATATTGCAAAAACAAAACCATAAATGGTTGACTGGATAAATACCACTATTTCTCTGCTATTAACTTTGACTGCACACAGTCCTATGACATGACGAGTATATTTTTGACCCTGTCTGGAAACATACCTTAAGCACGCTGTATTTCTTATTTCTAGATATATGAGTTAACCTCTTTGTCTTAAGCAAGTCAAGACCAACATTTGTTTAACTTGCACAGGTTGGACACAGGACTCCACTGGCCAGGGGGTTGCGGAAGATCCTGAGGAAGAGACAGTCACGCTGAACCTCACACCCTGTGACCCATCTGAACCAGAAAACAACTGGCAGGAGGCAGGGACCACAGAGAGCCAGGTGCCAGAGACAAGCACCGTGCAGGTGGAGGTGCTGAAGACAACCCTCGTGAAGCAGTGCACCATCATAGAGGTGGGGCAGGAGGAGCAGCCCCAGCGGGATGATGTGAGACAGGCTACCACCACGGAGGGGCCAGGTAATAAAATAGATAGATAGAATCTGAGGGATGAAACCCTCTTTAATGGTCACACATGCAGAGCACACAGCACACACAGTGACATTTGTTCTCTAAGATTTGCAGCTTTTATATTTATAAAAGTCAAGAGTGTTTTCCGATATTTTCCTAAAAAATTATTGTAGGTAACTTGTTGACAAGTCATGCTTCTACAATATCTCAAAACACCTAATTGCACTTCTTGCATTTTTGGGAATAATGATTGTTCCAATAGGTAAATAATAATAACAATAGCTTAATCTAAATAACAATTTTTTCACCTACAACTTCATAAATATGAAAGGAAAATGGGATACTTGTCACAGTCCAAACTGTGTCCCTGTTTGTTCCCCTGTGTGTGTGTGTGTGTGTGTGTGTGTGTGTGTGTGTGTGTGTGTGTGTGTGTGTGGAGAGGGTGTGGTGTCCCTTGCAGGCAGCAGCCTGATTGCTCTCACCTGGCCGTCCGACTCAGCTGTCCCTCATAATCTAATCAGGACACAGCTTATCTACTCCAGTCTCCCAGCAACTCACCACCAGATTGTTTTCTACACCAGTGGTATTACATCCTCCTGGCTGCCCATTCAGTTATCCTGTCTGCGTGTAAATCCGTACTCTTTGTAACTAGTTTCTCTTGTGTTTCCAGTGCAATCCCTCGGCCATCATCCACCAGAGCTTCCAGCCAACCTGCCTGCTTCTTCCTGCATCCTACCTGCCTGCCTGGTAATCAGTCCAGCCTCTCACTGCCTACCTCCACTCCGGACCTCCATAATCACCAAACCTGCCTGAGTCTCCGAAACAATAAACCATTTAAACATCTTCAGTCATTGCCTGCGCCTGGGTCCTGTTTAAAACATAATCCTAACAATACTTGGGTATGTGTATATCCTTAGGTACTCGGATATAAATAAATATTAAACGTTTAGAAAAATACAGTCTTTCATTCCTGAACAGACATGTGGTTACTATATAGCTTTCAAAAAAGCCCTCAAAACGCACCTTTTCACCAAGGCTTTCCCCACTATATAGTTAGTTTGATAGGTTTATTTTATTTTATTTATTTTTTTCCGCTACTTGCTTGCCCCCCCCTCCCTGACCTGTCTGCCTCTTTTCCCCTACTCCCCCCCCCCCCCTGCCCGACTTGTGAAGCGACCTTGGGTTTCGTGAAAGGCGCTATATAAATATTATGTATTATTATTATTATTATTATTATTATATGGTTATACCTGTTTCACACAAAAATGCAAAGCAACAGCAGGCTTACTTTACATTTGATAAATCACAAAATAAAACTCCTATGTGATTTGGTTTACACACAGAAAGGGTCTTAAATTGTAGCATTGGGCAGTAGGTCGATTACATCAAAATGATTTGGGTCATGTCCATATATTGTACGAGAGGTTGATATCATTAATATTGTGGTCTACCTAAAGCAATCCCTGACCATAGGGGTAAACTTCGAAGCAATTCATGCAACAACGTCATGCAGCATATTTAAACTTTATACTCAAGAACTGCATTCAGATACGACACTGTCCCATAATGAACATACGGGGAATAAACGTAGGTTTTTGAATCAAAGTTAAATTCATTTAACGTTACAGCACAACATGTTAATATTTATCAAACTATTCCTTACACATAAAGTATGGAGTCAATTATATAGGCAAGACAACAAAACACCTAGACTTCATAGATCAACCTCAATTAAATCGCAATAACAAAAAAATATCTGTACCTAACACCTATTGCATCATGTGATGCTGCATTTGTGGGATGTATTTTGAAACTTGAGTTTAAGCTCAACTTGGTGTACTGTATGTATATAGTAATATTTCTTCTTCAACCCACAGCTGTCAGGACAGGGTCCGTGAGGGACACAGTACTTGGTCCTAGACGCAAAAAGAAAAAGTCAGGTATATTAACAGTATTAAGTATTTTGACTGATTATAAACATTTGCATGAGTCGAATTGATTGGTATTCTAATAAATCTATCGACATGTACTTTAGCAAAGTGCATGTAAACGCAGTGATTGATGCTTCTTCAGTGAGTTAACAATGCTATATTGTGACTAATAACTATAACTGATACATTATCCAAAAATCCAAAGGGCTTTAATTGTCTAATTAGACTAAAATACATACAGTCATAGTTGATAAGGTGATGATGAGAATGCTAGGCAGTAAAGGAAGCAGCAGTGCAGTATTTTCTTTGGTCATCTCAGGCTCAGCAGTGGTATGGTCATTCAAACAAGCATCCCATGTTAGGACTGAGAGCAGCTTGGTTCCATTTCAATGATGTATACAGTAACTTTTGACCAGTGATAACAGTGTGGTCACTTTTCATCGTGCAAGTCTGGTTGCTACTTAAGTGTTCATTGTTGTATTTATTTTATTTCTAATATGACTAATACTGTATGTGGAACCTGCTTTGATGTTCACAGATTGCTCCTACCACACTCGCCTAGAAACTTTCCCCATCAGGAGTGTAATAAAAGAAAGAATGAGAAAGGTTAGACGGGAATAAAAGTAATGCATAGGGTGTGCTTTATGATTTACAAACTTCCAACACAATTGTTTGCTAAATAGCTAATATGCGTTTGGTCTTTCCGAAATTAGAGATTTGTTTTCTTCTCTTGATAGGGAAAAGCAGAAATGTTGGTGAGTGGGAGCCCTGTCCAGTATGGTATATATCTTCCAGTTACTTGGCTTCATGTCATCTGATGTAGTCCCATGTTGGAGAACAAACACATGATATTTAACAAATGCAAAACATCCAAATCTACCACCAGTCCTCTTATATATTTCACTGCTGTAATTCTGAAGCAGCTGAAGTAGTGTAGGAACAAATGATTGTTTAACTTCATTGTTGTTAATGTATGTGTTTTAGTTTGTTTTTATTGTTTGTTAGAACATTTGTTTTCATTTCTATGTTCACTTTTTCTAAATGGTAAATGAAACATTTACATATATAAATTGAGTTATAAGATGTTTGCTTCACACATGGTTTATGCTTTTCGGAAAGACGAAACCAGTAACTGTAACTAACATTATTCCATTCTGTTTTCAGTGGCAAGGAGTGCGCTCATTCCTGGCAGCCGAAGAATTCTCCGGGATAATGCATACAAATAAAATCTGTTATTTGAACACCAGTTTTGTTTTTGCACGTTAGTTCTCTTGTTTATATGCTCCATTTGAGTCATATTTAATATGTTTCTATTAGAAATAAGATGAAAACCTCCACCAAAATGCATTTGACTTTTTAGGAAATTACAGTTGAAATACTACATGAATTCATTGTCAGGGATAGGAACACCATAACCTATTTTAAGCATATTCATGTGTGAAATCTGGTACTTTGCCATCCACTGCCTTATCTAATTTGGTTAACTTCCGAAGTATAACGCTTTGGAGGTAGGCTTGCATATAAAGCGTCTTGGGTTTCAGAAAAGCGCTCTAAAAATAAAATGTATTATTATATCATTTAATTATAGGCCTAATTAAAATGATCCTGATCTGGATCACTGGTTTTGCTACTACATTTGAAAGCTTTTGGGGACAAATGCTTGAGATATTAAAATGGTAGTGATAACTTTGAATTTTCTTTTTCACTTATTGAAAACCACAACTCGAGTATCAGGATGGTCTTTATCTGGAAAGTTATCCACATCTCATCACCACGTTGTCACGTCACAGATACGGTACCCGAACTCAGATCGCCACCCAAACGATACTGCCGTTGCTAAGGAGGCAAAAGTGCAAATTTGTATTTTATATTTTTTTAAACACAGGGTTTGGTTTCGGATCGTGCCCGATTGACGGATTTCTGAAAGGGAATGGAGCCTATACGGCCGTCAACGCAAGACAAGTCGAACGAGTCCACGCACACACGCCGGAAGAACTACAAATATGTCAGCTCTGTGTACTTCGTAACGATTGTTGGGCGCGTATCTAATGGGAATTATAGTTTGTAGCACTGCTCTCATATCATTTCAATGGGTTAACTTTCTATTCTTCTGTGTTTTTGTATGTTTTGAGCTGAGGTGCCAACTCAACATACAATGTTGATGAAATTAATGAAATTTGGTGATGATTCATGGTTTTTGTGTTAATCTTATAGCAGTTAAAACAGGACCGGTCAAATTTGACCGCAAACACCAAAGTAAGGGGGGGAAACGAATACAATAGGAGGGTTTTAATGCAACCATCAGTGCATGATATTAAGGATTTTGGGAGATGGCCCTATGGGCCATCTAAGCTAATTTACAGATGGCCCTGAGCCCAATAGAGATTGCCCTGAAAGATGTGCACGGACGAAATGACACACGAAGGGTTTGGAGGGCCTCCCCCTAGAACATTTAGATTTTTGCAGGCCTTAGATGCTGTCTGGTGCATTCTCTAGACTGAATTATAAGATGAACCACGACAATATTATATTGTACAATTTCAATGTTATTCTTCATTTAACTTGTTTGTTTGTTCTTGTTTGTGTTTGCTCTCTTGCATGTCCTGCATAGCTATAAGAAATACTTAAGTTGTTGGTCAAGACACTTTCCATCTGATGAAGGCAAATGCCTTCCCAGATGTAAAAAAGTAGAAAACATTACATTCAGTTGTAACTGCCAAAACAAACATTATTTACACTATTATGGCCCCTGTTAAAAATGTTTGTAATGTTATCTACTGTAAGTTGGTGGAACGAATGCCTCCTCATCCGGAAGCTGACCGAGCAGACCCGAGCAGCAGTCGAGAGGAGCCGAGCGCATCCGCAAAGCACACAAAACGGCGACGTCAGAGTTCCCGTTAGCCGGCAAATCTAAATCTCTTCGGTCAAAATAATTTCCCTTTAGCGCAATACCGCTTCAGTTGCGCCACTTATGTGACAGACAAGAATAGTCAATTCTAATGTCTAACACTTAATGTGGAGAAGAGTTCCCGTTAGCCGGCAAATCTAAATCTCTTCGGTCAAAATAATTTCCCATAAGCGCAATACCGCTTCAGTTGCGCCACTTATGTGACAGACAAGAATAGTCAATTCTAATGTCCAACACTTAATGTGGAGAAAGAGATGTGCTGTATGGGTTGATTGTGCGTTGATCTGTTGTTAATCCCTCGGGGTTCCGGTGGGCATGTAAACAAATGCATAATCCTGCGCTATACTGTGTGGCCTCACCCAGTTGCATAGCGATGCTTATTGTTTAGGTGTCTTTTAATAAGCAGGTAGTCATATCATTAGCTAGACAGGGCTCGACATTAAGGACTGCCCGATGGCCCGGGGCCATCTAGTATTTAGCTCGGGCAATGAAGCCTCACCTGCTGGTTGCCCGATCGGGCAATCTATTATGCCAGTATCATGCAGCTCGCGGATCCACTAATGAGTGACCCGACAGTAAAACTAAACATATCTATAACTAGTTTAGGTAGTTTGAGAGGTAATTAAAATAGCTACGAGTGATATTCTAACCTGAAGTGTGTGTTTTGTCCGCTCACCGCTGCACGTGATCATGCAGAGCTGCGTGTCGACTCGTCAGCCAACCCAGTCTCATGGCATTTCGTGTTCACCAACACGATTTTTAATCTATTGATTCATGTTCACCAACACGATTTCCCCCTTGTTTTCGTGTTGCACAGCACGATTTTAAAAGCAATGTATTTCTACTGGTAATGTGTTTCGTGCCTGCAGCATGTCTCTTTCTCCGGTCGGGTCGTGGAAGACCGGAAGCTTTGTGGTTCATAAAAACATGTTCTTACTCAATATCAAGCCACAATGATTGCTTTTATTTTAAATCGTATAATTTCTGACTTTTGTTTCCGTCTGTGAGGAAATCAAATGGGGCTCAGAGCCTCAGAATACTGAAATCTTTATTTTTAAATCTTTTTTTCCTTCTAATTTGTTATTCTTTTCAAAATAACACACTGTTATTTATTCACCAATAACACACAATTATCCTTGCTTTTATTTATTGGTTTAATTCCATAATCTCTGGCTTTTTTGGTGTCCGTAAGGAACTGAATTTCAAAATAAAAATAACCGGAAACAGACGTAGGCCTCTAGGAGTTTAGGATGGCCGAAGACACTAAACTAACCAAAATCCCAAGCTATCGTTTAGGACTACAGTCCCCGTGATTAATCTTCAAGCGCTGGGATTGGATGTTGGAGTGGCAGTGCGCCAAGGTTACGCCGAGCGTCAAACAGCTGTTTGAAATGGAACAAAACCACGCCAGACTATCCAAAACTCGAACGCCCCCCCCAGAACTACACATGCTGGCTATTGTGTTTCGCAAAATGTTCCATGGGACGTCTCTACTGAACGTTTTCGTTTTTCCCACAATTAGAAGTTGCCAGTATTAAACACATTGGTGTTATCAAATGTAAAACATATAATTAATAAATGGGTGAAAATCGCTTGTGTCCATAATGCGCAGCATTAATATATACCCACATGACAGCTCATTGTTACTTTGTAATTCTACTCCACAATTCAGAGGTTAACCTGATTGCCAAGTGCCAACAATCAGGAGAGATATTTGATAGTTGGTGCTTGAGAACACTAAACATTTATCTGCAATTGACATGAATGGAAACGAGTAATAAAGTATATTCATTACTCGTTATTCTCTACTAATAGTTAATTAAAGACTGTATAATGGCTATTTTGCACATCCCTTTCAAGATTTCAAGATTTTCAAAGGTTATTGACATATCATATACAAAACTACGGTGTATGCAATGAATGAAAATCTTGGGTCACAGGTTCCTCAACAGCACATTACAAGACATCTATCAACATGGGTTTGTACCTCCACCATTAAACTGTCATATTCTGCACATTTCTTATACTATCTACATACATAAGAGTATAATTCATATGTATAATAACAGTTAAAATAAGTGCTTCAACATAGTTAACATTGCAGGAAAGCAATATATTAGACGTTAAGTACTTTGTCAGGCTTAATATTTATCTGTAGATACCCCCAAAGTTTTTTTCTTATTTAAAAGAGGACCTTAATCTAAAGTATTATTTAACGTTTAAATAAAGGTTAATTCAGTTTTCTGTTTTGCACATCCTCCTATTAATATCTTTGTACATCTGGCACTAAACTGTTTTATTGTAGAGATCACTTACAGTATCTTCTTCAGTTTTTATATTTCTATCACAGACCTTCTACTTTCCCCCTATGAAAGTATGTACTCTTAATATTCTTTTAATCAAATATAACACATAAAAACAATAATCCAATAACGTGCTTTAACCACTAGGCGGTGCACACAAGGTACATACAGCTATAATAACTTCGTATTATCAGTGTAGGACACTTATGTATGTACAACATCTGAAGATGTGTAGTTTTATTCATGTTTTCACATAATTTTATAGCATATTGCTATACTATTTCAGACTCAGTATTTACATTCTTATATTCAAAGAAAATCAAAGTCCTTTTATATCAGCTGTGCACCGTTATGGTGTAAATATAACCTATCTACGAATTAGATCAAATATAAAAGTCAGCCGAATTAAGGTTGATACGTATTGCGAGACGTATTGTGTGAAGAGAAATTGAAGATGTTGTTTAATTGTTGATATATTTATGATCCACGTTAAGTATTCAGTTTCGGCGGCATTTCTTCCAGTTTTTCCAAAGGTCTTCTCATCAGGGCTCTATAAATAAAGAACTACGGCAGATCTGTAATATGTAATGCAGCCGGACCGTGTATTACAATGCCGTTATGTGATGACTTTCAAAGAGAAAAGCAAGAACACTCGGAAATTAAGTATTATTTTATTCTTTTAAAATGTTTTCCGGATTTCATATCATATAAACACCAAATCCCAGCATGCATTGGGGCTAAAACATCCAATCAGCGAGCTTAAATCATAGCTGAGGATCTTGGGTAAGCGCTCGAAATGCCTACGTCTGTTTCCGGTTATTTTTATTTTGAAATTCAGTTCCTCAAGGACGCCAACAAAGCCCGAGATTATGGAATTAAACCAATAAATAAAAGCAAGGATAATTGTGTGTTATTGGTGAGTAAATAACAGTGTGTTATTTTGAAAAGAATAACAAATTAGAAGGAAAAAAAGATTTAAAAATACAGATTTCAGTATTCTGAGGCTCTGAGCCCCATTTATTTTCCTCACAGACGGAAACAAAAGTCAGAAATTATACGATTTAAAATCAAAGCAATAATGTGGCTTGATATTGAGTAAGAACATGTTTTTATGAACCACACAGCTTCCGGTCTTCCACGACCCGACCGGAGAAAAAGACGTGCTGCAGGTACGAAACACATTACCAGTAGAAATACATTGCTTTTAAAATCGTGCTGTGCAACACGAAAAAAAGGAGAAAATCGTGTTCGTGAACACGAATCAATAGATAAAAAATCGTGTTGGTGAACACGAAATGCCATGAGACTGGGTTGCGTCAGCAGCAGCTGATCTCTCTCTCCCGTCAGATTAGACTTCACTCGCGTTTATGTCCATATCGATAAGATCCAGCTAGTTCTAGCTAATGATATGACTACCTGCTTATTAAAAGACACCTAAACAATAAATGTCGCTATGCAACCGGGTGAGGCCACAAAGTATAGCGCAGCATTATGCATTTGTTTACATGCCCACCGGAACCCCGAGGCATTACCAACAGATCAACGCGCAATCAACCCAGACAGGACATCTCTTTCTCCACATTACGTGTTCGACATTAGAATTGACTATTATTGTCTGTCACATACTCCTCTTGTCTGTCACATAAGTGGCGCAACTGAAGCGGTATTGCGCTAAAGGGAAATTATTTTGACCGAAGAGATTTAGATTTGCCGGCTAACGGGAACTCCGACGTCACCATGTTGTGTGCTTCGCGGATGCGCTCGGCTCCTCTCGACTGCTGCTCGGGTCTGCTCGGTCAGCTTCCGGATGAGGAAGCATTCATTCGACCAACAGTAGTAGATAACATTACAAACATTTTTAACAGGGGCCATAATAGTGTAAACAATGTTTGTTTTGACAGTTATAACTGAATGTAATGTTTTCTACTTTTTTACATCTGGAAAGGCATTTGCCTTCATCAGATGGAAAGTGTCTTGACCAACAACTTAAGTATTTCTTATAGCTATGCAGGGCATGCAAGCGAGCAAACAAGAGCAAACAAACAAGTTAAATGAAGAATAAAATTGAAATTGTACGATATAATATTGTGGTGGTTCATCTTATAATTCAGTCTAGAGAATGCACCAGACAGCATCTACAGTAAGACCTGGAAAAATCTAAATGTTCTAGTGCGAGGCCCCCCAAACCCTTCGTGCCATTTCGTCCGCGCGCATTTTTCAGGGCAATCTCTATTGGGCTCAGGGCCATCTGTAAATTAGCTTAGATGGCCCAAAGGGCCATCTCCCAAAATCCTTGATGTCATGCAATGCTAGAACTAGCTGGATCTCATCGATATGGACATAAACGCGAGTGAAGTCTAATCTGACGGGAGAGAGAGTCAGCTGCTGCTGACGAGTCGACACGCAGCTCTGCATGATCACATGCAGCGGTGAGCGGACAAAACACACACTTCAGGTTAGAATATCACTCGTAGCTATTTTAATTACCTCTCAAACTACCCTAACTAGTTATAGGTATGTTTAGTTTCACTGTCGGGTCACTCATTACTGGATCCGCAAGCTGCATGACATTGGCATAATAGATTGCCCGATCGGGCAACCAGCAGGTGAGGCTTCATTGCCCGAGCTAAATACTAGATGGCCCCGGGCCATCGGGCAGCCCTTAATGTCGAGCCCTGAACCATTGCTTATGACATTGATGATATTTTAAATCAAAAAACATATTCCCTAAAATGTGGAAGCTCTGGATGCCATACAAATGAATAGTTGATATTTTTTTAGGGCCACAACTTTGGCACTAGAGCACCTAGTGTTATCAAACGCATTTCAATGGTGAAACTATCCAAACATATTGCATATGACAACATTTTCCACTACGATGAAAGGCGTGTAAGCCAAAAAAACCTTATTCTGGTTCCATCATGGGTAACCCCACCCATCCTCTCCACTTGCAGCTGGACAGACAGATAAACCCCCCCCCACCTGGAAAGACAGGAGCTCCTTTTCCAACAGACTGCTGCAGCTCCGCTGTCACAGGAACCGATACAGGAAAGGTGACAAGTTTGCATCCCTGTATGTTACACCCACACAATGAAAGTACACTATTACTGTAATATTTACATTTACCTATCTTCAAATGGATCCTTGTTGTTGTTGCTGTATTCTCCAGGTTCTGATGCTCCATCTCCACTGCTGCTAGTGTTACAAGTCCGCTGTGCAGAGCTGGTAATCAGATAATAAGCCTGTTGAACAGGAGAAAAGAATGAAGCAGAGGGAAAGTTGCTGCCGTTTGTGTGGTTGTCCTAGGCAGAATTTATTAAACACATTAATAAATTCACTTACAAATTATATCCGTTTTCTCTATTTATCTAATCATTCTCTGGTTTGACGCCACATGTATCTCTGCATTGTGTTGTGTGGTCGAATGAATATAATAATAATACATTACATTTATAAAGCACTTTTCCTGGTGCTCAAAGCACTTAATATGACTTCCTTCTTGCCAACCAGGTTTATTATCTGTGCAAACAGAATATAAGGAAATGGCTTCACCAGCTTTCTACCTCAATACTTCTCCTCAGTGAGGCCTGAAGCTAACTGAGAATGTAAAAATACATTTAGCCAATCAAAATAACTGTATGTCTGACATATTTCGTTTTCTAATCAAAAATGGACATAAATCCACATGCCATATTATGACTTTCATGAAGGATTAAAGCCTTTTTCATTTACAGTATAATACAGTGATAACAGATAACACACACAGTACATGACTGTACTCACTTTAACATGGCTGTTGTACAGGCACAATATTAGCATAGCACTAGTGCTTTAGCATTTAAATAATATGAAAAATTATGACCTCAGACCAGCATTTCACATATTTATAAAAACAGAATAAACTTGAAATGTAAGCCAGACTAGTGCACAGGACTGATACACATAGTAACATAGTAGAGCTACATTATTCAGGGAGCAACAGCCTGTGTTAAAGAAGCTAGCGGACGCCATTAGCCACACGCTAATGGCGTAGCTCACAGCATGACATTAAACTACACATAAAACAGTTTCAAAGACACTTCTTAGATCGAAATATGACATAATCTGTGTACACAGTACACACTACTAACCTGTTGAACAGGATAAATGAATGAAGCAGAGGGAAAGCTGCTGCCATGTGTCTGTCGTCTTCTTCTTCTTCTTCTCTCGGACCATGCCGTTTCTCTAACGCTAAACCGGAAGTGGCGATACCGTAAACCGGAAGTGAGGCTAAGAACGGCAAACTTCAAGATAACAATACCATTAGCACTCCTAGTGGTGACTTTATGAACTGCAAACATTCCTCATTCCACCACTGCACCACTTTCCTCCTACCCTCTGTTGTTCTTTTTGGTATAGTTTTATTTGCTGCTTCTTTAATGTGCATTGTGATTTGATTTGAGCACTCCTCTATACTTCCTTCTAATGCTAACAATTGTGCTGAATCCTTACGGCAAAGTCTACATTTCTCACAGTCTGCTTTACCAAAGCACCACCTGGAAAATATACTCACTTCCTATTTGTGTTGATGATAGTGAAAACTGGGTAACGATCACTTCCTATGGTACAGTCACTTTTTACATACCATTCACACGATTTAGCTAAACTATCCGTCACAAGTGTGAGGTCCAAACATGATTGTGTCCCCCTATTCACTTCTATTCTTGTTTTTTGTCCATCATTAAGGCAAAAACAATGATCTTTCCTTTTTCTTCTACAACATCCCCATTACTGTCTGTTTGACTGCTTCCCCATAGGCTGTTGTGAGCATTAAAGTCACCACGCCATACTTCCCTTCTGTGAGCCGTCCCTGCTATTGTCTGTCAAGTTTCAATGTGAAGATCTTTACACGGGTTATAGAAATTGACAAGCTTTATGCTTCCTTCTTTCATTGGGCTGCACATTTCTACTATGACACATGCCTTTTCTTCAGGGGATGGAACTGGGGGCTGAAAAGAAGAACCGGTTCCGAACCAAAAGAGCACTAGCACGGAGCTAGAACGGGAACCGCGTTGGTGTGAAAGGGGCACTGTGTTCTTTGTTCCGTTTTAGAAAGGAAGTGTGAATACACAGATTCTGATTGTGAAGAAAACGGATATAATTTCTAAGTGAATCAGAGCTGGTCAGATAATAAGCCTGTTGAACAGGAGAAAATAATGAAGCAGAGGGAAAGTTGCTGCCGTTTGTGTGGTTGTCCTAGCCAGAATTTATTAAAAATATTAATAAATTAATAAGTGTAATTGTCATTCATGGGGGTATTGATGGGTATAGCTGCCTGGTCATCTTCCTCCGGGCCTCAGACAACAACAGGAGCACTACCGTGATGGCGAGCTTCATGGACGCGGTGGCCAAGTATGGTGTGCCCTCGAGGGTCAGAACCGACCATGCGGGCGAAAACAACGCTGTCTGCCTAATTATGAACATCTTCAGAGGCTCTCACAGAGGCAGTGCTCTCCTGGGTAGAAGCACTCACAACCAGAGAATAGAACGGCTCTGGGGTGACCTGTGGCGAGGTGTGAGCAATGTCTATTAGGACCTCTTCAACAAGTGAAGGCATAATAGACGTAGACAATGAAATGCACATGTGGGCCCTGCATTATGTCTATCTCCCACGCATAAACCATGACCTACAGGGTTTTTTGGACCAGTGGAACAATCATAGGTTGAGGACCGAAAGACACCAGAGTCCCATACAACTTTTTGTCCAAGGTTGCCTGGAATGGCAGGGCCAGACCACTTCTGCCATGCAGAGCCTATTTGGTGAAGGACAAGGAGATGCTCAGGAGGAGCCAGAAAGAGAGGGTGGAGCTGATGCAGGGGATGTTGCATTGGACTGGCCAGAGAGGTTCACCGTACCTCGAAATCAGCACCTGCTAAGCGATGAGGACATGGAGCAAGTCACCGCACAGTTTGATCCTCTTGCTGGTCGTAGAGGAGATCTTGGACTGGACATTCATGGCAACATTGAATGTTGTCTGATTTTGTCACGGACATGACACATATTTCACAGCGGATCCCCTGCAGGCTGTTCTTTGCCCTTTGAACTCACACTAATTGCCTTTTTTAAAACTACTAATTTGCACATTTTTCTAGTGTGCAGTGTATATATGTGTATACCTATGTTTTTATGTTGTAGTATTCGAGTGAATTTTCCTTAAATAAATTACTTAGTTTAAACAATGGTCTCTCTCATTGATGTTGTGACAGTTACTAGCCCGCTTGTGGCCTGCACTCCTATCACAATGTGTAAGGGCTAACCACTGCTTGGGCTGAAAAAGAAAATTGGCAGGATTTGGTATCAGGGTAATAATTCGTGTTGTGGGTTGCAAACATTTTAAATCAATTTAACCAGCTGTTTTCTGGGGAAGTAATGGCCACTTTACACAACCGTTTATGTTCTTTTTTGTCAGGTCATCAGCTAGAAGTATTCAGTGTTAATGACAAGCCTGCTCCACCATGTAGCAACAATAATATGAAATATCATACAGGTAAAATGAAGTGTGTGAATTTTGCCACAGATGTTAAAGATCTGTAGATCTTTGTTTCAATAATTGTAGAAAATAAACTACAAACAAAGCATTCCATGGTCCAAATAACGAAGGCAAGGCACGTTTTTAAATAGCACCTTTCAACACAAGGCAATTGAAAGTGCTTTACAAAAATGAAAGACATTAAGAGCTAGACCCTCCAGAAAAACGCGATTCTGTGATCGCAGAATTTACCGCATAATCAGCAAAATGGCGCAGATTTTTAAAAGGCCGCATATTTAACAAAAGAATGCATAATCCCAGCATTTTTCCATACAAAGTTGAGAAAAAAAAAAGTTAACTCTCGTATTGACGTGAAGTAGTGATGATGATGACGTGACGTCCTCAGCTCGCGCATCATAGAAGGTAAACAACACCGTAGAGTGAACGTGTGGAACTCACACGAGAGAAAACACCAAGATGAAAATATCTGATCCATCTAATTTAACGACGAACATTTCTGCTAAAGACCGGGCAAAGCAGTACCCCGATGTCTTTCACGAAAGTGGGGGGAAACTATTCTGCACCCCGTGCAACTGTGTGTTGGAGCTTCCTTAGCTTCCTAAGCTTTCTTAGAGAAAATCGACGGTGACAACCCACTTTGATTCATTCAAACATTCGAAAATGCTTTCTGCTGCTGCGGACAAGAAATCCAACTCACGTTCACCGAGGCATCAACCTCCAAAACCCTTTCGAGGGCTACAAGAAACGAAGTGAGTAGCCTACAAGATTGAAGCTGGTCAGATAACGAACGAGTAAATTAAAATAGAATGAGGCGGAGAAGTGTGTGTGTGTGTGTGTGTGTGTGTGTGTGTGTGTGTGTGTGTGTGTGTGTGTGTGTGTGTGTGTGTGTGTGTGTGTGTGTGTGTGTGTGTGTGTGTGTGTGTGTGTGTGTGTGTGTGTGTGTGTGTGTGTGTGCAGGGGCGTAGCTGGAAATTCTGGGCCCCATGAAAGTATCTATTTGTGGGCCCCCAATCCATGCGAGTGCGCGTCAGTGCGCACACTAAAAAAAATGTGGCCATTTATTTACTGATGAAAACACATACTATGGTTTTTACCTATACATTCGGATCAGCAGTTCAGCACCTGAACTGTTGGTGGGTGAGCCTAGTAAAGGATGTCGCATTGCGTTCATCTTCAATACAATAGTCTACCAAAAAACCTTGAGTCGCACTAGCTAGGCATATTTTCCCCTATTCTTGTGACAATGTTTTCTGATACTCAACATACAAAAGCTGTTACTTGTCCTGTCTTTCTGTAATCCCATATCCAACACAAATAGTCTACTCAAGCACACTATTAGGTTGACAGACACTTACATTTTGATGTGCTCTGAAGTATACAATCGTTCCCTGCTTCGATATACCTTTTACGAAGCAGATTTTGAACTGTCGCGGGCAAAGCACTAGCTTTTTTGCTGTAGCGGCCGGGTTGCTGCCTTTCTCAGCAGAGTGCTAAAGCCCTACCTGTTACACGCGCAAGTAATTCGAGGAGGCGCGAGTGACAAGTGTTGAGCTATTGGTGGGGACAATTTAGGATTCTTGGATACTGGTGGGGTCATGACCTTGCGTCCACCCCCTAAACGACACGATGAAACCGAACCTCGAAAACCCTTTTGAAGTTAATGAACTGTAATGGACTGCAAGAAATCAACATGCACTGACTATCAACTTTATCTTCTGTCTATTTAATTGAAAATTACACCCAATACAGGAATGAACAAACAAAAAAAGATTTGAACAACACAAAGACAAAAGTATAAATTAACTGAAGATTTGAACACAATTATAAAACAATAAACTCTCAGGACATGAACACACTTACAGCAAGCAATGAAAAATCTAGTGCTTGAGGACTATGCATCAGATAGTAATTGTTCACAATGTGGGCTGTAGCCTGTCAGCTTACTATAGGGAAACATCCCACAATCCTGTCATAGACTGGATTTTTATCCCTAAATCCCCAACGCCAATCGCCGGACCTTCTTGGAGGCCAAATCTTTTACGAGCTCTTTGAAATCAAGTGACAGAGCCAGCTTGCTTTCAAACGATAACATTGCAAGGCTGTTCAACCTCTCTTGCGACATGGTAGATCTTAAATAGCTCTTGATAAGTTTCAACTTACTAAATGATCTTTCACCACCAGCTACGGTAACTGAGAGCGTCAAGAAAATTCTGAGGGCAATGCAAACGTCTCAAAAAATGCTCTGGAGTTCCATCTTGTATATTGCATTCCGTAGATCAAGAGAGCTACAATCAGGGGGGAAAGTGGCAGAAAATATTTTATTGAGATGCCTTATCTCACTCTCAAACTTATCTGTGAGATCCTGTGAGTATTTCTCCCACAGTGGCTGACACACAGAAGCCATGACACTGTCATTCAACTTCCCAATTTTAAGTATGGCAGCAAATTCTTCAACAATATTTGCGGTTGTTTGGAGCCGAGTGTCCAAGTCACTCATGATCTGGTCGATGGCAGCGAAAAACACAGTGTTACGGAATGTTGTTTCTGGCCTATCCTCCTGACTTGTTCCTTCAGCAGTTTCATCATGAAACCTCTTCCTCCTCCTCTCACGGCAAAGTTATTTTTTGAAATGAGATGGAACCTCCATTTCCTTAGCTACCATTGATGCCTCAGACAGAATAGCATCCCATCCATTTCTGAGAGTCTGCAGCTCATCTCTTAGTGCAGCAACATTACCTGCCTCCACCTCTATTGAGATTTTCCCTGACTGGAGTATCACATTTCTGTCATCAATAGATTGCAATACTTTCACCCAAATGGTGAGAAGGACATCAAATGACATGGTAGTTCCTCAGACCAACACCTTCAGATCTGGCCTAACCTGTGAGACTGCATGAGCTCAGTATGGTAGCAAGGGCTTCAATGACACCAGGTAGGTTCTTTGCTACAGGTTTCACAGCATCAATTCTCGCACTCCAGCGAGTGTCAGATAGCGTATGTACAGAGCAACCTGTTTTCTTTTTGTATATAAACCAACGACATGGACTGGCACTTACAAATGTGTAGAGGTGGTTAATGTAACCAAAAAAGTTGGACACTTCAGGGCTCGATTCTGCAGCATGCACACCTACCAGATTCAACGTGTGGGAGGCACAAGGTGAGAAAGTAGCAAGATTATTCTTTTTCAGTATTTGGGCTTGGACTCCCTTGATTTCCCCTGACATATTCGCCCCATTATCATACCCTTGCCCCCTGCAATCACTAATGTCTATCCCTAGATCCAGAAACACACTCTCCATCATGCCTGCTATTTCAGATCCTGTTTTTCCGTTGAAATCTTTGAATTCAATAAATCTTTCACTGATCTCCGATTTGCCTGTGTCTTCATTATAATGTACATATCTTATGAGCACAACATTTTGCTCGGTGTGGGAAATATCAGGCGTTGCATCACAAATCATTCCATATTATATGGCCTTTCCGTCAGAATGGTTTTTAAAACCTTTCCCCCACACAATTCAATAAACTTGTTCTGGAGGTCTGGGCTCAGATAATGAGTTAGCTGGCTTCCTTTTTTGGATGTCCTGATTTTGTCTAAGTGGTCTTTCAAGAGTGGATCATATCGTGACAAAAGTTCTAGCGTACCTACAACATTTCCATTGTGGACATCGCCCAAAGCATGCGTTTTACCTCGGAAAGCTAAATTCCTCGTTGCCAAGTGCAGAGTGGCATCAAGGAGTCTCTGCAAGATAGCTTTGTTTTTCTTAATTTCAGACTGTAGCTCTCTCTGCAACTGATAATCAACGCCACATGCAGTCATAACCGAACACTGTAGGTGTTTCCATCGCAAACAACAGTCCCTGTGATTCCTACTTGTTTCATGGCTTGGGAATTTATCATACATGCGACGCCACTCGACGTCACACATCTTGTATCCCTGGTCACTACTCAAAGCACTAAGAGAGGGTATTTTTTGCTCCTTGGAGAAAAGAACACATGGTATGCAGAATAGTGCATTTGCACTTTCACTGTGAATCAACCAGTCCCTTTTCACTTTTCCCCTACCCTTATCTGCTTTGGTGTATTTCAAGTAATCTGGAAATCTCTTTCCCTTTGAATCATGTGGAAATTCTTGATCTGTTTCTCGCATTGCTATTTTCTTTACAATAGTTGCCTTGTCCTTGTCACTCATCCTAGCTGGGAACAACCCTGGGTCAAGTGATAGCAGATCTTCTACCTCAGACACCACTACAGGTGGCTCAGTATCTGTGGCATCCTGTGTCGGAGCCTCACTTTGTCCCTGACATTGACTGTCCATAGCTGCTTCCTCCTCATCTGTGCTGCTTTCATGGACCCCGACCTCTTCTTGTACTGGTACTTCTGCCTCTTCACCTCTGCTCTCCTCATTGGCTGCCTTGCTCGAGGGCCCTGGCTCTAGAGTATCCATAGTGTACATAATTTATAAAATGCCCTATAATAGTAATAACACAGTACAGCTCGAGCTATCTCTTAATTGTTATAATAATAATAATAATAATAATAATAATAATAATAATAATAATAATCATTTTTATAGATATTTTCCAATTGCTCAAATCTAGCTATAGCTACTGTAACAACCTCAATTTAATGTGCCAGTGGTCAATGGTATTGCAATTACTGGAAGAACTAGAGCAGTGGTCGCCAACCAGTCGATCGCGATCGAGTGTGGTGCGGGTAGATAGCGGACCGTTAAAAAAAAAGTAACAAAAGAAAGAAAAAAGAAAATTAAAATAATAATGTTTGAAAAATACGTTTTTAGATGTAAACCTATCATCCACCACTTGATTGACGTATATTTGAGACACCTCAATAATATAATACATTAACCGTGCTTTACGTGAACCTCATCATGACACAAGAGACGACGGCAGGACTGTAATTTCCCGTGTTCACTGAACGCAACAGTGGCAACACACCAGACCAATCAGAGAGTTGCATGGAAATACACGTGTGCTTGTGTCATTCAAACTCGGCTCTGTGTGTGTGTGTGGCGATAGCGTATTTAGTGTGATAGAGAGGGAGAGAGGGAGTGAGGGAGAGAGAGGGACCGGTGCTAGCGGGGACAGTGATGTTAGCATCTGGTTAGCTAGCTGCACTAATGGACATAAGGAGCTGTTTCCACAACAAGCTGGAGGAGAGTCCTCTCCTGTCAGACTGAGGAGCTCAGGTGAGCTAAAGGACTCTTGAGTGTTTTGAACAGTTTTGTCACAAATTATTCAAAAGATTATTTCCGCGGCACACCTTTATATGATCATTATAGTTATACAAACAATAAGAGAATAAATGAAAAACAGGTATGAAATAGCCTACTATATGGCAGTAAAACAAGAATACAGTTTAATGTGATTTGTAAAATATCCATAAAGAAAAAGAAAATCTGTTTACAGTTCTGTTTCATATGGGTGCTGAGAGAGGTATCCATAGATCTCTTCATGTTGCTCTCAAAGTGCACCAGATGGATGCTTTCAACTTCAATATTCCCGGGGGAGCATCCCCCCGGACCCCCCTTGAGGAGGTGAGGTCCGCCCCCCAATAGCCCTTTACCCCTGCCTATACGCCGTGAGCTGATTATGGAGCCTTCATTGTAACAGTAATTCGGATGCAATTAGCCTATATAAAAGGCCTCAAATTGGAAGCACTGTCTGGGCCGTCTTTTACACTCAATTCTGCAATAGGTAGATCTCGCCTTTCACCTAGGCCGATGTCGGTGATCTTGGGCTTAAAAAGGTTGGTGACCACTGAACTAGAGTAACTAAATTTGAATATTACCTAAAGTTGTATTCAATGCATGGTAAGCATATTTAAAATCTGTTTGTTAACCCTAAGCCCTGCTGCTTTACCTCCCTCTCCTTCAACTGGGAGCTGGACTGAGGGAAGGGGTACTGATCCTGAAGCCGCATCTGTGCATTAGAGCAGATGTGATTAGCATGTAACATTATACAGGTTAGGTTAGCTAGCCATAGCCAAAGGGCATAGCTGCTGGATACAAATTCACTGGGCTCATCTATACTCATCTAATTTTTAATAGCAACAGGTAACTAACGTCAGCCACAAAATGTTGGCCAAGCTGTTGTTTACTTCAAAACAAGTTCTGTGAATAAATACCTTTCTTGTGAAAATACTTGGTGACTAGCTGTCGACCTCTTTTATTATTTTCCTCTTGCTGACCTTTTTTCTTTCGTTTCTGAGCTCCTGATTCATGAGCTGTAGAGGACATTTTCCTTCTAGTCTGTTCAAGCTGCAAGCTGCTGGTGCGCTGCTGTGCAGCCTAGTTATAGTTGAAAGTGGGGGTGCAAGATTAGTAACTGGCAGGCAAGGGGTGGTTTGGAGTGGGTCGGGCACGACCACCTCCATGGCAGATTTTTTTTAATTTAATGAACACCTGTACGTGCAATTTCCTGCAATAGAGCACAGAACTGTCTCAAAATCCTATGGGATCCTAAAGGATTCCAATATGGTTCCAAAAACGTATAGAGATTCCTATAGCATTTTTGACTAGGGATGTTATCCTACACTAAGCTGTCTGATATCCCATTACCTGTAACTCTTGGGTCTCTTTCTCACTTCCTCTGTCTCCTCCCTGAGTCTGCACAGTTACCACATCATTCTACATTAAGGAGAGCAATACACTTATGAGTACACTGAACTGGTTTGAATACACAATCTTTATGCTACTCTGTAAAGAAAGGGAGAGAGGGGGGAATATATTATCCAAGTATTTGTGTCTTAATTTGTTATGTTATCCTACACTTTAAGCTGACTGATATTTCCATTACCTCTAACTCTTGTGTCTCTTTCTCTCCTTCTCTGCCTCCTCCCTGAGTCTGCACTGTCACCACCACATCATTCTACACAGGAGAGCAATACACGTATGAATACACTGAACTGGGTTGAATACATGATTTTTTCTTTTTTCTGCCATGTTCTACCTGGTTGGCTGGCTACGCACGCGCACACACACACACACACACACACACACACACACACACACACACACACACACACACACACACACACACACACACACACACACACACACACACACACACACACACACACACACACACACACACACACACACACACACACACACACACACACACACACACACACACACACACACACACACACACACACACACACACACACACACACACACACACACACACACACACACACACACACACACACACACACACACCAGTGCATGACATTAAGTATTTTGGGAGATGGCCCTGTGGGCCATCTAAGCTAATTTACAGATGGCCCTGAGCCCAATAGAGATTGCCCTGAAAAATGCGCGCGGACGAAATGACACACGAAGGGTTTGGGGGGCCTCCCCCTAGAACATTTAGATTTTTGCAGGCCTTAGATGCTGTCTGGTGCATTCTCTAGACTGAATTATAAGATGAACCACCACAATATTATATTGTACAATTTCAATGTTATTCTTCATTTCACTTTTTGTTTGCTCTTGTTTGTGTTTGCTCTTTTGCATGTCCTGCATAGCTATAAGAAATACTTAAGTTGTTGGTCAAGACACTTTCCATCTGATGAAGGCAAATGCCTTCCCAGATGTAAAAAAGTAGAAAACATTACATTCAGTTGTAACTGCCAAAACAAACAATATTTACACTATTATGGCCCCTGTTAAAAATGTTTGTAATGTTATCTACTGTAAGTTGGTCGAACGAATGCCTCCTCATCCGGAAGCTGACCGAGCAGACCCGAGCAGCAGTCGAGAGGAGCCGAGCGCATCCGCGAAGCACACAAAATGGCGACGTCAGAGTTCCAGTTAGCCGGCAAATCTAAATCTCTTCGGTCAAAATAATTTCCCTTTAGCGCAATACCGCTTCAGTTGCGCCACTTATGTGACAGACAAGAATAGTCAATTCTAATGTCTAACACTTAATGTGGAGAAAGAGATGTGCTGTATGGGTTGATTGTGCGTTGATCTGTTGGTAATGCCTCGGGGTTCCGGTGGGCATGTAAACAAATGCTGCGCTATACTGTGTGGCCTCACCCAGTTGCATAGCGACGCTTATTGTTTAGGTGTCTTTTAATAAGCAGGTAGTCCTATCATTAGCTAGAACTAGCTTGATCTGATCGATATGGACATAAACGCGAGTGAAGTCTAATCTGACGGGAGAGAGAGTCAGCTGCTGCTGACGAGTCGACACGCAGCTCTGCATGATCAAATGCAGCGGTGAGCGGACAAAACACACACTTCAGGTTAGAATATCACACGTAGCTATTTTAATTACCTCTCAAACTACCGTAACTAGTTATAGATATGTTTAGTTTCACTGTCGGGTCACTCATTACTGGATCCGCAAGCTGCATGACACTGGCATAATAGATTGCCCGATCGGGCAACCAGCAGGTGAGGCTTCATTGCCCGGGCTAAATACTAGATGGCCCCGGGCCATCGGGCAGCCCTTAATGTCGAGCCCTGCACACACACACACACACACACACACACACACACACACACACACACACACACACACACACACACACACACACACACACACACACACACACACACACACACACACACACACACACACACACACACACGTGTTGAAATGTAATTGTATCACTGTATATATATATATATATATATATATATATATATATCATCAATAATATGTAAACATTTGAAATGTATGTTAATGTTGTTAATTATTTTGTCTTGTAATGCTTTGGCAACATTGTTTAATTTAACTTTCATGCCAATAAAGCCCCTTTGAATTGAATTGAGAGAGAGAGAGAGAGAGAGAGAGAGAGAGAGAGAGAGAGAGAGAGAGAGAGAGAGAGAGAGAGAGAGAGAGAGAGAGAGAGAGATTAAAATAGCCCAATTGCTTTTACAATAAATAAACATTGAATGTGTTTAATTGAATAGGAAAGGGGTTTAACGTTAGTGGCAGGTTTTGTGTGAGAGAGAATAAATAAGACAACCCAATATTTAAAAAAAAATCTATTCTTTTTCGCAACTTTCCGCATATTTCGCAACTTCCCGCAATTTCACCGCATAAAATCACATAAAAACCCTGCATGTTCAATCGCATAATCAAGGATTTTTGCCCGCATAATCAAGGATTTTAGCCCGCGTTTTTCTGGAGGGTCTATATTAAGTAATAGTGCAGTGGAAACACATTATAAAATGGCATTTAAAAACAGTCATTAAAAAGCAAAGATAATAAATTAAACATAAAACAAGAATAACACAGGTATATAAAACATGAATACAATTTACAATTTAGTGTAAGATATGATTTGTTCAATTAAAAGCAGCGGCAAAAAGAAAAGTCTTCAGTCTGGATTTAAAAGTAGTCAGAGTTGCAGCGGACCTGCAAGTTTCTGGGACTTTGTTCCAGATATTTGGAGCATAATAACTGAACTTCTCCATGTTTATTTCTGACTCTGGGGACAGACAGACCGTCCTAAAGGACCTGAGAGTTCTGGATGATTTAAAAAGTAGTAGGAGATCAGAAATGTGTTTTGGCCCTAAACCATTCAATGCTTTAATGAAAGCTAAAAACATAACCCTGATGCCCTGTTTAAATCAAGCCACAGAGTGAGGGGAGGGGAGAGCGGCAGTAACTAAACGTATGTGAATGATTAATGAAGATCACTTAAGGTTCCCCCCCCAATTAATAAAAGATGGGGTTGTTTTAACCTGCACCCATGCTGCTCCGCTCTCCTCCAGCCACTCCACCCTGTCCCAGACACATAGCCAGAACTCAGCACTATTCACAGCTGGGACCCAGTGTTTGGGCTGGGGTCTGCTAACCATGCGGCATGAGGAGCTCCACAGAGAGGTGGAGGAGGGGTTGGGGGGGAGCGATTTGGAAGTGGGATGGGGGAAGAATGGGATGGAGGATGAAGGATTATTTGAATTATTTGAAGTATTAAAGTAACGTGTTATGGCAGGAAAGTTAAATCTGGTATATTCATTTTAATGTCACCTTATATAGAATGTGTGTTAAATTTGAAGGGACAAAGTATATTTTCCCTCCCCAATATATTGAGGTGAAGTCTTTGTGTTTAGAGAGGGATGCAAGCAGGGGACATCCTAATTTGGGGATAGCTCCAAAACTCTGGAATGTTTCCCTCATAAGAGAAGAGTGTGCGTTACACATGCTTAGGGCAAATGTGTGTGTGTTTTCATTGCAGTAAATATATGTGCTACATGATTACTGTTCAACTATACCTCTGTTCTTATTCTTTCATGTGTGGGTACTAAATGGCTACAAACATTGTGGAGAAATTAGCTTAAACATGTTTTATTACTCTATATGAAATGGAAGCAGTTTTTTATGATAGGGACGAGAGAGCATTTTCAGCATGTCAATTATCAGGGAAATCTACTTGTTTTCAATAGATGTGTGTGGTTAATTACTTTGTATTAATAATAACAGTATGTGTAAAGGAAGCTGGAAATATGCAATGTGAAACCTTTTATTTGAAGTAAAGATGTGAACGATAGCTCAAACAAATGGAAGGGCTGTAGGACAAATGAGTGTGTTCTCTATATTAGGCCTGTGTGAAGTTTGACTATTTGAAAAGCATCTCTAATACTACTTAAGAGCACAGGTAATGTGTTCCTCGTTATTATTGATATGAAAGTAATTAACATGTATTACGTATATTTAGCCAACTATAACAACTATATCTTAAAACATACTTTTAACTTGTGTGTGGCAGCCTGAGGCGGGAAGATGGACACAGGGACAAAGGGCCATAAAGGGGATGTGTGTGTGCTGGCTACAAGATGTGAAATAAGATAAGGAAACTTGTTGTTGAGAGCAGGTTCGTACCAAAAGGTGTCTGGTCTTCGTCAAACTGAAAGAGACTTTTTGTTTCCGGGTTTCTTCTGCTGTGTCGCACTGATTGGGTGCGACAGGCCATGTGTTGGTCTCTGCCAATAAGATGACCTCTGGGGGAAAGCACGTACACCTCCTCCTCCTGTCTTTTAGTATGAAAGCCTGTGTTTTCCTTTGGTTCGCGCTCTTGTTTTTGACCGGCCGTTCCTGAGACCTGTCTCACACGTGGTAGAACCTGAGCCCGGAGTACTCTGCAGAGTGCTTCGTGATTCCTTTGTATTTGTATTGTTACTTTTTATCATTAAAGCAAGATTATTGTTTCACTTGTATTCTGGTGTTTCTTAATCCCTTCCTTTTTACGAATTTACCCAGCTTATCAAACGACACGCGGAGACGAGGTTGGTTTTAAACATCCTCCAAATCTCCAACAAGTGGTGACCCGACGTGTCTGAGTGGGGTGTTTTCGGGGAAGAGACCACCAGCAGCAAGCGGACGGAATAGTCCAGGGCTAAACATCTCGGCCTCTTCTGACAACTAAAAACAGAGCTCTGTACGATAGGCTACCAGGTGAGCAGACACGATTTAATTCGAAACCTGTGATTTGACCATATTCCAAATGTTAGGGTTGTCAGATGAAGTTCACAGTGTTTTTTATAGTAACAATGCAAATGCGTGTTTTAGTTGTTAAAATCGGATATTGAGTTCCGACAGGCCAGAAGGGTATTGAAGTCCCGGGCTTGAAAAGTGGAGGTATTGAGTCCCCACAGTTAAAATCGGATATTGAGTTCCGACAGGCCAGAAGGGTATTGAAGTCCCGGGCTTGAAAAGTGGAGGTATAAGAGTCCCCACAGTTAAAATCGGATATTGAGTTCCGACAGGCCAGAAGGGTATTAAAGTCCCTGGCTTGAAAAGTGGAGGTATTGAGTCCCCACAGTTAGACTGTCTAGAGTAGTCAGTTGGTTGTATTAAGTCTCCATATAAGACTGACTCAAAATAACGAATCCACAGCTCGACGGGGCTGGAGATGAGTTATTTTTTATAAGTGATCCAAAGGAGAGTAACGCAAACTTCAGAAAGTCATTCTGAAGTGACCGGGCCTCACTATATCCTTTGGTGTGTTGTGAATATTTACTGGTAACAAGGACAGTAAGTCAGATCAATAGATATGAAGTCTGTGAATATTTACTGGTAACAGAAACATCCTAAGTCAGATGAATAGATACGAAGTCATAATGAAGGGAGAATTTCAACGAGAGGAGCGTGAGTTAAGAGCTTACGAGGACAGTGGGTTCAAGCAGAAAAATTGAATAAAAGGATAGCAGAAGTGTTAATTGTTGAAAGAAGCCCCCCTTTTCCAAAGGAGGCTGAGAGCTACAGCGGGGGAAAGAGAAGGGTGTGTCAGTATTTGTCTGTGAGAGTTCCCCCACCCTTTTTCCTCTCGAGAGCAGCAGCAGCAGCCGGGAGCGTGTCTGCTTGCTTTTTTCTCTAGTGATCTGAAGTTGGAGTGAAATACATAGAAAATTAACAGATCAAGGTGTGGTTTGAAGTGGTAGATATATTGAAATAAATAAGAAACAATGATTTGCTGCTATTTAAATATAGTCTTTGAGAACTGATTGATACCGTTGCATTGCGTTGTGAATTTCATGGTATTTGTCATTAACTAAGGATTGTACTTAATTATATTCCAAGGGGAAAATTATATTAAATACAGGAACAAAATAGTAGAAAGTAAAGAGAAGGTTTTTGTAAGTTTGTCAGAGGGAATCTGTTAATGTTTAAGCATGACAGAGGTCCTGCACGAGGTTTTGCTCCAGCCATCTCACACGGTTACACAAAGGGGTGATTTATGAGAAACTTGTGGTCAGGAGAAATGAGATGTTTTGGAAAGTAGACAGAGAGAGAGAGAAAAGTAAGGTTGTTGCTAAAATATAGAGAGTAAAAGTTATATAAAGTTAACTACTATTCGGGAGAATGTCATATTGTTGAATGAGTAACCTAAAATAAGTGAAGATGGTGAAATAGTTTGATTAAGGATACAACCGGTAACTACTGATTAAATACACAGTGATGGTGTACATGAACATTGAGAGTAGATTAAGTTGTTTTGTTCTTCATGCTTTTCACCAGAAGTCATTTGAATTGTTATTATTTTTAAGTAGTGTTGTTTTGTGTTATATTTCTAGACTATAATGTACTCACATGCATGTGGTTTCTTTGTCCCAGTTCATTTTAAAGTCAGCCGCCTCAGGGCTAAATCTATTTGACCCCATGAGGTCAAGAGTCATTCTGTTAGACCACCATCTTGTGAAAGACAAATCATTGTTCTTTTGTCACATTTTGAATTAGAAAAGAGTTCATTTTGCTAGATCAATTTATCTATAAATGTTGTAGTGGGAGTTTTGTGTTTGCTAACATTTTTAGGAACGACAACACTAGGAGATGAGTAAACTCAAGAATCCGTGGAGTGTAAATACATTGAGAAAAACACATTTTTACACTCTAACTTTTTGCACATCATAGACAACGAATTTAGACAATATAAATAAATATTCACCAAAAGTAATAAGTAAAATGGAAAGTAGACATGGGCCTACACTTGAGTCAAATTATATTACTGTGATCTGATCAGTCTGCTCTGCAGGTTTACTATTGTTCTAAGTAACAGTGGGATTTAAAATATTGGAGAAAGTATGGAGATGTTCTTTCGTAGTGTGTGAAATATGTGATGCTTGAAACAGGTATTTCAATTTATGGAAGAAAATGGTTTCCTGAAAGAGTCAGGTTGGGTAGATATGTAACAATGGATGAAACGATTTATAGAGGGAGTTTTTGTAATATCATTAGTATACATTAATGGTGTTGTTTAGATGGCATTTAGCAACTAAGACAGATAGTATGATTAGAAAGAGACAGAGTGGAAAGGGTTGGATTGATTCAATCTCAGTGTGCTAGACTTCTTATGGATAATGCGTCCCGGGACCTGGACTCCCCCTCTGAGTTAGAAAGGCTACGACCCCGTCCCTCCAAGCAGACAAAAGACCTAACCCAGCAGGAGGCTCCTCCTTCTCCATCAAACAGACAGAGAACCGGAGCTGAACCGTCTCCACCTGAGGCATCCAGAACCAAACCGCTTGCTGACATACAGAAATACTCTCATCAGTCCCTCAGACAGGGCATGAAGCTGAGCCACGAGATTTGGCACAGGAGCAGAGTGGGGGACATGAGAGCAGAATCCGCCCTCCATGAAGCAGCAGAGAGACTGTAAAGGAGGAGATGAAATGCAAAGCAGTGCAAGAACAGTGGCATGATGTGGGCTGCAGATGTGACTGGGCCAAAGGCTGCCTAAAACAGTTACAGCGGATGGATTCAAGAGCTGATGGACTGAAGAGAAGACAGAATCAGAGGAGTTGGCATCGTCGATTTGAAGTGAGGAGGTCGGGGTCACGGCTTGAGACAACCAGGGGAGGAGAAAAGGAAAACGGGAATGAGTGAGTTTACACATAAACACACTTATTCACAAAACGCACATAGAAGACACCACATTTAAAGAACTTGAATTGACTTGATAAATAAATAAAGATAAAAGGAGGTATTAACCATGAATTAATCGATTGGTAAATTCAAAATAGCAGTAAAGAGGAAACTATTAAGGTAAAATGAGAAAATCATCCTAAAAACACACTGAGGGTTAAAGGGGGAGACATGAGGGAAATATGCACTACACTTTAAGCAGGGGGTGTTTTGGAGTAGCACAGTGTAGAACCATATTCTTCAATCTTTCCATCATATTAATAAATTATTCTTCAAGAGATTTTTATTCATGTGTGAATAAAGCAGTGATCTCATTTGTTACAATATTGATTTCACCATTGTGGCATAGTTATTACCATAGGAGGGCTTTAGGATGGAAACTGTTTTTAATCCTTGATAAAGTAAAGGGTGATGGTTGCATGTTCGGACACCCAAGGTTCCACACACTGCTAAAGAGTTTAACATTGTTTTTAAGTAGACCAGAATTGAAGATAAATTAGTATAATGAGCTATGAAATGCAGAGCTACACAGATCCTAGTGATGTTTTGACTTAAGATAATAGTTATGTACACAAGTTTCTGAATTAGATTTATTAGACATTTTAATACTACTTAGTTGTAAATAAATTGCAGTAGTAGTAGTACTATTATGAAGTGAGTTTTGTACCAAGTTGCAGGAAATGTGGGAAGCAGCCGTCCCGATGACAAGTTAGAGATATCTGACTTAAGGTGGTAATCGTGAATTGATAAATGATGGCGCTCCATATATGACTGATTTTTGTAGACAAAGGATACTGGCCTTTGCTGAAATATCAAAGTCTCTGCAGAGCACGACACATGGCCAATGAAACTGAGAACAAATGACCTTTGACCCTGACTGACAGTGTGACTTGAGAAAAGCACTGTCAATGACTGACTCTGGGGCTGACCAAACTTGACTTTAAAACCTGACAGTGTGGGTGTGAATGAATTTCTGCATGTGATCAGTGTAACTGCATGATTCTAAAACAATAACTAACCGAGCATGTCTTTGGACTAATACATTATTTTGGAGCTCCATGGGAAACACAGGTTTCCTACAATTCCACACATTTGGAAAAACGCACATGTGACCCGTTTCTAATTCCCACAGGAGTTGGCGGTTTGCAAATGTAAAACTCAAACTAAAATCTAAAGATTCTGTTTCTTTTAGGACTGCCAGCTGGAAATGAACACTTATTTTCCCTGGAGTGTTTACTGTGAAAGATGATGGATATACTTTTGTGAATGATGTTTGTTATTTTCTTATAACCACTGGTTACCTGAAGGTTTTCTTCCCATACAGGATTTTGTTACACATGTATACATGTGTAAAAAGGGGGAGTGTGGGATATTTTCATTTAGGGACTGGAAGAAACCTGCCGCCCCAACTCAGATGTTCAATCTGACCATTGATTGACAGTTTTAGATTTAACCTGCTCCATATCTGGGGATAAGATACTGTTTGATGAATGTTGACATGTTCCTAATATTGATTGAGTTATAACAGGTAACACAGATGCAGAATCAGTGGCCAAGGGGCTACTGAGAGAGAGGTAATTCCAGAATGAGAATGAGAAGGTGAACTGTGATAATGAAAACAATTTTGTAATATTTCAACAGGTATTAAAGTAACTGAGGTTTGAAATGTAGAAAGAACATATTACAGCTAAGTTAAAACATAGTAATGTAATGAGATAGAATTTAATTTAGACAACATCTTGTAACTAGCCTGGTAAAGAAGTAAAAGCCATAGACTGTTTAGATCATTATGGGGATGTACATTTAATTTAAAGTCATAATAGAAAGACATTTGATGACAGTATGTTGAATTTCTGTATTCATTTTTCAGCTTGATAATATCCAAGCAGTGACAGGTAGAAGCAGTCTCGCCTGGAAATTATTCACTTTGTCAGTATCATGATTTTAGTTGTTTTTAATCCATAACATTAGTGTGTTCCATTACCAGAGACATTAGCAGTTCATATTATATTTAGATTTTAAATGGGATCTCAAGGATTTCATTTATAATAACACAGATGCTTGTCAGGAATTCAGAGCTATTGAGATATGTTATTTAGTTCACCTGAAGATGTTGGGGTTTATTTTGTTGACACAGGCCAAGTATTAGAATTCTGAAGTGGCCTACCAGTGGTGGGTCAAACACCTGAGGGCCCAGAAGCCCTGAGCGTAGATTTGAGGGGTGGGTATCAGATTTCTCCACACAGGTTGCTGACGCCAAAAGGGGGACCCGAGGAGCAGGAGGCCGACACAGCGGAGTTCGTCTGGCTGAAGGTCGTCAGGCCTACGTGACTCAACCCCAGGTTCTCCGGCCTCTACAGAGTGACCCAGAGGACATCTCATGCCGTCCGCCGAGGAGCAAAGGGGGACATCTGGTACTACTGGAGCCAGTGTGCGGCGAGGAACACTCCGGCTAGGATCTTGAAGGACATCAGGATGGACCTGGCTATCGTCAACGCGGACATCCCTATAGCAGACGACTTGGAAGCAGGCATCAGCGGACTGGAGGAGAAGGACCTCGCGGACATCCCTACAGCAGACGACTTGGAAGGAGGCGTCAGCGGGCTGGGGGACTTTTCGAGGCAGCAGAGGAGTCTACTTCTCTCTGATCAGATTAATCAGTTCCACCTTTGAAGGAAAGGCCGCATCTCCCCCTCCCTATCAGCTGCCCTTGTTGGCGTATTCCGCTGAGGGGGGGGGGGGGGCCCTGATGATTCAACAACACGCAAGGATGCTGCTTTCTGGCACTCAGGCTCTCACTCTGATAGTTTCTTCACTGTCATTGGAGGTTGTTTTCTGTTCTCAAGGGTTTAATGAAGGGGGACAGACACAGTATCAAAGAATGACAGTAGTTTGTTTCAAATGTCGTATGTGTGTTGGTCTCGTGAGGCGAGACCAAAAAGGGGGAATTGAAGGATTATTTGAATTATTTGAAGTATTAAAGTAACGTGTTATGGCAGGAAAGTTAAATCTGGTATATTCATTTTAATGTCACCTTATATAGAATGTGTGTTAAATTTGAAGGGACAAAGTATATTTTCCCTCCCCAATATATTGAGGTGAAGTCTTTGTGTTTAGAGAGGGATGCAAGCAGGGGACATCCTAATTTGGGGATAGCTCCAAAACTCTGGAATGTTTCCCTCATAAGAGAAGAGTGTGCGTTACACATGCTTAGGGCAAATGTGTGTGTGTTTTCATTGCAGTAAATATATGTGCTACATGATTACTGTTCAACTATACCTCTGTTCTTATTCTTTCATGTGTGGGTACTAAATGGCTACAAACATTGTGGAGAAATTAGCTTAAACATGTTTTATTACTCTATGAAATGGAAGCAGTTTTTTATGATAGGGACGAGAGAGCATTTTCAGCATGTCAATTATCAGGGAAATCTACTTGTTTTCAATAGATGTGTGTGGTTAATTACTTTGTATTAATAATAACAGTATGTGTAAAGGAAGCTGGAAATATGCAATGTGAAACCTTTTATTTGAAGTAAAGATGTGAACGATAGCTCAAACAAATGGAAGGGCTGTAGGACAAATGAGTGTGTTCTCTATATTAGGCCTGTGTGAAGTTTGACTATTTGAAAAGCATCTCTAATACTACTTAAGAGCACAGGTAATGTGTTCCTCGTTATTATTGATATGAAAGTAATTAACATGTATTACGTATATTTAGCCAACTATAACAACTATATCTTAAAACATACTTTTAACTTGTGTGTGGCAGCCTGAGGCGGGAAGATGGACTCAGGGACAAAGGGCCATAAAGGGGATGTGTGTGTGCTGGCTACAAGATGTGAAATAAGATAAGGAAACTTGTTGTTGAGAGCAGGTTCGTACCAGACACCAAAAGGTGTCTGGTCTTCGTCAAACTGAAAGAGACTTTTTGTTTCCGGGTTTCTTCTGCTGTGTCGCACTGATTGGGTGCGACAGGCCATGTGTTGGTCTCTGCCAATAAGATGACCTCTGGGGGAAAGCACGTACACCTCCTCCTCCTGTGTTTTAGTATGAAAGCCTGTGTTTTCCTTTGGTTCGCGCTCTTGTTTTTGACCGGCCGTTCCTGAGACCTGTCTCACACGTGGTAGAACCTGAGCCCGGAGTACTCTGCAGAGTGCTTCGTGATTCCTTTGTATTTGTTTTGTTACCTTGTATCATTACAACAAGATTATTGTTTCACTTGCATTCTGGTGTTTCTTAATCCCTTCCTTTTTACGAATTTACCCAGCTTATCAAACGACACGCGGAGACGAGGTTGGTTTTAAACATCCTCCAAATCTCCAACAAGGAGCAGAGTGGAGTGATTTGACTTTAAAGGTCACATGTCATGCTATTCCGGTTATTTCCCCTTGTGCGTTATGAAGGTTTTTCTGCATGTAAACGGTGTGCAGAGTCAAAACCCTCAAAGTACACCCTGTAGCGAGTAAAACTCTAACACAGAAAATACCTCCCCATAACGCCTCGTTGGTGAAACGTCATCATGACCTGATCATCCATTTGATTCTTCCGGGTACGTGCTTACGAAAGCACGTACCCGGAACTAAATGGGCCAATCCGTGGAGCCGTTACGTTACGTCCGCGGAGCCGTTACGTTAAGCCCCCGCTGATTGGTCCAAATTGAACAATCCACACACACACTCAGTGCAGGCAGCCCTGCTGATTTCTGCTCCGTGCTGCAGGCTGATAACAGACAGTTCTCACAGCGTTTATCAACCTATAAACCTTTTTCTTACTCAATATCAAGCCACACTTATTGTTTTTATTTCGGCTGTGTCTTTGTGTGTGTTCAGGTTGAGTTTGGCTGTGTATCGCTATACAAGGAAATCACGGAGGGGGGGGGGAGGAGCTGCAGCGAGCCGTTTAGTGGAGAAAGTGAATACTGCTGAATACACAGACTTTACAGAGATGCTGTATGCGAAACCAATGTGAGTTTGGAAAATTGCACACTATTTTTCTATTTTAGTATACCTCAACAATGGTCTGTGGCTCTCAGCCCAAATCCCATCAGATCCTGTGGAAGATTGAAATAAACAGCTTACAAGTATATGTTCCTTTCTTCTAAAGCCGGAGTCATTTCATAAAGCAGCCGGTCACTGAGGCTTTACCTATGAAAACAATTTGATATGATGTATTTGTTGGGAACTATATTCTGTGAGTCAAAATAAAATACAGTATGTGTGCAGGGCTCGACATTAAGGGCTGCCCGATGGCCCGGGGCCATCTAGTATTTAGCCCGGGCAATGAAGCCTCACCTGCTGGTTGCCCGATCGGGCAATCTATTATGCCAGTGTCATGCAGCTTGCGGATCCAGTAATGAGTGACCCGACAGTGAAACTAAACATATTTATAACTAGTTACGGTAGTTTGAGAGGTAATTAAAATAGCTACGTGTGATATTCTAACCTGAAGTGTGTGTTTTGTCCGCTCACCGCTGCATGTGATCATGCAGAGCTGCGTGTCGACTCGTCAGCAGCAGCTGACTCTCTCTCCCGTCAGATTAGACTTCACTCGCGTTTATGTCCATATCGATCAGATCAAGCTAGTTCTAGCTAATGATAGGACTACCTGCTTATTAAAAGACACCTAAACAATAAGCGTCGCTATGCAACTGGGTGAGGCCACACAGTATAGCGCAGCATTTGTTTACATGCCCACCGGAACCCCGAGGCATTACCAACAGATCAACGCACAATCAACCCATACAGCACATCTCTTTCTCCACATTAAGTGTTAGACACTAGAATTGACTATTCTTGTCTGTCACATAAGTGGCGCAACTGAAGCGGTATTGCGCTAAAGGGAAATTATTTTGACCGAAGAGATTTAGATTTGCCGGCTAACTGGAACTCTGACGTCGCCATTTTGTGTGCTTCGCGGATGCGCTCGGCTCCTCTCGACTGCGGCTCGGGTCTGCTCGGTCAGCTTCCGGATGAGGAGGCATTCGTTCGACCAACTTACAGTAGATAACATTACAAACATTTTTAACAGGGGCCATAATAGTGTAAATATTGTTTGTTTTGGCAGTTACAACTGAATGTAATGTTTTCTACTTTTTTACATCTGGGAAGGCATTTGCCTTCATCAGATGGAAAGTGTCTTGACCAACAACTTAAGTATTTCTTATAGCTATGCAGGACATGCAAAAGAGCAAACACAAACAAGAGCAAACAAAAAGTGAAATGAAGAATAACATTGAAATTGTACAATATAATATTGTGGTGGTTCATCTTATAATTCAGTCTAGAGAATGCACCAGACAGCATCTAAGGCCTGCAAAAATCTAAATGTTCTAGGGGGAGGCCACCCAAACCCTTCGTGTGTCATTTCGTCCGCGCGCATTTTTCAGGGCAATCTCTATTGGGCTCAGGGCCATCTGTAAATTAGCTTAGATGGCCCACAGGGCCATCTCCCAAAATACTTAATGTCATGCACTGGTGTGTATAAAGGAACATGTAAATACCTTACAAATGTAGTGAGTGTATGTCACTAACCTAGGCACTGCCACTTTATCTGACTGAAATTGACTTTATGATTTGTTCGTTTTTATTTGTTTTAGTTGTTCTTGCTTTCTTTTAGTTGGGAGCTTTTGAGCGCCACATGTTTGTGTTTAAAGCGCAACAGCAAGACTGACGACCTGCAGCTTAAACTGCAACCACACGTCTGTTTCATTTGAACATGCTTGAGATATTTTCTTCTTTGTTTTATGTGTTTTCTTTAAGTTTCTTTTTTGAATTGCAAAGGACGGATTGTTTCATTGACACTTTACACTGCCTCTTTTGCTCTTCTGGTGATAAGCTAATTTCATTTTATTGTCTCAGTACTCTCCACAAAGACAATACAGTTGAATCTGTAATCATTAATCAGCAAATCAAGCCTTTATTTTACATTTGAAGGTCCTTACACACCAAGCCGATTTTGGCCGTCAATAGATGTCGGTAGATGTCGGGCCGTCGATGAGCGTCCTGTCGCCCTACTCAGATTGGTGTGTCCCACCCCGTTGTGTCTTTTCGTCGGCTAAAGAAATCACTCGGATTGGCTGTTCAGCTTAGCGAATCAGTGCATGAGAAGCGAAACGGAAGTGAGGGACCCAAACAAACGATTAAGAAGGCAAATCTGAGATGTGTATCAAACGGTGTATCACACAGTCTGTCTTCCGGTTGTTGCCTCTTTTGAATGACGAATGCACACTACCGCCGCCTGCTGGTAAGGAGAGTTATTGCCACTCACGCATGCGCAGTTCCTACGTGCTACTCGGCTGTCGGCTGAAGTCTTTGCTGTGTGTTCCAGTGCAACTGTTGGCGAAGACGCAGGAGACGTGAGGCGACACAACAGTCGGGTCCGTCGGGACGTGTTATTTGGTGTCAGATTGGTGCGTAGGGGCCTTTAAGGGCTGTTTTTTGGGTTTGTCACGTTTCACAACATTTAATGTAGTCACACCTATAATTAATAGTTATTAGGCAACAAACAGCCTTTCATCAGATTTGATCCAAATATAAATGTTTTTACAGTGTTAGTAATCATAGTGTTAAAAATGCAGTATCTACATTGTTTTTGGAGTTTTGACTGATGAGAGTGAAGCCTTGTGATTATATTATATCCCAGATGGGATCATTTCAGAGGAATCAAGGTGTTGTAAAACTTAATTATTTATCATTTATTTACTTATTTATCAGACCCCCAGAATTGCCTCCAGGGCCCCTGAGGGTCCACTGAGGCCGCTTCATGTCCCACTGACTGACCTGTTTGTTTTAGGCGTGTGCTACATTTAACTCCTATTTGGTTTTATATGTTAAGGAAATAAATCTCAGTCACAGTAGTGATGTCAGCTCTTAATGATGAGGACGGTTTGGATCCTGCAGCGCACACTGAAGTCTGATCAGAGGAATGAAATAAATATATTATTGGTTATTGTTCATTGCTTTTTCAAATCCATCATTTTATTCCAGATACTGAGACAGTGGAGGGAGGAGGGGGTGATGGTTATGGGTGAAATGTTTTTTGCGGGGGGGGCTGTGATATGAGCTAATGGCTCTCCTCTGGCGTCTGGCTGCTGTGTCTTCATGCAGCTCATTAAAGAGTCACTGTGTAAGCCCCGAGAGAGGGCCGGAGGGAGGGGAGGGGGGGGGGGGGGGGCATAATGCAGGGTGAGGCGTCACACTACGATGACAGCAGCATCAAATTAGCTCCATTTCCTTCTACAGTGGGACATTGTCTTGCATTGATTTTTGTCAGACTGCGTTAACACTGAGTTCTGGTGTTCCTGGGATCATTGCGGTTGTTAGGTGGGTGTCATGTTTCTACAGAACAACATTCAATTCATTTGTTCACAAGTCTAAATGAAATACAAGTACAATAACACATACTAGAGACATGGGAAATAAGCAAAAGGAAGCTTGAGAATAGGGGCCCAGACAATAAACAAAAAGTATGTACACTACATATTATTAATACATCAGAAATTGAATGTGTTCATGTATAATACAGAGAAAAATACAACCTGAAAACACAACCCACACTAACCAAAAAACCTTAAAACCAAACCACTCTAACCTTAATGACTTACAGTCTAAAATATTTATATAATCGGTCAGAAATGTGTCAAGATTAGGTAAGATAATAAACACAGACACCTTATTCAGGAGCATTACTGAAATGAATGGCAGGCTGATGTAAGAAGCTCTTCTTGCTTAATTATAGAAAAAAAGAAGGATCATAATCAAATAAATAAAAGGAAAAATATAAAACTTTGATAGACCTAAAATACATAATCAATTCAATACAACTTCATTATACCCAAAGGCAAGTAATAAGAGACGAGAATATCACTTTGGAATCGATGGAGCAGATTAAGGTTGGGCTGCTGAAGTTGTTTTAAAAATGTATTTTAAAGTTATATATTTAAAACATGCTCAAAATAAAGGAATAATCATAATCTTATTCATTTTCTCAAGCTCCAGATAGAGCACAGGCTTCTCATACCTGTTCAGTCCCTGTTCTTCAGACAGAGGGCTCCTCACTGTACCTTTTGGCAGGTTGGCTGTTCTTCAGAACAGCCTGTCCTCCTACAAAAAACGACCATATAGGCCGATTGTTCATGCCCTTATTACGTCCCAGAGACACGCTTTAAAGTGTATGTTGTTTCTTACACGACCACTAGAGGTGCTCTAGTGGTCGTGTAAAGGCCCAGATACACCGGCCAGTCACCCGAGAAGTCGCCGATGCCGACACTGACTGTTGCGTCGCCGGACTCTCCTGCATATTTGCCAACTTCGCGCACTGGAACACACCGCAAATCCGAGCCGAGCACGTATGAATTGCGCATGCGTGAGTGGCAATAACTCTCCTTACCAGCAGGCGGCGGTAGTGTGTATTCATCATTCAAAAGAGGCAACAACCAGAACAACCGGAAGACAGAGAAGAAGAACAGACTCCGTGATATAAACAAACAGCATTTTTCTTTCCATTTTCACTCTCGTCCATTGAAAACATGAACGAACAGGAGCAGGACGAACGGGAGGTACTGGAGCTAGCAGCCCTTGGACTCACGCTTGTGTTAAATCCTATGGTTAAATCATTTGTTTACCTCCCTCACTTCCGTTAACGCTTCTCATGCACTTATTCGCTAGCTAAACAGCCAATCAGTGTTATCCCTTTGTCCGACTTCCGGTGGTGTTCTCGACGCCGATTCAACATGTTGAATCGGCAAGAAAAGGCATCAGGTCGGCAGAAAAGACCCGACGGTGCGGCGCACACCACTCCGAATAGGGCGTGCCCACGCTCATGTTCGGCCTGACTCCCATTTACTGCCGATTTCGGGCCGGTGTATCTGGGCCTTAAGAAACAACATGCTCCCGGCCCGTTCATTGCAAACGCTCCGGAGGGACGTTTATTCACAAATAACCCTCTCTGGAAAATCCTAAATTGTGGAATAGTTTGGCCATTAAAATGCTTTTTGATTTGATTTCTGGCGAGAAGTGTATATTGTACTCTTAGAATCCACGTCCAGTCGATGTGTAGGATCTATAGTTTGATAGATATTACGAAGATGATTTGAGGTCTCGCCAGGATAACGTATATGCAGCTTCCATGTAAAGTTAGCGTGGGTTAAAACAGTTTTTCCGGTCTCAAAGTTTTCATAATAAAACCGGATATATTCCCCTCACTGTCAAATGATTACACAGTGATATCTGCATTACTCATCCACTAAAAAACATCAGTTTATTCTTGTTAATTACACAATATTGATTTGTTTAAATTGTGTACAATGCTTTTGTGTTTTTAACCTTCGATTCAGAGAAACAAATAGTTTTTTCTGAGTTTAAACACTATAGTTTCCGAAGACACTACACTACCCAGAATCCCCAGCTATCGTTTGGGACTACAACATCCGCCTTGCTTTACAAACCCCGTGATTAATCATCAAGCCCTGTGATTGGATGTTGGAGTGGCAGTGCGACAAGCTTAAGCTGAGCGTCGCACAGCTCTATTGTGTGTTTTGCAACATGTTCTACTGTATGGCACGTCTCTTCATAAGACGTTTTCGTATTTCCCACAATTAGAAGTTGCCAGTATTAAACTGTGGTTTAGGGGATACGAAACACAGTGGTGTTATCAAATTGAAAACATATAATTAGGGCCGGGACTTTAACGCGTTAATTAAGATGAATTAATTACACAAAAATTAACGCGTTAAAAAAATTCACGCATTTTAATCGCACTTATTTTTGCACCACGGAACGTTTTTCACTGGATGAGTTTCAGGGGTACCGATTATACTGGAGCAGCAACTAACGTTCATGACTTCAGACAACAACAGACCACAGTGAACAATAGTCAAACATGAACGAAGAAGCTGATGAGACCGCTTTGGTTGGCCCCGTGGATGGGACATTTTGTTTTAAAAAACGGACGGATGGAAGCGTCGATAAGAGCACGGTTGTTTGCAAATTATGCAAAAAGGAATTCGCATATCACCGCAGCACATCAAGCCTCAAGTATCACCTCAATGCAAAACATATAGCAGCTAGCGTAGAAGCTAGCGTGGACGTTAGCCCGACTCGGAGTACAAGGACCCACACCCAATTCGCGTTGATCAAACAGTGGCCTATGCAACAGAGAGATTTTATTTTTCATCAGGATATTGGAAGAATAGGAGGGATTGAGGTCAATCACTGGCACTTTTTTATTTTATTTTAAATGGTACACTTTATGTTGAACTATTTATTATGTTGTTGGTGCAACTGGCACAGAAGGTCTACCTACCTATAGGCTACCTGAATCTCTGAAATGTACTATATTCCTAAATATGCTATTGCTACACTTTATGGCAAATATTGCACTTTTCTGTTGGTCTTGGTTAAGTACCACCTTGAGAAAAATAAACAATGTTTTGTTGCTTAAGCTTATGTATTCAGTCATTATTCAATGGTATACTAAAATCCATGTGAAAAAAATTGCTTCTCACTGTTCTCAGGTTAAATATTTATATGTGATTAAAAATGCGATTAATTGCGATTAATTAATTACAAAGCCTCTAATTAATTAGATTAATTTTTTTAATCGAGTCCCGGCCCTACATATAATTAATAAATGGGTGAATTAATATACCCACATGACACCTAAGGTCAGAAGAGCTTTATTTAACAGCTGGTCTTATGTATGTGACCCCTCCTGTTGTTCATTGATAAGCCTGAAACATGCACTTGCCAAGGTTCAGAGGCACATTTTGTAAATATGGCAGTAGCCATCGATCATCTTAAGATAAGATAAGATAAGATATACTTTATTGATCCCAAGTTGGGAAATGTTTTTGTTAAATACTACTTTGTTCTACTCCATTAATTCTCAAATGGGGGTACGCGGACCTCTGGGGGTACGTTGGGGTACTGCAGGGGGTACGTGAGATTTAAAAAAAAGAAAAGGTTAATTAAGAAAAATACCATGCATGATTAAAAAAAGTAATCTTAGTACAATAAGTTAAATAGAAAACACAATTTTATATAAAACATTCCTAGAACCACCAAGGGGGTCCTCATATAAACATGTCAAATGTGTGTATTGTATTTTATAGTTCTTCATGATAACATATTACTTAAATTGAAAAACTCCTTGGAAAAATCTGTTTTATAAAAGTGTTATGTTATTTTTTTTCATGCATGAAGATGAAAATATCCTTAGTTTGTTGTATTGCATATCACGAAGGAGTTAATACATCACACACTGAGGGAACATCACTATATTGTAATTATGTATATAGGCTTTTTCGATCAAAAATGTTTGGGGTCAGTCAGGGGGTACTTGGCTGAGAAAATGTTTCAAAGTGTGTACATTACTGAAAAAAGTTTGAGAAGCATTACTCCACTACAATTCAGAGGTTAACCTGGTATTTTTACTCCGCTACATTTATTTTTCTTACTTTGCAGATTCTGATTAATGATGTGAAATATAAACAACCCTTAAATCAGACTTTAGTTACACATGAGTCAAATTCAGGGAAGGTGATTGTCAAGTGCCGAAATAAACTATGCAATATATTGGACGTTAAAGAGCCTGTGACACGAGTTTCCCCCATCATCCAAACCCATCAATTTGAGTAAATATTGTCTCCTTGAAAACCGTTACTGAACTGTTTTGGATATTTGTACTTTAATAACCATTAATCTGCCCTTCAATGTTGACCATTTTCTGGATCTTCTCTGGGATTCTTCAAGTCCCGCCAAATTATGTGTGACGTCATTGCGGGCACAGCGCTCCAGCTGCACCGTTGAGGATCCCAGCATCTGCATGTAAACCTGATGTAAACGCACGATGGCGCACACAGCAGCAAGCTCAGACAGCGAAAAACGGTTTAATTTTGAACGTGTCTGAGAGCTCATATGAGGCTGAAGGATCGGTTTATGTTGTATCTGTTAGAAGTTTAAGAATTAGGTGCTTCAATATGGGCGATCATACGGTCATGTAGTGTTAGAAATGAAAATCAATGTTGATATGGCGTAATTTGAATTAAATACACTATTTGATTTAAATCAGTTTTATTCTGAAAAACCGGAAGTTCTCACTATTAGCTTAACACTTTTATTCTGAAAATTCGTCACTTCCGATTAGCATTTAGCATCTGGCGGAATCATACGATTTCAAACCTTGAACCAAGGTGAAATGACATGTGATGTTGTACACTGAGCACACTGGGATTAGCACTCATTTATTGACGCTGAATAATGTGTCGCAGGGAATGTTTAAATAACCACAGACACCAGAATGATACAATTTAGCTACAGAAAAAGGCAGGAATTGCATTGGACCCGCCCCCCGACGACACCGGCCAATAGGAGAAGACCTCAGATGACAACAGGAAGAGCAAGCCAAGAATTGACCTCTTCTATCCCCTGACCCGTACTGACCGGTCGTTGGATGTGGAGAGCGCCTCCACTCGCACATTTCATTTTGTACACCACCGCATCTTTTGTGTAATTAAATGCTGTTAACTTTTATAAGCTTCCCTTGACTCTTTTCAGTCTCTCCTGCCTTCAGGGTTCTAGAATTGCTTTCAATTTGGCGTCCCTGGGTGGACCAAGCTAACTAGCATCACACCAGGCTGCACAAAGGGAGGACAGGCTACAGACTCACTGCTGGAGTTTTTGGCTGGGCCTAAACGAAAGATTTCTTATAGATAATGCGTCCCGAGACCTGGACTTCTCCTCTGAGTCAGAAATGCTACGATCCCGTCCCTCCAAGCAGACAAAAGACCTAACCCAACAGGAGACTCCTCCTTCTCCATCGAACAGACAGAGAACCAGAGCTGAAACAACAACAACAACAACAACAAGCTCCACCTGTGGCATCCAGAACCAAACAACTTGCTGACATACACAGAGATGCTCTCATCAGTCCCTCAGACAGGACATGAAGTTCCAAGCTGAGCCACGAGATTTGGCACAAGAGCAGAGTTTTGGGACATGAGAGCAGAATCCGCCCTCCATATAACAGCGAAGAGACTGTAAAGGAAGAGATGAAATGCAAAGCAGTACAAGAACAGTGGCATGATGTGGGCTGCAGATGTGACTGGGCCAAAGGCTGCCTAAAACAGTTACAGCGGATGGATTCAAGAGCTGATGGACTGAAGAGAAGACAGAATCAGAGGAGTTGGCATGGTCGATTAGAAGTGAGGAGGCCGGGGTCACGGCTTCAGACAACCAGGAGAGGAGAAAAGGAAAACGGGAATGAGTGAGTTTACACATAAACACGCTTATTCACAAAACGCACATTTAAAGAACTTGAATTAACTTCATAAATATGTAAAGACAGAAAGATTTATTAACCATGAATTAATCAATTGGTAAATTAAAATAGCAGTAAAGAGGAAACTATTAAAGTAAAATGAGAAAATCATCCTAAAACAAACTAAGGGATAAAGGGGGAGACATGACAGAGTAGAACCATATTCTTCAATCTTGTCATCATGTTAACAAATCATTCTTTAAGAGATTTATATTCACGTCTGAATAAAGTAGTGATCTCATTTGTTACAATATTGATCACCATTAAAAGGATAGTTTTAGGAACCACTCTATAAGACAAATCTTTATTTGTATGGATAATGTTAAAGGGAGAGCTAGTGCCAAGCCAAATATAGTATTCCAATCTAAAGTATTGATTTCTCCATTGTAGCATAGTTATTACCATAGGAGGGCTTTCAGATAGAAATATGAAATGACTTCTGTTTTAAAATCCTTGATAAAGGAGGGAGTAATTGTTACATGTTCGGACACCCAAGGTTCCACACACAGCTAAAGAGTTTAACATTGTTTTTTAAGTAGACCAGAATTGAAGATAGATGAGCTATGAAATACATAGCAGAGCTACACAGATCCTAGTAATGGTTTGACTCAAGATAATAGTTATGTACACAAGTTTCTGAATTAGATCTATTAGACATTGTAATACTAATTAGGTGTAAATGAATTGCTGTAGTAGTAGTACTATAAGGAAGTGAGTTTTGTACCAAGTTTCAGGAAAGATGGGAGGCAGAAGTCCAAATGGAAAGTTAGAACCATATTGAAAATCATAGTTGAAATCGTGAATGAATAAGGAATGGCGCTCCACATATGACATTTTTGTAGATAAAGGGAACCCGCCTTTGCTGAAATACCTCTGAAAAGACTCTGCAGAGCACGACATGGCCAAAAGACCGAGACCAAATTACCTTTGACCCTGACTGACAGTGTGACAAAAGCACTGTCAATGACTAACTCTGGGGTGTACCTGACCAAACCTGACGTGACAACCAGACAGTGTGAGTGTGAATGAATGCCGGCATGTGATCAGTGTAACTGCATGATTCTAAAACAATAACTAACCAAGCATGTTTTTGGACTAACATATTATTTTGGAGCTCCAAGGGAAACGAGAGATTTCCTAAAAATTCCTTAAAAAGGGGAAACCGGACATGTTACCCGTTTCTAATCTACTTGATGATATTTTACTCCCACAGGAGTTGGCGGTTTGCAAATGTAAAACTCAAACTAAAATCTGAAGATTCTGTTTCTTTTGGGACTGAAAGACGGAGAGAAACACTTATTTTCACTGAAGTGTTTACTTTGGAAATGACAATAATGGATGTCAAATTGTGAATGTTCGCTATGTCCCTAACCAATATTTACCTGAAGGTTGTTTCCCCTCCCCATTACAGGATTTTATTACACATGAGTTCATGTGTAAAAAGGGGGGAGTGTGTATAATTTATAAAATGTCAACATGGTTGTAAAATTCACAAATAAAAATGTTCTTTTAAGGATTGAAAGAAACTTTCCGCCCCAACCCAGATGTTCAAACTGAGCATTGAAGATAGTTTTAGGATTAACCTGCTCCATATCTAGGGATAATGTACTGTTTGGTGAATGTTGACATGTTTCTAATATTGATTGAGTTATAACCGGTAACACAGATGCAGAATCAGTGGCCAAGGGGCTACTGTGAGAGATGTAATTCCAGAATGGAATGCAGAAGAAGTTGACCTGTGATAATGAAACAATTTTGTAATATTTCAACAGATATTAAAGTACCTGAGGTTTGAAATGTAGAAAGAACATATTACAGTTAAGCTAAAACATAGTAATGTAAGGAGACGGAATTTAATTTAGACAACATCTTGTAACTAGCCTGGTAAAAGAAGTAAAGGCCATAGACTTTATTGTTTAGGTCATTATGGGGATATACATTTCATTTAAATTCATAATAGAAAGACATTTGATGACAGTATGTTGGATGTCTGTATTCATTTTTCAGCTTGATAATAGATAGGTAGAAGCAGTATTGCCAGGTGCAATCGATGGGATTTCTGCACACGATCCAAGCAGAGAATGAAGTACCTTACAGGAAAGACACACTCAGGAAATCATTCACTCTGACATCATCATGACTTTAGTTGTTTTTTAATCATAAGGAAATTGTATTACATAACGTTAGTGTGTTTTTACCACAAACAGGAATAGTTAATTGTTATATTAGATTTGAGAAAGATTACAAGGATTTTATTTAGTTCACCATGAAGATGTTTTTTGTTTTGTAACATATGCCAAGTAGTAAGATTCAAGTATCAGCAGGTTCTGAATTATTATTCCTCTGTCCCACAACCAACAAGAATGTGGATGGGGAGAACTATATCTACTGGAGCCAGCAGAGATTCGTAAATTGCACCAGAGACACAATAAAAGGATGACACAAACACTTTGATAAAAACAGACCGATAGAATGGCGCTAGACTTGTTTAAATAAAGAGTAATATTTAGCTATTTTTAGATAGTTTAATCCTTCTTATACTTTGTAAAAGAACAAGTGCCTTTACACCAGATACAGTATGAAGATGATTTATGATGTGAAAGGAGGGCGTTAGACGTTTTCCATACCAAGCTAATTGCTGCTATTTTGCGAAGTGACATTAAAGGTTTAAGATAGAAGTTATGCACAAATGAAATACTTCATATTTATGATGAATATGTATTCTTATTTGTATTTTTTACTTTTATGAGTTATGTACCATGCAATGTTCGGATGAAGAACTCATTGATTTCAATATTATTTACATACCTTAAATGGTATGTAAGGAGGGATTGTTAGAAATTCAAATCAATCTTGATATGGCGTAATTTGAATTAAATACACTATTTGATTTAAATCAGTTTTATTCTGAAAAACCGGAAGTTCTCACTATTAGCTTAACACTTTTATTCTGAAAATTCGTCACTTCTGGTTAGCATTTAGCATCTGGCGGAATCATACGATTTCAAACCTTGAACCAAGGTGAAATGACATGTGATGTTGTACACTGAGCACACTGGGATTAGCACTCATTTATTGACGCTGAATAATGTGTAGCAGGGAATGTTTAAATAACCACAGACACCAGAATGATACAATTTAGCTACAGAAAAAGGCAGGAATCCCAACGTTTTTTTATTTTTCAAAAGAAGACCTTAACTTAAAGTATTCTTTAATGTTTAAATAAAGCCTTATTAGTTTGTCTGTTTTGGACATCCTCCTGTTAATATCTTTGGACGTCCTGCACTAAACAGTTTTATTGTAGAGATCACTACAGTATCCAGATAGCAAAAGACATTAATTCAACATTGGATTTTGGTTAAATTGTTTATTTTTGGTTGTGGTTGAGCGAATTTGTCGGACATTTTGCGGACAGAAACATTGACATGTGGCCGAATTTGGATGTGAAGTTGGGGATTCTTGGAGCATTTGTCTGCCTCGTTTGCATAATCAGGTAAGTGTGTGTTTTACCTAACAAGGAATGTTAACAGTAAAGTGCACTGTACTATTTAAACCAAAAGATAGATGAGTTCAACTACCCGCCACAGTTAGCTTTGCTAGCTTAGCTACAAATGGCGTCAAATTTATATGTTCAAGCGCGTGAAGGCGTTTATAATAGGATGACCAGACGTCCCCGTTTTCCGGGGACAGTCCCCGTTTGTATTGGCCTGTCCCCGGTTGAAACTTGCCCCCGGAAATTTCCCTGTTTTTTAATATACGTTAAAAACACATAGCAAAGTGAAATAAAACGTTTCATGTCAGGAAACACTGGGTAAACAGACTGGTTTAGCCAGCCCCAACTTCGGAAAACACAGTCAAGCCAGCCCGCACGTTGTATTGCGGTGCGCGAATAGATAGATAGAGGCCTGTAAAAACTGCCTTCAAAATAAAAGCGTTTACTGTTTAAAAAACACAACAAATATATTCATTTCATATATACTGGAGCTTAAATTAAGAAATATGTACTATATAATGTGATCAATAATAATTAAAACTATGTAACTACCACATTATAACTGGGTGAATGTAAAATGTAAGGATACAGTTATGAAGACATCGGACATTTCCACTGGGTGACTAATTTCAATTGATGTTGACACCATCTCACAACACTCCTAAAATAACATTACTTTCTGAAGCACAATTTAAAATGTATGCTGTTTAAAATCTCAAATTAGATCTATTGTCCACCTATATTTTGATTATTATGTAATGGAAACCGTCCATAATCAAAGAGTCATTCAAAGTCAATCAAATACTTATTTCACTTCAGGGTGATAGCAGGACACCCCATCTAGTCACTCAGAGAGAATCAGGACAATCTGATGTTCAGTTTTAAAATAAAAGACCTTTGAAGTCTCATATATGAGCTATCGTCCTTCTGTTTGTATCCAACAGTTCAAATGTTCGAATTACATTAAACCAGAATTGTCCCCCTTTTTTCTTTAACAGTGAAGAAAATTGGATATGTTAATGATATATTGACCGCAAAACTCAAAATGTCCCCGGTTTTAATTTTGAAAATCTGGTCACCTTAGTTTATAATGCATATTGATGGTGAGACGACCGGTGTTATAGTAAACCGAGCCAGACGTATAACGCTATAACTTTACACACAGCATTGATTGGGATATGACAACGTTGCTGCTGTGTTGAAACTTAGCCTTGACATGTATTTTTACAGGCCAGCGGCAGCCTTGTCCGATGTTGGGTTGAATGCGATTTCCCCGTTGAAACATGGCGGCGACGTGCAAGTGCATGTAGACCATGGCGGAAATGTATGTGTTATACATTTTCGCTGTGAGCCGTGTTCGTATGATTTATAAAGAACTTGTGTATCTGTGTGGATACACGGAATGGGGGGGGGGGGGGGTGGGCATTGTTGTTAAGCGGTTAGTAACGTCTGTTTATTGGGGTAGCCGGCCGCCGGTGACTCTGACGTTGTGTTACAGGTCTTGTTGTTTGGTTGAGGGTAAAAAACATCTCAAACTTGAGAGAAAAAATATATACTTTGCCGCCACACCCCGTTGCCAAGCAACACTTATTGTTTAGGTAACCCAGCTCCCTGATCACCTGAAGCTCAGCCGCTGTAACGGACCGGTGAGCGGAGCAAAACACACGTTTCAAGTTAGACCAAACACACGTAGCTATTTTATCTACCTCTGGAACTAGCTAAACTAGTTATACATTTGTTTATTCTTCACTGTCGGGTCACTCATTACTGGAGTAGCGAGCTGCATGAGATACTGACGGGCTGTCAGGAGAGGGAGAGAGAGGAAAAGAGAGCGCTCCGTTTATTATACCAGTGTTATTATCTAAAGTTAATTTGTATTAATAATTTTGAATAACGTAGTTAATAGGGCTGAACGATATATCGTGTCATGGCGATAACCACGATTTGCGCATGCGCGATATTCACATCGCAGGGACGTGCGATTTTATTATTATTATTATTTATTTTTTTAGGACGTGTGATATTAAGTAGGTAAATGAACTCGAAAATATCATGTTACGATTATTTTGCTGCTTGCTACAAAAGGAAAACTTGCGCGGCTCTCATGTCAGGGGTACTTGAGTGAGTGAAATTGCAGGCTCTGCATGCACAGCAAACCACCAATCACAATCATCCTTGATCAGATCACAGCAGGCCATCAAAACACCGGTAACAAATTAGCGAGGAACAGGAGGACAATACCGGCGAGAATGAAGATTTACTTCCAAAAAGAAAAGCAACATCTGCCATCTGGAACTATTTTGGATACAAAAAGGTTCTTCTCTTCATTCACAGATGAACCCCCTTATTTGAGGGTAAGCAACATGCATTATCATGACGTGTTAGATCATGACTTAAGGTATGATGAGTCAACCAGTTAAGATCCAGACGTCCGTGACTAAAATCCTTCATCCGGTTAAATATAGTTAAAAAAAACGCAATATATATCGCAGGGGAAAAAAATATCGCAATGTCAGTTTTTTTCAATATCGTGCAGCCCTAGTAGTTAATATACTATTAGTGGTTTGTTTAAATGTATTCATTGTTTTGTTTTTTGTTTGTAGAAGAATACCATTTATTGATTTATTTTAAAATGAATCCGAACGTTTTGATCTGTTACGATGATAAACTGAAGCAATTTAAAAATTAACCCCATTAACTGAGTTTTAAATCGTTTTTTTGTTAAGTCCTACTAAATATATAAGGATGAAAACTAACAAATTAAAAGTTTCAAAAATGATATCTCAGCGAGTGCTGACTGAACTGAATGTCCTATATGTTTTTCTTGTGTTTCAGGGCTGGATCACATGCAGTGCAGATTTTGCAGATTTGCAAGCTCCAATCAAGAGACTCTTCTAAAACATTGTCGCCTTTGTCACGGAAAAGGTGCGAACTAGCCCTGTATTCACACTGACTGTGTATATCAGTCAATTGGCAAACTATACTATACCTTGCCCTACCACTCCACTACAGGCTCCTCCAACACACTACGCCCCACTTTCCAATCAGTCCCCAAAATTGTAATACCAGTTTTTTTTTCAATTCAAAACATCCAAACTATCCTCTTCAGATGGTGCAGACTTTGAACAAGACAGCTACCCAGGAATTTGCTGCACAGAAAAAACATGACATTGTGGTTACAATCAAATTACATTGTTTTGTTATTGTGTTTTTCAAATATCTGAAGAATTTCATCGGATCACCAGCAAAGACCTCCTGGGGACCTTCGGTGCAGCCTTTGACAAACATGTGCCTTGCCTGCTGAAACTGAACCAGGCGGGAGCTTTTGGACAGAAGATAGAAGACCTCTTGGAAAAACTTGATGAAAAAGTGAGTGAAGTGCCTCAATCTTCAGTGAAAATGGATGTTAAAAGTCATTGCTTGGCGTTCTTAGTTGGTGCAATTTGAGGGGATGAGGAACTGAATCACTGGAATGATTTCCCCTCTTTGGCTTTCAAAAACGATATTTGCCTCCTAAGCTGTAAAATAGATCAGGGCCATCTTATATCCGCAGGGCCGGCCCTAGACATTTTGGTGCCCTAGGCGAGATTATGATTTGGTGCCCCCCCCCGCCTCCAAGCAATACACAATAGAATATATAAAGAATAAATGAAAAATCTCTACAAAAGACCAATACACTACAAAAACTGAAACTTATTGACATAGGTAATATACATAAAGAAGGTTTCAAATGTATTCATTATTGTATGAACATGTTTTAATTGGGGGGTGGATGTCACATCCTCTAGGGGGGTCCGGGGGTATGCCCCCTTCGGAAAGATTTGTTTTAACATTTTAAAGTAAAATGCTTCAATCTGGTGCACTTTGAGCAGAATTACTAGAGACTAGATCTAGGGGTACAACTCTAAACACCCATATGAAAAAGATCAGTTTACATTTTAATAACCAAATACGTATGTGAAAATAACCAATAACCCACAGCCAATAACAAATAAATGTAACATATTTTTTATTTATTTTATCCTTATTATTATTATTGTAGTTATTAAATGAAAATCACTCATCAAACAAAAGTAGCTTCTCTTAAAACTTCAAGAAAAGAAAGTGCAAACGTGGACAAAAATATAGCCAACGGAGCTCTTACAACTGAGGTTATTGCAAATAAATTAAGATAATGAACAACATTACACACACTATAAATCAAATGAAACAGGCAATCAGAACAACAAGTCTCTGCTATGTTATTGTGTCCTTTAATTAGTCCACATCCTTAAAGTCGGACACGTCTGGACTTCCTTGCTGCAAATTCATTTATTGTGTCGTCAAATGATATTTGCCCCGAAACCTTGCGATTGATGCTTATTAAAGCTAATCCATTGAGGCGTTCTTGAGCCATTGACGACCTCAGGTATGTTTTAATGAGCTTCAATTTGGAGAAGCTCCTCTCCCCAGCAGCAACTGTCACTGGAATAGTGACAGCGATCCTGAGGGCCACCCACATATTTGGATACACTTCGTTCATTTTCTTCTCCTGTAGGAAAGTCAGAAGTTCCAGGGTAGTCATGTTGGCTTTTGGCAAAGCTGGGAAATTCTGCATCTCCAGTGCAAGTTCCCTCTTATCCAGGTCTGACTGCCCACCCCAGCTCAGGGTGTTGCTGAGTGTTTCACACTGCTTCGTCAGATCTTCCTTTGGCAGGTCAGGGAAGTTGAGTAGCACCCCAAACTTTTTCTCTACTTCACCTAAGGCCTTGAATCGCTCCTGCAGTGATGCAATGGAAACATCCACCACCATATTGAAAAAAGAAACTTCGAGTTTCTTTAGTGCATCACTCACTTGCTCCTCCTGGGACTCATAGGAGAACTGTCTCTTGGTTGATCTCAGCCTCTTCTGCTTGAGAACAGCTTCCACATTCATTTGGCCACAGATGTCTTTGGCAGATGCTTGGGCAGAAGCAAATCCATTGCCTCTGTAGCTGACCAAAGAAACTTCTGTTTTTCTCAGGAGGTCAACAGCAATATCCAGCTGCATTGACACTGATTGCAACATTTTGCTGACATGTTTGATGTTGGTCAGGATGTCATACCATACCACAGTGCATATTGCAAAGCGGTATGATCCAACCTCTTCAGCCAAAGATTGTGCCTCAATTTTTACGACTCCATCTGTGGCTTTATCCCTCACCTCTAGAAGTGCATTTCTGACTTCTGCAGCCTGATACCTTACAGCCTCTATGCTGTTGATCCGACTCTCCCATCTGGTATCAGACCATGATTTCAATGTGATGTTCACATGGCTTTTTAGGATGGACCATCTCTGAGTGGAGGCAGAGAAGAGTGTGAAAAGCTTCTGCAGGTAGCCAAAGTAGCTAGTGGCTTCTGCAGAGCTTTTTGCTGCATCAGCTACCACCAGGTTCAATGTATGTGCTCCGCATGGCACAAATAAAGCCCTTGGATTGATTTGAACAAGTCTGGCTTGGACTCCTTTCCTCTTTCCTTTCATATTTGCACCGTTGTCATAAGACTGCCCTCTACAGTCTTCAAAAGGGATATCAAGCTGTTCTAATCTCTTTAGAATCAGGGTTGAAAGGCTTTCTCCAGTGGACTGTTCTACCTCAAGGAACCCCATAAAATGTTCTTTTATTTGGGGCGTGTCCTGGGTTGTAACTAGTCGAATAATGACTGATAGTTGCTCTGTATGGCTCAAATCATGGGTGCAATCCAAAATAATTGAAAAGTATTTGGATTGTTTGATTTCCTTGACCATATGGTCCCCAATCTTCCCACTGATGCAATCTATCAGTTCATTTTGAATTCTTTTTCCCAAATAGGAAATATTGGTGGTTCCTCTTTGGACCTCAGCAACATGCTGTTTGAGGACTGGGTCGAACTTCGCCATGAGCTCTACCTCCTTCAGGAAGTTGCCATTATTTGGCTGGTTAAGTGTTTCTGTCGTCCCTCTAAAGGCAATATTTCGCTCTGCCAACGACTGAATTATTGCCACCAACCTGGTCAGGACTTCACGCCACTTCCTCTTTTCAGCCTCCATAAGTGCCATTTCTACCTTGTCTATAGTTAGGCCCTTTTCAAGTCGAGTCTCCAGTTCCTTCCACAACGTCATGTGCCTAGAGCAGGGATATTCAACTGGCGGCCCGCGGGCCAAATCCGGCCCGCGGGGAGCTTTCTCGTGGCCCCTGGAACGCACTCCATATTCCAATATAAAAAAAAAATTCTAATTACAGAATTTCTTTTTATAATCATTTAAATAAATGTAAATATATGTTCGCTATTATGTTATCCGAATTAAATGAGTCCAAATTATTTCTCCTTCAATAGCTCTTAAAAGGCAATCTTGCATTGGACTGATCAGCGTGTAATTATCGCGATATCGTGTCAATCTCGTTACTCTCGTTACTGATCCAAAATGAGCGGAGAGAAACGGCGGAAAATTGACGGTGAAAACCGACACTTCAACCCCAAATGGACTGATGATTTTGTATTTATTTTACCATCGCACGCCAATCCTAGACCTTTATGTTTAATATGTCAAATAACTGTTTCAGTCTGCAAGGTTGCTAATGTGAGGCGCCACTATGAGACCAAGCATGCTGCTAACTTCAATGCTGCTTACCCGCCTGGTAGCACAGCTAGACGTGGTAAAATAGAAATACTTAAATCTTCTTACACTGCATCAACCACTATTCTTACAACTGCTTCTACAGCCCAGGAAAAGGCCACTGCTGCTTCCCTACGAGTGATGTTCGCTTTAGCCAAAAAGAGAAAGCCATTCACTGACGCTGAAGTTGTGAAGGAGTGTACTCTTGAGATGGTGGATGAACTTTTTGCAGGAGATAAAAACAAGGAATATATAATGAACCGTTTGAAGCAAGTACCGCTCTCTGACACATCGGGAAGTCGAAGAGTAGAGGTACTGTTTGAGGACTGTTTTTCAGCATTAATTGCCGATCTCAAATCGACAGAGTACATGTCACTCGCTGTCGATGAATCGACCGATACAACAGATACGGCACAGCTCTCGCTGTTTGTGAGGTACTTCGATGGTGACGTTTTTAAAGAGGAGTTGTTATGCCTTTTACCACTGACAACCAGCACTACAGGTGAAGTGATTTTCGCTGCAGTTTGGAGTTTTTTTGAAAAGAAAGGTTTGGATCTAGGTAAGATCAACCTTCTCGTTACCGATGGCTGCCCGTCCATGATTGGGAAAGAAATGGGCTTTGCATCTCGCTTATGTGCAGAGCATCCCACAGTGAACACACTGCATTGCATCATACATCAATCAGTTATGTGTGCGAAATTGTCAGGGGAGTTGAAAGAAACAATGGAGACTGTCGTAAAAATTGTGAATCATATTCGCTCGACGTCAGGTCTGCAGCACCGACTGTTCAAAATGCTGCTTCAAGAGCAGGAAGCCGCATACTCAGACCTATTGCAACATAACGATGTCCACTGGTTGAGCCGAGGACATGTTCTCGAACGTTTCTTTGCACTGCGAAAGGAGGTGAGTGAATTCCTCTCAAGCCAGAAATCAAGCAAAGCTAAAGACCTACTTGCACGCATGCAAAAGCCGGATTTCATTGCACAGATTGCCTTTTTGTGCGACATCATGGGCCACCTAAACACACTCAACCTGCAGCTACAGGGGGGAGGGTCAAGTGTGGCTGAGATCATTGAGAAGGTTAGTGCGTTTCGGGTGAACCTGGACCTCTTTCTACCTGACGTAATGGGGAGGAAGATCCACTTCCCAACACTACGCAACGTCCCCGTGAGCAGCGCAGCAATGGCTGGAATGAAGGGACTTTTGAAAAGCTTGGCTGAAAACTTCACAGAGCGATTCAACGACTTCAAGATTCCAAAACAGGTTCTTTTATTTGTGCGCAATCCATTTGCGGTCGATGTTTCCGGGTCCTGTCCAGCCGAGGCGAAAGCCGTGATGCCCGGTATTGACGAGGCTGCATTCCAGCTGGAGTTGGTGCAAATTCAGAGCTCTGATGTGCTGAAAGCAAAATTCGGAGAAGAGGGACTGTGCGAGTTTTGGGCTCATTCTACTCATCAGTTTCATCACTGCCGGAGACTGGCTATCTACCTGTTAACCATGTTTGGATCTACTTACATATGCGAGTCCGGATTTTCGACAATGAACTTGATAAAGAATCAACATCGCAATCGACTCACGGATGAACATCTCAACCAGTGCATGCAGCTTGCTCTGACCTCGCACCGACCTGAATTCAGCAAACTGGCTATGGCTCGGAAATGCAACTTCTCACACTGATTTGTCAGGTAGCTTCTATTTTCATTTATTTTGTAATGATGGGACGCTGCCTATGCTTGCATCTTTGTTAATCTCGGACTTCTAGGCCTCCTCTGCCTCTTACTGATCGCATTTGCTATCCTAGGCCTAGCATTGTTTTCTGGTATTTGTTGCCACCCAGCATTTTGGTGTTATAATACACAAATCTATATGGATTCATTAGAATAAAGTAGCTGTGGTATGGGGGGGCGGGCGTGGTTTAGCGGCAGGTTGTAAAGCAGGGGGCGGAGCGGCTAATTGCCTGGGATTGACGTAGCTGTCAAGTGGATTAGAATGATAGGAATGCGGTGGTATTTAACCACGTGTGTTTTTGTTCTCTCAGTAGGAGACTGGCGGACAGACGGAAAGACGAACGTTACGCCAGGACGAGAATCCAGACCCCTGTCAGTTATCATTTGCCCGTTGAGGGATTGTTCTGTTTTAGCCACCTCGGGAACCTTGTGTGAAATAAATATCCGTTTACCCGACTGCGTCTCGCTCTCCCTCCTTATATTCCGCAGCAGACCACAAATCTGCCACAGTAGCCTACATTACTATTTTGGTTACCTATTTTACTACTACTACAATAATAATAACAATATCAATAATAATAATAATAATAATTTATTATTGCATGGTTGGTTGTACAATAACAATGGCATTTGTTCATTTTCATTGTCAGTCTTGTGGCCCTCGCCTTCAAGACATTTTACAATTGTGGCCCCCTTCCTAATCTAGTTGAATACCCCTGGCCTAGAGTGTTCTGGGCTGTTCTCATGTGTTTTTAGTTTGTCAGTGCAATTTTTCCAGTCATTTAGTCCACTGCTGATTAGTTGGTACTCTTTTTGGGAGAACAGCTTGCAGCAAAAGCAGTAAATACTTTTGTTTTTCTTGGAATACACAACCCAGCTCCTCTTGATTGTCTCTCCATTCACTAATCTTCTGTAAAAGTAGTGATGATGGCAACTTCTCCCTCCCTCCTTTTTAGGAAAAGTGAAGTCGGATTTTAAATGATATGGCCCACGTCTGACTAACTCCATCCTCACTGTATCACTCAGTGCTGGCCAGTCAGCAGGATCTGAGGGGACTGCAATGGTGGACTCAGGTGGGCCTGGGCAGTCAGCAGGATCTGAGGGGACTGCAATGGTGGACTCAGATGGGCCTGGGCAGTCAGCAGGATCTGAGGGGACTGCAGATGGGCCTGGGCAGTCAGCAGGATCTGAGGGGACTGCAATGGTGGACTCAGATGGGCCTGGGTAGTCAGCAGGATCTGAGGGGGCTGCAATGGTGGACTCACATACTATGCTCGTTATTCCTTCACCTGCAGGCAGGCAATCCAAACATGCAAAGACGTTATTCATGCTTCAGTTTTCATTATTTATCATAATAATAACAATAATAATAATGACAAAAAAGTAGTGTATGAACGATTACACAGAGACCATAAATGTTTGGCAAAACTTACATTCTTCAGAGTGTGATGTACATGGGAGATCAGATGTTCCTTCTCCAGCAACTGGGGGCTTTTTGAGGTATTTCTCAAGTGCAGCTGGACATTTATAGGGTAGATATTAGCACATTACAAGCAAAAACATTTATATACAGTCAGGCAAAAATAACTGCTGCAATCTGCCTCAGCTGTATGCAAGTTCACAACTGGCCTATATAAAAGTGAGGTTCTGCTGCCCCAGGAGATCATTTGCAAACATAAGTAACAACTAAATAATAACACATGCCCATATTGGTTGGTCAGCCTCACTTTATACAAAGGAGCAGTTATCCAGATAGCTTTCTTCTGGCTAACATTAACATTATTTCGTTACATCAGCATATAAAACAAAGCATTGCACAATAATTAGACATTAAAAAGTGCAGAAAATTAAAAAAATATAATAGAAAATAAACAGAAAAATAAATATATATACTGTATATACACACAAGTTGACCGTGAAAATAAACTATCTGACAAATTAAACACTACTGGAGGATCAATTTACAGCTATCACAATATAAAAGTAGGATATTATTTACAAAAAGATTATATAGGAATAATAACACATAAATAAAAACTTTAAATCATTTGTATCTATCATTCTGTATCAGAGGCTCGCTGCTAGCATGGCATCAAAGCTGTATCATGGCTACCTCCTTAGCTAGCTAGCTAGCTTAAAATCAAATGTCTAACGGTACAGTACATACTGAATTTTTCTTTTTACACAAGCCGACTTACCTCTGTCTTTGACTTTCGATTCCTCCTGTTCTTTTTTCCGTTTCCTTCCCGTTGCCCCAGAAGGCTTGGACCTTTTCATAATGCTAATGTTTTGCCTCTTGCTGTTGCGATCGTTGCGATCTCCGACACTTTCAGCTGGAGCTGCCGCGTCACTTTGGCTGTGAGCCACGGCCTGTGGGTGCCTGATAATAAGTGACCATCCCCCCCTTTCATCACTTACAGTTACAGCGCCCATCGTACAGGGCAAATGCAAAATGTTACCGCCGGCCCGGGGTGCAAAGGGTGTTTACTTTGTTCAATTATTGTAAATGTATTACATCAAGGGCAGAAAATTAGGCAGAATAAAAATAATTAAAAAAAAATTTTATTATTTTTTTTTTTCTCCCAGCGTAGCACGGCAGCGCCCCTCCAGATCTGGCGCCCTAGGCGACCGCCTAGTTCGCCAGTGGGAAGGGCCGGCCCTGTATCCAGGACATGGTTATGCTGCGTTCCATTTATATTGTAAGTCGGAGGCCAGAACTGGGAGTGACATCACATCCTAGTTGACTGTGTTACAGTAGCACAGGTCGGAGAAAGGCGGACGCTCGCAGGAAAGTTGTTTGCATTGTTTGCAGCTTTAGCAGTCGCCTCGGGTTAGCCATTGTTAGCAACACCGGTTGATAACTAAGCTTTATTTTTGATATGTAGACCCTCCAGAAAAACGCGGGCAAAAATCCTTGATTATGCGGGCTAAAATCCTTGATTATGCGATTAAACATGCAGGGTTTTGATGTGATTTTATGAGGTGAAATTGCGGGAAGTTGCGAAATATGCGGAAAGTTGCGAAATATGCTAAATATGTTTTTAAAATATTGGCCTGTCTTATTTATTCTCTCTCACACACAACCTGCCACTAACGTTAAACCCATAGACTGTATATATAAATGGACGTAGGGTCCGTGACGTCACCCATAGGATTCTGCAGAGTTGCTGAGAAGCCCTTAGTAAGCGGAGTCGACCACTAACGGCTCGACAGTGACGTCAGAGTTCAACTCCCGCCTACTCCAGCCTGCTCCAAATAAGGGCAAAGAGGCGGAGCCGAGGCGGGACCTCCTATCAAAATGATGACAGGTGTGTGAATCCTGTTTTGACCTGATGGATAAAAGCAGAAGCAGAAACGATCCTCAGAATCTGTGTTCAAAGGCCATCATCATTTTCTGTTTAAAGCAGCTTTGCTAGATGTTTATTATGTCAAGAAATGTCCTTAACTTGTGCTATGTTGCAAAACGTGCATTTTTTCAAATCCATATCTTCAGCATGTGAAGAATGCATGTTATCAACGTCTAGCCAAGCTGCTTTAAACAGAAGATGATGATGGCATGGGGTCTGCGAGACACAGAGGAACTCAGCCTGAGCACACACACACACTCTCACAGCCGGGCTATGTGTGTGTGTGGACATCCGTTACGTCACTTTACTCAGGAAGTAAACAATGGAAAAAGAGAAATCTTCAGCGTGACAATATCACAATGCTGATTCAATGACTTTTTGCAATCTGACAATAACATTGTTTCAATGTATAATACAACGCATAATATAGTTGAATCAATGTTGATCCAATTCTACATTCTTTGAATGTTGATCATATCGTAATTGAATGAAGGTTGATTCATTGTTGGGATTGGTTGAAAATTCAATGTTGTTTCAATGCCGATCATAGCGAGCACATTCACTGTTTCAATGTCTGACTTCAATCTTCAGCGTGAAAATATCTCAATGTTGATTCAATGACTTTTTGCTATCTTCTTGATATTTTCTATTCTATATTTCTATCATGCCTTCTACTTTCCCCCAATTTTGTATGTAGGCTACTCTTAATATTTAAATGTTTTCATCAAATAAAACTTATTCAACAACAAAATTCAATAACGTGCTTTAACCACTAGGCAGCGCAGGTTAAAAAACCAGTGGTGTAGTTAATAAAACATAATAATATCAAACATAATATGACTATTAACTTTATTGTGAAATCAAAACAGAACGGTAAAGGAAAATACAGTTTCAGTCTCTCGATTTGAAGCTTATGCATTGTACCATGGACCTGTATAGACCTGTAACAATCAACTGCATGAGGAGTTGGAAACGTAGTTCAGTAAATAATATCTTTAAAAACTACAAAAAAAATCCCTTTCTATCAGCTGTGCACCATTATGGTGTAAATATAGCCTATCTACCAATTGGATCAAATATAAAAGTCAGCCGAATTAGTGTTGATACTGCAAGGAGACGTATTGTGTGAAAATAAATCCAAGATGTTGTTTAATTGCTAATATATTTATGATCCACGTCATGTTTTCAGTTTTGGCATTTCTTGCAGTTTGTCAAAAGGTCTTCTGATCAGGGCTCTATAAATAAATATCTACGGCAGATATGTAATATTTAATGCAGCCGAACCGTATATTACAATGCCGTTATGTGATGACTTCCAAAGAGAAAAGCAAAAACACTCGGAATAAAGTATTATTTTATTTAAAAAAAATGTTTTCCCGATTTCATATCATATAAACACCATATCCCGACATGCATTGCGGCTAAAACAATCAATGTTTTAGCCTATCAAAACATATGAAAAAAGAAAGGTGTCTCTCAGAATCGAAAGAGAAAAACCTATGGGAAAAACACAAAAGCATTGTACACAATTTAAACCAATAAATGTTGTATAATTAACAACGATAAACTGATGTTTTTTAGTTGATGAGTACTGCAGATATCACTGTTAAATCATTTGATCATTGGTTTTATTATGAAAACGTCGAGACCGGAAATAGTGTTTTCAACCCGTAACTTTACATAGAGGCTGCCGCATACCTCAAATCACCTTCGTAATACCTATCAAACTATAGATCCTACATATCGACTGGACGTGGATTCTAAAAGTACAATATACACTTCTCGCTAGAAATCTAATCAAAAAGCCTTTTAATGGCCAAACTATCCTACAATTTAGGATTTTACAGAGAGGGTTATTTTTGAATAAACGACCATCTTTGCATTCAACGGGAGCACTAGGGGGCGAAAACATTAAAACATAATTATAGGACTGTGGCAGCGGGATGTGGTTTGGGCGCTGGCTGCTGGAGTGAAGGGAGTGGCTCGGCCGGAGGCCAGACAGCTGATCGGAATCAGGTAATCAGGCCCTCCAACGTCTCGCTCACATGCAGGAGACCACCACAGCATTACAGCGACAGCAGAGCGAGGCTCTGCTCGGGATCGCCTCGAGCCAGCGCGAGGACCGGGCTCTCCCACGGGAGCTGCTGCAGCGTCCGGCCGCTCGGGAGGGCGATCCCGCTACCAACCCGGCCCGACCGCCTTCAATTGCCCTCCAGAAATGGACGGCAGAGGATGATCCGGAGGCATACCTGGACATATTTGAGGGCACAGCGGCGGCGTGCGGGTGGCCGGAGGAGGAGTGGGCAGCGTGGCTATTGCCTCTGCTATCTGGGAGTGCGCAGCTAGCCGCCCACAGCCTGCCAGCAGCCTCTCGGCATGTGTACTGGCATCTGAGGAAGGCCATCCTGGACCGGCTTGGCAGCACGCCAGTGGGACATCGCCACCGGTTCCGGACCCTCCCCTTCGAGGACGCTGACCGGCCCTTCTCCTACGCGCAGCGGCTCCTGGATGCAGCGAGCCGCTGGCTCCAGCCGGGGGTGCGCTCCGCTGAGGAAGTCGTCAGGCAGGTGGCGCTGGAGCAGTTAATCGCCGGCCTGCCATCTTCGACGGCGAATTGGGTCCAGTGCCATCGCCCCGCCAACCTGGAAGCAGCCGTCGTCCTTGCGGAGGACCACCTCTCGCTTCCCCGGCGGAGCATGAAGGAGGAGCCCCGACCACCAGCCGTCTCAGCGGGCAGACCCGTCCCAGCCCCGAGGAGGAGGTTTCCTGGAGCAGCTGCCCTTCCTTCCCCACCATCACACGGCCCCAACCCCGCAGCCCCGACACTTTCCCCCCTAGCTCTACCTTACCCTCCTGTTTTTATCTCTCCCCAGGGTCCGGCCTACGCTTCTGGTCGTCCGGCACCACGGGGGGCTCCTCAGACGTCAGGGCAGGATTGCTGGCGGTGCGGGCAGCCTGGCCACATCCGACGGGAGTGTCCTCTCATGGAGGTCGGACAGCTGGTTCGGGTTGCAGGACCGCCAGTTGCCGCCCCCGATTTGGAAGGGACGTACCGTATACCGGTATGTATACAGGGGGGTACACACCAGGCTCTGATGGACACAGGCTGTAATCAGACGATGATCCATCAGCACCTGGTTCGGCCTGGGGCATTGATTGAAGCATCGTGGGTGAAGGTGAGGTGTGTGCATGGGGATATTCACCAGTACCCGGAGATGACGCTGGAAATTTCTTATAAGGGGAAAAAGCATAGAGTCAGGGCTGGAGTTAGCACTCGCCTTACGCACCCTCTGATTTTGGGAACGAATTGGCCGGGGTTTGCTAAGCTAGCGGGGGCTATGGGGGTGCGTTCACGGACGGCAGGGAAATGTGAGTTGTGTGCTGTGTTTAGTGGAGAGTCGGAGGCGGCTGACGACATCGAGGGGGAAACGGACACGAAGGGCGCCGCGGAGGTCCCTCTGGACCCGCTGGTGTTTCCCGTGGAAGATTTCCCCCTCGAACAGTCGAGGGACGAGACCCTTCAGCACGCCTTCGGCCAGGTGGTGAGTATTGATGGCTCCCAGCTACACCCAAACGCAGCACTCACTCACCCACACTTTACGGTGGTTAGGGACAGGTTGTATCGTGTAAGCCGTGACACACAGACAGGAGAGATAAATACCCAGTTGTTGGTGCCAAAAAGCCGTCGGGAAATGGTTTTCCAGGCGGCTCATTATAACCCCATGTCAGGTCACCTGGGGTACGACAAATCACTACACCGGATAATGGCCCGATTTTATTGGCCGGGCATTCGCGCAGATGTGAAGCGGTGGTGTGCATCTTGCCGTGAATGTCAGCTGGTTAACCCGCCGGCCATCCCCAGAGCGCCTTTGCGCCCGTTACCATTGATTGAGGTGCCTTTTGAGAGAGTTGGAATGGACCTCATCGGGCCATTAGACCGGAGTGCACGGGGATATCGCTTTGTACTAGTCCTAGTGGATTATGCAACGCGATATCCCGAGGCAGTGCCGCTGCATAATATCTCTGCAAAGAGCGTCGCGCAGGCACTGTTTCACATTATCTCCCGAGTCGGGATCCCGAAAGAGATCCTGACTGACCAGGGCACACAGTTTATGTCACGCACACTACGTGAGCTGTATGAACTATTGGGCGTCCATTGAATACGGACGGAGTTTACCATCCGCAGACCAACGGCCTGGCGGAACGGTTTAACAAAACACTAAAGAACATGGTTCGTAAGTTCGTTCACGAAGATAGCCGTAATTGGGATAAATGGCTAGATCCTCTGTTGTTTGCAGTGCGGGAGGTGCCCCAGTCCTCCACGGGATTTTCTCCCTTTGAGCTGTTATTTGGCAAACTATCCTACAATTTAGGATTTTACAGAGAGGGTTATTTTTGAATAAACGACCATCTTTGCATTCAACGGGAGCACTAGGGGGCGAAAACTTTAAAACATAATTATAGGACTGTGGCAGCGGGGTGTGGTTTGGGCGCTGGCTGCTGGAGTGAAGGGAGTGGCTCGGCCGGAGGCCAGACAGCTGATCGGAATCAGGTAATCAGTGCGGGAAGAAAAGCATGTCGTAACCTGGTTCTGTTCTGTTATGCAGTAGGCGGGATCCTGGAAGGTCGCCAAAGGACCTGTGAAGTTTCCCACCCGGGCAACGTTTGAGACCCGCGCATATTATTGTTTGGAGTTAATAAACGCCTGTGTTCCACCAACCTGCTCTTTCCGTCCCGATTTGATCCCTGTGTGAGCGGAGAGGCTCACAAGGACGTATTAAGCGCTTGAACAAACAACATATTTGGTCGTAATAAGGACCTTAACAATCGGCCTATTTGGTCGTATGAGTTGGAGTACTTGTTGCTTCAGAAGGCTCCTCACTGTACCTGTTGGCAGGTTGGCTGGTCTTCAGAGGGCGCTCCAGTTTCTGGTTTGGAGACACCTTTGGTTTGTGACAGTGAGGGAAGACAGCCAGCAATGAAGGAGAAACACAGAACCGTCTCGATGAAGGAAGCGTAGTTTTGAACAATGGGTTTTGAACAGGATTAATTCAGTTTCCCAAGCAAGTATCGACGTTGGTGTGTTTTCTGAGTTATCAGAGATGTGAGGTTTCTATACTGGTGTATAACCACTGCAACTGTATTTCTGAAATGGAGAGTTTCTACTATTAAGAGTCACTATTGGGGAGGAGGAACTGAATCACTGGAATGATTTCCCCTCTTTGGCTTTCAAAAACGATACTTGCCTCCTAAGCTGTAAAATAGATCAGGGCCATCTTATATCCAGGGCATGGTTACGCTGCGTTCCATTTACATTGTAAGTCGGAGGCCAGAACTGGGAGTGACATCACATCCTGGAGTAGCAGTAGCACAGGTCGGAGAAAGTTGGACGCTCGCAGGAAAGTTGTTCGCATTGTTTGCAGCTTTAGCAGTCGCCTCGGGTTAGCCATTGTTAGCAACACCGGTTGATAACTACGCTTTATTTTTGATATGGTTAATATATCAATAATATGGATAAGTTTCCGAGACATGACAGTACCCCCCCTTCTAGGGACGGCTCCTGACGGCCCAGGCTCCTCCGAATTGAGGCGATCAAAATCCTCAATGAGGCTTTTGTCTTCAATGAAGCGGGAGGGAATCCAACACCGCTCCTCCGGGCCGTACCCTTCCCAGTCGACAAGGAGCTGCCGCCCTCTACCCCTCTTCCATGCAGCCAAGAGAGTTTTGACCGTGTAGACCGGACCACCATCGATCATTCGCGGGGGGGGCTTGGCGGTGGGAACCATGGCGCTCTCCTTCAGAGGCTTTAGTTTCCCCACATGGAAGGTGGGATGCACCTTCATGGAACTGGGAAGCCGTAGTCTTACTGAAGCCGGGTTGATGACCTTAGTGATGGGAAAGGGACCCACAAATCGGTGAGCCAACTTGCGAGAGAGTACGTGGAGGGGAAGATCCCGCGTAGAAAGCCAGACTTTTTGGCCCGGCTGGTACACAGGGGCTGGTTGGCGTCTTTGGTCTGCTGCTTGTTTCATAAGCGCTGAGTTTCTGCAGAGGACTTTCCTAGCCGCAGCCCACACGCGATGGCAACGCCTGAACAGAGCGTGGGCAGACGGGACCGTGACCTCTCTCTCCGTGGCTGGAAACAGTGGCGGCTGGTAACCATAAACACAATGAAATGGTGACAGGCCTGTGGCAGATGTAGGAAGGATGTTGTGCGCGTACTCAACCCAGGTGAGGTGCTCGCTCCAGGAGGAGGGATTCTGGGAAACCAGGCAGCGCAGGCAGGTCTCCAGTTCCTGGTTCAGGCGCTCTGTCTGGCCGTTAGACTCCTGGTGGTATCCAGACGAGAGACTGACCGTGGCACCGATGAGGCTGCAGAACTCCTGCCAGAAACACACAAACTGGGGACCTCGGACGAAGACAATATCCTTCGGGAAACCATGCAGGCAAAACACATTACGCATCATGACCTCCGCCATTTCCTTGGCTGAGGGCAATTTGGGCAGAGCAATAAAATGTGTCATTTTGGAAAAACGGTCCACCACTGTGAGAACTGTGGTGTTGCCTCCAGAGATAGGAAGGCCCGCGACGAAGTCCATGGAAATATCCGACCAGGGTCTGTTGGGAATAGGAAGTGGTTGTAATAATCCCATCCGCGCCCTGGAAGAGGTCTTGTTTGCGAGCGCAGACAGGGCACGCCTCCACATACTCCTTCACCTCCTTCTCCATGGATGTCCACCAGAAACGCTGCTTTATGATCAACATGGTTCTTTTGACTCTGGGGTGACAGGTGAGCAACGAAGTGTGAGCCCAGTGGATCACCTGTGGTCGCTTAGCTTCCCTAACAAATAGCCGGTTAGGCGGGCAACCCCTGGGTGCAGGAGCCCCACCGTTAGCTCGCATCACCTCCTTCTCCACTTTCCAAGTCAGCGCTCCTACCACACGGTTCAACGGAATAATGGGTTCCGGCTCCTTGACTGCAGGCACAGGGTCAAACAGACGGGACAGAGCGTCAGGCTTGATATTCTGAGACCCTGGCCTTTAAGAAAGAACAAAATCAAAACGGTTAAAAAACAAGGTCCACATAGCTTGGCGGGAGTTCAGTCTTTTGGCTTTCTCGATATACTCAAGGTTTTTGTGATCGGTCCAAACCACAAAGGGATGCTCGGCTCCCTCCAACCAATGCCTCCACTCTTCCAACGCCAGCTTCACGGCCAGCAACTCACGGTTTCCCACATCGTAATTCCTTTCCGCCGGGGAGAGCTTCCTGGACAGGAAAACGCAGGGGTGAAGCTTGTTGTCCTTCTGTTGGCGCTGGGAGAGGACCGCTCCCACCCCTCGTTGGAGGCATCCACTTCCACCACAAACTGGCGAGTGGGATCCGGAAGGGTAAGTATGGGGGCAGTGGTGAACATCTTTTTAAGCCGAGAGAAAGCCTCATCAGCCTGAGGAGACCACAAAAAAGGCACCTGAGGGGACGTAAGGACATGAAGAGGGGCTGCAATAGCACTGAAGCTCCTCACAAAATGCCTGTAAAAATTAGCAAACCCTAAAAACTGCTGCACTTTCTTGCGAGAGTCAGGTGTAGGCCAACTGGTTACTGCGCTAACCTTTGCTGGATCCATCTTAACCTGACCTGGGGAGATGATGAAGCCCAAAAAAGTGACTGTCTCTGCAAGAAATTCGCACTTTTCGGCTTTGACAAACAATATATTTTGGAGCAGTTTTTGTAGAACCTGGCGGACATGTTGTTTGTGGGTCTCAAGGTCAGGGGAGTAGATCAGGATGTCGTCCAGATAGACAAAAACAAAACGGTTCAGAAACTCCCTCAACACATCGTTAATCAAAGCCTGGAAAACTGCAGGAGCGTTTGACAGTCCAAACGGCATGACAAGGTATTCATAATGGCCTGAAGGTGTGTTAAACCCTGTCTTCCATTCATCGCCCTCCCTGATCCTGACCATGATAGGCATTACGCAGGTCTAACTTTGTGAAAACCTTGGCATCCTGAAGTTGCTCGAAAGCGGACGAGATGAGAGGGAGGAGGTACCGGTTTTTAACAGTAATGTCATTGAGAGGTGAGTAGTCAATACAGGGCCTAAGAGACCCATCCTTTTTGCCAACAAAAAAACCCCCTGCACCTGCTGGGGATGAGGAAGGGCGAATAAGCCCTGCTTTGAGGGAGGCATCAATATAGTCCTTCATGGCCTCTTTCTCAGGTCCTGAAATGGCATATAATCGACCTTTAGGAATGGAAGCCCCAGCAATCAAGTCATTAGCACAGTCATAGGGACGATGAGGAGGAAGAGCCAGAGCCTTGGATTTTCTAAAAACTTCACTTAGATCGTGGTAGCAGGAGGGAACTGAAAGTACTTCAGGAAGATCTATTTTTGGGTCTGTTTCCTGCCTAATACTGCCGATTCCGAACGCCTCCCCTCCTTCCTCGTCTCTTTTTCCTGATGTGTCTAAGCAGCTCCGGAGGGATGTCATCCAATAACGAAGAACACAGGTGGCTTGGTGTATTCATAGGCGGCCGATCGCATTGTAGCTCCAGCATAGCCTCGCGGCTGTAGCAGCGTAGAGGCCGGGGCTCCTCGCCATACCTGTTCGTGTTGTGGCTCAGGTGTGTTTTGAAAAGTTGTATGGCCAGACATGGTCCGCAGAAGGCAAAAGTAATCCACAGGATCAAAAGCATGGTCTCTCAAAAATGATGTTTCATGCAGACAAACAACGTTTGGACAATAATTAGCCCAAAAACAAACAAACAAACAAAACACAAGACGCACGGAGCAGGAATTTTATGTTCATTCTGTTTACTAAACCCCAATCCATTATACTTTCGTCTGCCCCTGAATCCATAAGAGCACCCTGAGTAAAAACGTTGTCTCTGACTTTTACCTGGATGCGGGTCAAAGTGCGAGGAGGAAAGCCAGAGGCAGAGAATCGGCTCACCAACGTCCTCCTCTTTATTGGTGAGCCTGCCTCCTCTTTTACCGGGCAAGCCGCTTGTGGATGACCGCGCTGACCGCAGTAGAAACACAAGCCTTCCCTGAATCGACGATGACGTTCTGCCATAGAAAGCTTGGCGTGGCCCAACTGCATTGGCTCCTCCACGGAGCCAGGGGGCGCTGTTGTCCGGGTCGCGGGTGGTGAGTGGTGACGGGGCCTCCAAGAAGAAGTGGTATACAACGGCGAGCGCCTCCTCTGGTGAGGCGGTCCAACCGCAGCCTTGAATTTATCCCTTCTCCTCTCCGCCAAATGATTGTCTATTCTTATTGCTATGGATATGACGGAGTCCAAGTCAGCGGGCAGATCGAGTGGCGCCAGTTGGTCTTGTAGGGGATCCGAGAGACCGCTGACGAATGCGTCGAACAGTGCAGCAGAGTTCCATCCGCTGTCGGCTGCAATAGTCCTGAACTCAATAGCATAATCAGCCACACTATGCTGATTCTGCCGCAGCTTGATCAGAGCCCGAGCTGCTTCTCTGCCCGGAGTGGTTTGATCGAGACCCGCAGATGGGGGAGTCTCTGGACCACTCTGCCGTAGCCCACGCTGCTGCTCGGCCGGTGAGATGGGAGATCATGAAGGCCACTTTGGAATAATCCGTGGGAAATGCAGCCGGTTGGTGTCGATAGTGTAACTCACACTGTACGATGAACGGCCGGCAGCCTTCCGAGTCCCCGGAAAACTTTTCGGGTGGAGCCAGACGCATGGACGAGATGTGCAGCCTAGTCGCCGGGTCGGATCCAGTCGCTGCTGGGACCGGAGGAGTCGTGGGAGGAGAAGCAGCCTGCAGGTGAGTGAGCACACGCTGGACCTCAGCTGCCAGCAGATTCACCTGGGTTGTCACCGATGATTGTAGTTCTGCACGGCTGGTGGTTAGGTGCTGCACTCGGTGCTGTATGGCGGCAATCCACTTTTCTTGTTGCCCAAGACGTTGGCCCTGAGAGCGGATGGCGTTCTTTAGCTGGTCTGAGTCGGCTGAGTTCATTTTAATGGCCAGTTCGTACTGTCAAGGGGTGAACTCTGAGGCATGAACTCAAATGCACAACTCAGACTCAGACTCGGGTGGTATTCAAAAATAAAGACTTTACTGGAAGTTACACAGTAACAAAAAGAAGAAACACAAAATCATTCTTCTGAGGAAAAACTAAATGCAATAATCGTGAGCATGAGAAAACGGGATACGACCATGGAGCAGGCTTGAACGTGGTCATGAATAAGAAACGAACTGGCACTGGACAGGTGGGGGCTAACACAATATATACCCAAGGTGAGGGGAACAGGTGGAAACAATCAGGGAGGGGAAACTAATCACGAACACAGGAGACACATAGGGGCGGGGAGCATGGAGTTCTGAAACGAGAGGAGGAATACTTATTACAATAAAACAGAGGGCACAGAACAAAGGGACATGACAAAACTAATATAAAGAATAGCCTTTCATGATAAGTTTCCGAGACATGACAAAATCTGCAGACACAGAATCAGCCCTTTTGGAACAGGGCTGAAACAGAGGGGATTATGGGATACTGCAATGATCTGTTTGGAGTTTCAGCCAAACACTTCAGAGACATGTTCTGTATGTATCTGAGACCTTTAATATATTGAGTATTGAAAAAGAGTATTATAGGGGACCTTTAAGTCTTCTACAGCTTGATGTGACTCACTCTGAGGTTATGTGGAGAAAATGAGTCCTGCTTTATATCACCCAGACTATATTCTGCAGACTCACTGAGCATTAACAATATTGAGGTTAGTAGTATTATTCATCCCGCTTTCGTCTCATTAGTATGCATAAAAAAGTGACAGGTCACACCTCCCCCCATTATGCAAATGAGCTAAGTCCCGCCTCCCCTTCGATCGAGGTGTGAGATCTCAAGTAGTTGTGATATCCCAAGTAGGTGTGAGATCCGTCGATAGGAGGGGGTTGATGTGTATTCACAGGTGTGAAAAGCCCCCACTGTTGCGCCTTATGGTGTATCATAAAAAATGTTTCAATCACATTAGTATGCATACAAAGTGACAGGTGGGCCCGCCCCCAAGTCTATTAAAACAAAAATGCCGCTTCCATCACATTAATATGCATAAAAGTGACAGAAGGGCCCGCCCCAATTATGTGATGTCAGAATACCGAGGGGGTGGAGTGAGATAAAAAAAAAGAACCCCGTGCAGATAAAAAGCCAGTCATTTCCAATCATCAAGTCATCTTTCCAAAAAGAAAAAATGGCCAAGAGACGCCTCGATATGGGTTTAATCAGCGAGACGCCTGTGACAACTTACCGCCATGCAGCTCATGGTTTCAAAACAGAGATTGGAATATTCATGTAAAAAAGATGCCATCTTCTGCTATGCATGTAGACATTTCGGTTCAAGTACGTCAGATGCCTTCACCACAACTGTACCAGAGTATCAACCGCTGTCTCCTGGTACTCATCGGAGTAACTCACTCACTAAAAATGAAATACTAGCCTATATGACAGTAAAACAAGAATAACGTTTAAAAGGGGAGTAATTTGAAAAATATCCATAGAAAAATCTGCTTACTGTTCTGTTTCATATGGGTGTTGAGAGATGTATCCATAGATCTCTTCATTTTGCTCTCAAAGTGCACCAGATTGAAGTGTGTGTGTGTGTGTGTGTGTGCGTGTGTGCGTGTGTATGTGTGTATGTGTGTATGTGTGTATGTGTGTGTGTGTGTGTGTGTGTGTGTGTGTGTGTGTGTGTGTGTGTGTGTGTGTGTGTGTGTGTGTGTGTGTGTGTGTGTGTGTGTGTGTGTGTGTGTGTGTGTGTGTGTGTGTGTGTGTGTGTGTGTGTGTGTGTGTGTGTGTGTGTGAATCAGTCACGGATGTCTTCACATGGAGATGAAGATTCCTGTCTCTTAACACCCAAGGTCCTGCAGTCGGTTGAGGCTGTAAAAGTATAGAAAAAGCAGGTAGGAGGGGGTTGAGAGGAGACTCGGGGGTGTCAATATATCCAGACCAAAATATGCGGATTCAGAGCTGATCAGAACACAGAAAGGCTGGGAAATTCTTTTTAGTTTTTGTCTACTATCTACATGTTTGTAATGTGTATGTACATATTTTCAATGCCATCTCTCTCTGTTTCTGCTAATGTGTAAAATATACAAAATAACTTTTTATATGCTTACTCTCTTGTTAAAAGGCGACGAAGTTTGCAGCGTAAGCCAGCCATCAGTGTTCTAGATTTTAAGGCTTTGCATACCTCAAAGTGTGTCTAAAAGTATCTTGGCAAGAGAAAAAAAAGCCAAAATTCGCCTAGGCCATTAAAAAGAAACCGAATTGCTGCTAAGAAATAAGTTCAGAAAGCTATGACTCCAGTGGAACACTGTTAGAGTCAAAAGTAACTCTCAATGTATTCAGACAGAGTATGCAGATTGGGGCTGATCAGAACAAAGAAAGCACCTTCCTCGTCAAAAGTTAGTCACACACTCCCTTACTGTCACCCTTACCTCTTCCTATGGCTGTCAGGCCTTTTGGTGTGTGTGTGTGTGTGTGTGTGTGTGTGTGTGTGTGTGTGTGTGTGTGTGTGTGTGTGTCTGTGTGTGTGTGTGTGTGTGTGTGTGTTTGAGCCTGGCCCTGCCCCCTCCTCCCCCCTTCCTGCCATCTTATCACTAGACAGAGGGGGGAGGGGTTCTCTCTAAAACAAAGTGTCTGTAAAGGTGCCTGCCATCTCTCTCTCTGTTTCTGCTGATGTGTAAAATATACAAAATAACGTTTTATATACTTACTCTCTTGTTAAAAGGTGATGAAGTGTGCAGCGTAAGCCAGCCATCAGTGTTCTAGTTTTAAGGTTTTGCATACCTCAAAGTGTGTCTAAAAGTATCTTGGCAAGAGAAAAAAAGCCAAAATCCGCCTAGGTCATTAAAAAGAAACCGAATTCCACGTTTTACAAATGAACAGACACATGCAGACTTGACTACTTGGCAGTTGATTAAAGCAGATGTGTCCTTTTTCATCTCTGAAAGGTTTGGGTCCTGTTCAACACTGGGTACAGAAATATATTCAATATACAGTCATTTGTACGTAAAGATTTTTTAAGTTGTAAGCACTTAGAAATATACATTTGATTGCATTTAAAGTGGCTGTAGACAACTTATCATAATGAAGTAGTTGATTGCACAAATTTGTAATGGATGTAAAATAAAGACGACATTAGCATTTAAACTGGCTCCCTATAAAACTTGCTTTCTCTATGAAATGATGTCTGGTTTTGAGTAGTGGTCTCCCTTTCACAATAAAAAGCCCAAACACAATACTTTCTGAATCACTGCAGGAAGTAATGTGCTAAAATGCAAATACAAATAGCTTACAGTAGCTCCCAATTAGTTGAACAATTGGAAAACCGCAAGGACTGTGGAAACACCTACTGGCAAAGGATTGTGGATGCAAATTATGCAAAGAGGAAGAAAAAACATTCTATCTAAAGCTATATAACACAATCTGCATATTGACAGTATGAGTACAACAAAAACAGTATGCATGTTGATGCAAACGACGATGTTCAGTAAACGATCAATCAAAATCGAAGGATCCAATGTATTTTTAAATGGAGCAGAAATAGAACTAGTCTCCCAGTGCAAGTATCTTGAACAGGGAGTGTCATATTGGACTCGCAATTGACTTTTTAAGAAACATATCCAGAAAGTATCCAATACCATTCAATTCAACTTGCAACATTTTAAACAAATTAGACCTTTTTCTTAACTGTCAATGCTGCAAAGTCATACCTCCACTGTATGATTCTATCCCACATTGAATACTGTTTTACAAACTGGTCGTTTGCTTGTGCCACACACCTGAAACCCATAGAACAGCTGTTCAAGAGAGCTATCCAGGTGTTTGACAGAAAGCCACAGTCATACCACCACTGTACCATCCTCGAAAATCACAATTCTTGAGTTTTTGACAATTTTATGTCTTTTAAAAGTATGTGTTTTTTAAATAATATTTACATGGGCTGGCCCCCCTCCCCTTGGGGGAATTCATCCACAGAAAACACACTGGACGCAGCACTAGGTCAGAAACCAGAGGAGACTGTGAAGTCCCCCACAGACGGACCACCTTTGGACAAAATGTCCTCTCCATTAAAGGCAGCTCATTGTGGAATAGCCCCCCCCCCCAACTGAGATACGGGATTGTCCCACTCTCAATAGTTTTAAAGGTCAACTTAAAGAATGGTTGAGCAACAAACAGACGTGTAATCACCGCTAAATAAATGCACTTTAACACAGGGGTATCTCCTCTTGCACTTTATGTAGCGCTTTTATCTTATCTTGCACTTTATATATCATAGTTGCTACATTGTACTGCCATGTGGTAAATGCTTGTATGCTGCTCATGCTCTTTCTGGATATCATGTATTTATTTTTGCTGTATATATATAAATGTCATGTTCTTATATGCTGTATGTCAGTGGTTCCCAACCTTTTTTGAGTACTGTACCCCCAAAGCATTTCAAGCCAACCTAAAGTACCCCCTACTACGCAATCAATCGTGGTTATCCCCAGGATATATTAATAGTCTATATATTGTGGCAGACCGGCTGTGTGTGTGTGTGTGTGTGTGTGTGTGTGTGTGTGTGTGTGTGTGTGTGTGTGTGTGTGTGTGTGTGTGCGCGTGTGTGTGTGGGTGTGTGTGTGTGTGTGTGTGTGTGTGTGTGTGTGTGTGTGTGTGTGTGTGTTGTGTGTGTGTGTGTGTTTGTGTGTGTGTGTGTGTGTGTGTGTGTGTGTGTGTGTGTGTGTGTGTGTGTGTGTGTGTGTGTGTGAAATGTGTGTGTGTGTAGCTAAGGTGAAACCTGGGAGTGGAAGAAGGAGAGAAGTGACGAGGAGAGATAGAGAAGAGGGGGATATTTTTGTCTGTGTGACCCAATGCGACAATTAATGTGACACTTAAATCATATTCAATCATAACTAATCATATACATTATAATAGCCATTGTTTAAAGACTTAAAAAAAAAAGTAAGGTAACTCACCAATTAATGTGACACTTGAGCCTGTTTCTCCCTCATCAGTTTTGTGAGTCTGGGGGAGATTGTTGCAACAGCTGTGACCAGGTTATTCTCCAAGTTGAGTCTGTTCCTGTGTTTAGTCTTGATGTGGGTCATGGCGGAGAATGTCACCTCACACAGGTATGTGGACCCAAAAGGCAACAGTTCATTCAGGGCATGTTTCCCCAATTCAGGATACTCCTTCTCCACACCACACCAGAACTGTGTCAGTGGTGTGCTTGAGTACCTCATCTTCAGGCTCCTATCTGAGGACACATCTATGAGGTCTTCTTGCAGTCTGGCGGGAATGCTGCTGTTAATGCACGTCACAAATGGATTACGCACCCAGGCCAGTGTGGATGACTTGTTGTTAATATCAGGGAAGTAGGAGTTGAACTCATTCTTGAGCTTGGAAAAATGTGTGTGTACTATTTTCACAATTGGATCTCTGTCACATTCACCAGTAGCAATGTATGCGTTCAGCTGCAGGAAACAACTTGTATCCCCTTTTTCACATTTGCTCTGCCAGAGCTTGATCTTCTCCATGAATCCACACACGTTGTCATACAAGCTAAGAACATTTGTGTCTTTACCTTGAAGAGAGAGATTCAGCTGGTTGAGTTTGCTGAAAATATCAGAGAGGTATCCCAGCCGAGCTACCCAGTCAGCGTCGTCGAACCTAGCCACAAGTGGGTGTGTGTGCTCCGACAGAAATGCCCTCACTTCATTGCGTAGCTCGAACAGCCGCTCTAACGTCTTCCCCCGGGATAACCAGCGGACGTCAGTGTGAAGCAGAAGCTGTTTATGTTCTGACCCACCGTCTTCACAAAGTGACTGAAACAGTCTATGATTCAAAGGCCTGGACTGTATGAAGTTGATCACTTTTACGGCATCATTCAAAACATCGTTTAACTCTGGACTCATTCTCTTGCTAGCTAATGCTTCTCGGTGAATCATGCAGTGCGTCCATGTAACGTCAGGGTTTACCTTTTTTATGTGGGCCATTAATCCATTTACTCTGCCGGTCATCGCCGCAGCGCCGTCTGTGCACACATGAGAGCAGGATTTCCAATCCAGCTTGTGTTGAGAGAAAAAATTGTCAATAACGTTAAAAACGTCCTGTCCGGTAGTTCTCCCTGTGAGTTTCTTGCAAAACAGAATGTGCTCCTTCATCTCCAAAGCTTCTTTGTAACGCACAAACGCAATCAGTTGTGCTTCCCCACTGACATCCGTTGATTCGTCCAACTGCAAAGCGAACGTACCAGACGCTTTACATTTTTCCAGCACTTGGTCAATAATGTCAATTCCCATGTCGTCGATCCGATGGCACACAGTATTATTTGACAACGGCACTTTCTTCAGGACATCAGCTGCTTTCTTTTCGAGCATAGTTTCTGCGAGAATTATAGCAGCAGGCAAGATTAGCTCTTCGGCTATGGTAAATGGCTTTTTCGATTTAGCAACGAGTAGCGACACGGCATAAGATGCCTCCAAGGCCTTGGTTGAGACCAATGTTGCTTTCTTTGGTTTTTCTTGGCTTCCCTTAAATTCAGCCAGCTTTTGGTGGAAAAACTCTGCAGGCTTACCCACACAGGCGGAATGTCTAGTACTAAGGTGCCGATGTAAATGGGATGGTTTCATGCTATTATTAGAAAGCACGTCGCCACAGATGAAACACATTGGATGCGGTGGCTCTGTAGTTTTGACCGTAAACCCGGAGAGCACATAATGTTCACCAAACTGACGATTTTTCAACTTCTCTGTTTTCATTTTCTTGAGACCGGGTTCTCCTGATTCAGCAGTATCACCTGTGCTGTTGTTTCTGGATGAACCAGCTCGACTCAGCCATTGATCCATAATGATTATGTTAACAGAAATTTTGATCTCAATAAACACCAGCGCATTCACTTGATAGGATGTTGATATTTTGCTAGCTAGCAAGAAAACCAGCAAGCCACTATAATGATGATGATGATGATGTAACACCTGACAGTCCGGCGGGAAACTGAACGCCGCGCCAATAATAATATATAGCCAGCAAATTATTACTTAATTTGAATGCCCCCAATTGTGGTTACATTATTAAAGAATATGCATTATTCCTTATTTGGGTACAGTTTTCCTGTAAAAATGTTAATAAAAAAAAATCTAAAATCAAATTTTTATTAAATTCTTTTTTTTTTTTTTTACTTTTCAAAATCTTTTCACGTACCCCCTGGGGACCACCCACGTACCACTAGGGGTACGCGTACCCCCGGTTGGGAAACACTGCTGTATGTGACGGGACTATAGGTGGAAATTAGCTCAAAGCTAAAATCCGGCTCATTTACACTTGTAGGCATTATTTTTGTTTTAAAGTGTTCATCAATGTGCACTACGGTAGCCCTGAAGAAAATTAAACATTCAAATATGTTATCGATGTCCCCATTCCCAGTTTGTTTTGGGAATAATTGCGATGTTTTCTATGTTTTGGTAGCTCTTAACAAAACAGAATTTTTGTAAAAGACTGCGACTCTAAAAGGCAAGTTTGTGATTTTAACACTGTTTTGATGAAACAATACATTATACAATATTACGACTTCTTCCCATATTTTTAACACAATCTTTTTTTTTTTGGTTGTAGGGCTTCAAGATATTTTGCATGTCATGCATAAACACGGTGTCATCTTTTCCTTGAAACTGACGTGCTCCCCGTTTTACAAAACAAGTTATTTTTCTGCTTCTTCATCCTCTGAATTTTCCTCCCCCGTCCCTCTTCCTTCAGCCAGCACAATAAGAATCAAGGTGGATCTGTGAAATGAAACACCTCTTCCCAAAGCGTGACTTCCCTATTGAGAGCATGCGTCTTCGGTAGTAGGGTCTAAACCAATTGGCCAGATATACTAACATGCAGAACGTACGGTATGTTTGAAGACTAACCATTTATCCAATTCAAGCTGTCTTTAAGATGTGACATTGCGCTCTGACTATTTCCCGTAAAATGGTGACAAACTATTACTTATTCTTAAATTTGACCTCTTGCTGTTTGGTGGAAAATTATAGATGAAAAATAACTTTAAAAAAAAGACTCAAACAGCGAGGGACATTATACTGGTGAAAAAACTTTCAATTCTACAGATGACTACCCCCACTCAACGCAATAAGTGCCTCCCTCCACTCAGCAAAGCATCTAAAACTAAGGACCCCACTAAGACGACAGTTTGAAAACTAGCTGTGGATCTGAGAAAAACCAAGTCTCCCACCGCGAGTTGCAGCCAGGAACAAACTCCTGGACTACCATCATCACCACCATTCTGGACACCCGAATCTTGCAGTACTACTGCTGCTTATTTTGCTCCTTGGGCCAAGACGTCTCTGTTTATGGACACAGTGAAATCAGTGTTGGTTGATATTGTGGAGAGGGTGATACATCGGTACAGAGAAGAAATATGCAACGGATGCCGAGTCAGTCACCCCGGCCAGAGGCAACACGATTGTCTGAATGACATTTTTTCTTCAGAAACAATTACAACGCGTTAATGAAAAGACTCTGGCTCACCGACTTCATTACTGAGATCGACCAGACTCTTATTGATAAAGACATTTTCACGGATGATTGGAGGATCCAAGGCGCTTCGGAGGCTTTTCTGCACAATCTCAAAAATTGTAGACGCCTCAAGGAGAGACTTGAAAAGATCCATGCCGAGTTGGATGGAGAAGAAGAAGACTAATAACCTGCGGTTGGTTGAAACCAGGGATTTTTTCTTTTTCGATACATTGACTTTTTCTTTAAAGTAAAATAAAAATGGGGAACTACTATGCAAAACGCTCTGTATATATTGATCAGAATGTAGTCAATACCCTTTTAATAAGTGTGGTGATGAGGACGATTGAAAACAGAGCGAATAGTGATCCCTGTGTAAACAGAATGGCTGAAGTTTGTAAACTAGAAGACATTTTGGATATCGTTCGTTCTGGCAGTACTATTCCTGGTCATTGGGAAACGATTGTAAACGAAACATTTAAAGTGGTCCTGGAATCTTCATTTTCCGAAACATTCTGTAACATTACCGAAGAAATGAAACAAACATCAAAAGTGTATCATGTGCTCTCATTGTATGCTCTGTTTGTAGATGTAATGCATCTTTGTGTCAAAAACAGTATACACATGAATATTTTGACTGAAGTGAAAAAACTCCATCATGATATTTCCAGTAATCTGGGGAATTCTAAGCTGGAGACGGTCCTGGGGATGTTACAATCAGTATAACTATTGATTTTGTGTGTGCATTTTTTTAAATAAATAGGACATTTTTTAAAAAAAAGAAAAAAAAGTGTTTTTTACATTTTAAAAACTGTTGTCTTCATTATAGCAAGGGGAGCGTGTCTGATACATGTGTATTACAGTCCTTCACATTCACTGTTGTCTTCATTATAACAAGGGGAGGGTAACAGTGAAGATGTAGGATACATGTGTATTGAAACATGCGTATTATACCCCCACATAAACACAGAAACATGGAAACACAGAAACACAGAAACACAGAAAACACTGAAACCACTGAAACACTGAAAAAACACAGAAACACTGAAACACCGACACACAGAAACACCGAAACACAGAGACACAGAACCACAGAAACACAGAAACACAGAGACACAGAACCACAGAGACACAGAAACACAGAAACACAAAAACACAGAAACACAGAAAACACAGAAACACAGAAACAAAAAAACACAAAAACACAAAAACACTGAAACACCGACACACAGAAACACAGAAACACAAAAACACAGAGAAACACAAAAAAAACTGAAACACCGACACACCGAGACACAGAACCACAGAACCACAGAAACACAAAAACACAGAAACACAGAAACACAAAAACACAGAGAAACACAAAAACACTGAAACACCGACACACAGAACCATAGAACCACAGAAACACAAAAACACAGAAACACAGAAACACAAAAACACAGAAACAAAGAAAACACAGAAACACAAAAACACAGAAACACAAAAACGCAAAACATCAGTATTTGAAAAAGTCGATGGGAGGCTGATACTATTTGACTTTTTAAAATAATGATGTGTTTATTCAAAAACCATACTAGCACACAAGCCTGTTTTTTGTGTTTTCAGTGTTTTCGGTGTTTCTGTGTGTCGGTGTTTCAGTGTTTTTGTGTTTTTGTGTTTTTGTGTATTTTTGTTTCTGTGTTTTCTGTGTTTCTGTGGTTCTGCGTTTTCTGTGTTTCTGTGTTTCTGTGTTTTTCTGCTTCTGTGTTTTCTTTGTTTCTGTGTTTTTGTGTTTCTGTGTTTCTGTGTTTTTGTGTTTCTGTGGTTCTGTGTCTCGGTGTTTCAGTGTTTTTGTGTTTCTGTGTTTCTGTGTTTTTGTGTTTCTGTGTTTCTGTGTCTCTGTGGTTCCATGTTTCTGTGTTTCTTTGTCTCTGTGTTTCGGTGTTTCTGTGTTTCTGTGGTTCTGTGTCTCTGTGTTTCGGTGTTTCTGTGTGTCGGTGTTTCAGTGTTTCTGTGTTTTTTCAGTGTTTCAGTGGTTTCAGTGTTTTCTGTGTTTCTGTGTTTCTGTGTTTCCATATTTCTGTTTTTACTGTGGGGGTATAATACGCACGTTTCAATACACATGTATCATACATCTTCACTGTTACCCTCCCCTTGTTATAATGAAGTCAACAGTGCATGTGAAGGACTGTAATACACATGTATCAGACACGCTCCCCTTGCTATAATGAAGACAACCGTTTTTAAAATGTAAAAAACACTTTTTAAAAAAAAAATATTAAATGTCCTATTTACATTAAAAAAAAATCACACACAAAATCAATAGTTATACTGATTGTAACATCCCCAGGACCGTCTCCAGCTTAGAATTCCCCAGATTACTGGAAATATCATGATGGAGTTTTTTCACTTCAGTCAAAATATTCATGTGTATGCTGTTTTTGACACAAAGATGCATTACATCTACAAACAGAGCATACAATGAGAGCACATGATACACTTTTGATGTTTGTTTCATTTCTTCGGTAATGTTACGGAATGTTTCGGAAAATGAAGATTCCAGGACCACTTTAAATGTTTCGTTTACAATCGTTTCCCAATGACCAGGAATAGTACTGCCAGAACGAACGATATCCAAAATGTCTTCTTGTTTACAAACTTCAGCCATTCTGTTTACACGGGGATCACTATTCACTCTGTTTTAAATCGTCCTCATCACCACACTTATTAAAAGGGTATTGACTACATTCTGATCAATATATACAGAGCGTTTTGCATAGTAGTTCCCCATTTTTATTTTACTTTAAAGAAAAAGTCAATGTATCGAAAAAGAAAAAATCCCTGGTTTCAACCAACCGCAGGTTATTAGTCTTCTTATTCTCCATCCAACTCGGCATGGATCTTTTCAAGTCTCTCCTTGAGGCGTCTACAATTTTTGAGATTGTGCAGAAAAGCCTCCGAAGCGCCTTGGATCCTCCAATCATCCGTGAAAATGTCTTTATCAATAAGAGTCTGGTCGATCTCAGTCATGAAGTCGGTGAGCCAGAGTCTTTTCATTAACGCGTTGTAATTGTTTCTGAAGAAAAAATCGGGCATGTCATTCAGACAATCGTGTTGCCTCTGGCCGGGGTGACTGACTCGGCATCCGTTGCATATTTCTTCTCTGTACCGATGTATCACCCTCTCCACAATATCAACCAACACTGATTTCACTGTGTCCATAAACAGAGACGTCTTGGCCCAAGGAGCAAAATAAGCAGCAGTAGTACTGCAAGATTCGGGTGTCCAGAATGGTGGTGATGATGGTAGTCCAGGAGTTTGTTCCTGGCTGCAACTCGCGGGGGGAGACTTGGTTTTTCTCAGATCCATAGCTAGTTTTCAAACTGTCGTCTTAGTGGGGTCCTTAGTTTTAGATGCTTTGCTGAGTGGAGGGAGGGACTTATTGCGTTGAGTGGGGGGAGTCATCTGTAGAATTGAAAGTTTTTTCACCAGTATAATGTCCCTCGCTGTTTGAGTCTTTTTTTAAAGTTATTTTTCATCTATAATTTTCAACCAAGCAGCAAGAGGTCAAATTTAAGAATAAGTAATAGTTTGTCACCATTTTACGGGAAATAGTCAGAGCGCAATGTCACATCTTAAAGACAGCTTGAATTGGATAAATGGTTAGTCTTCAAACATACCGTACGTTCTGCATGTTAGTATATCTGGCCAATTGGTTTAGACCCTACTACCGAAGACGCATGCTCTCAATAGGGAAGTCACGCTTTGGGAAGAGTTTCATTTCACAGATCCACCTTGATTCTTGTTGTGCTGGCTGAAGGAAGAGGGAGGGGGGAGGAAAATTCAGAGGATGAAGAAGCAGAAAAATAACTTGTTTTGTAAAACGGGGAGCACGTCAGTTTCAAGGAAAAGATGACACCGTGTTTATGCATGACATGCAAAATATGTTGAAGCCCTACAACCAAAAAAAAAAAGATTGTGTTAAAAATATGGCAAAAAGTCGTAATATTGTATAATGTATTGTTTCATCGAAACAGTGTTAAAATCACAAACTTGCCTTTTAGAGTCGCAGTCTTTTACAAAAATTCTGTTTTGTTAAGAGCTAACAAAACATAGAAAACATCGCAATTATTCCCAAAACAAACTGGGAATGGGGACATCGATAACATATTTGAATGTTTAATTTTCTTCAGGGCTACCGTAGTGCACATTGATGAACACTTTAAAACAAAAATAATGCCTACAAGTGTAAATGAGCCGGATTTTGAGTGTGTGTTCGGACGGCAGACACCCTATCCATTTTTAAGAGTGCGCTTAAGACCTTCCTTTTTGATAAAGCTTATAGTTAGGGCTGATTAGATTCAGCCCCTAGTTTTGCTGATATAGGCTTAGTTTGTCGGGGGACATCTTACTTCTTCCTTCTCTCTGTCTATACCTGTGTACTCTCATGTTCCGATTAACCCAGCTTCCCCAAATTTCTTTCTTTTTGGTGTCTATATACGCCGGGATCCGGAGTCATGGATGATCCTGCGGTCCTGTATCATGGATTGCGAGTCCTGGATCTTGAGTCGTGGCTGTGGTCCTGGATCATAAGTCCTGGATGGATATCCTCGTGGATTCATCTTCTTATTATACACACATGCATTTCCAAACATTTGGACTACCTATGTTGCAAATGTATTATCTTTTCAATTTATACACGGCATCTATTGCACGTCTGTCCGTCCTGGGAGAGGGATCCCTCCTCTGTTACTCTCCCTGAGGTTTCTCCCATTTTTCCCTTTAAACTGTGGGGTTTTCTCTGGAAGTTTTTCCTTGTACGATGTGAGGGTCTAAGGACAGAGGGTGTCCTATTGTCATACTGATATTCTGTACAAACTGTGAAGTCCACTGAGACAAATGTAACATTTGTGATATTGGGCTATATAAATAAACATTGATTGATTGATTGATTGATTTTAGCTTTGAGCTAATTTCCATCTATAGTCCCGTCACATACAGCATATAAGAACATGACATTTATATATATACAGCAAAAATAAATACATGATATGCAGAAAGAGCATGAGCAGCATACAAGCATTTACCACATGGCAGTACAATGTAGCAACTATGATATATAAAGTACAAGATAAGATAAATGCGCTACATAAAGTGCAAGAGGAGATACCCCTATGTTAAAGTGCATTTATTTAGCGGTGATTACACGTCTGTTTGTTGCTCAACCATTCTTTAAGTTGACCTTTAAAACTATTGAGAGTGGGACAATCCCGTATCTCAGTTGGGGGGGGGGCTATTCCACAATGAGCTGCCTTTAATGGAGAGGACATTTTGTCCAAAGGTGGTCCGTCTGTGGTGGACTTCACAGTCTCCTCTGGTTTCTGACCTAGTGTTGCGTCCAGTGTGTTTTCTGTGGATGAATTCCCCCAAGGGGAGGGGGGCCAGCCCATGTAAATATTATTTAAAAAACACATACTTTTAAAAGACATAAAATTGTCAAAAACTCAAGAATTGTGATTTTCGAGGATGGTACAGTGGTGGTATGACTGTGGCTTTCTGTCAAACACCTGGATAGCTCTCTTGAACAGCTGTTCTATGGGTTTCAGGTGTGTGGCACAAGCAAACGACCAGTTTGTAAAACAGTATTCAATGTGGGATAGAATCATACAGTGGAGGTATGACTTTGCAGCATTGACAGTTAAGAAAAAGGTCTAATTTGTTTAAAATGTTGCAAGTTGAATTGAATGGTATTGGATACTTTCTGGATATGTTTCTTAAAAAGTCAATTGCGAGTCCAATATGACACTCCCTGTTCAAGATACTTGCACTGGGAGACTAGTTCTATTTCTGTTCCATTTAAAAATACATTGGATCCTTCGATTTTGATTGATCGTTTACTGAACATCGTCGTTTGCATCAACATGTATACTGTTTTTGTTGTACTCATACTGTCAATATGCAGATTGTGTTATATAGCTTTGGATAGAATGTTTTTTCTTCCTCTTTGCATAATTTGCATCCACAATCCTTTGCCAGTAGGTGTTTCCACAGTCCTTGCGGTTTTCCAATTGTTCAACTAATTGGGAGCTACTGTAAGCTATTTGTATTTGCATTTTAGCACATTACTTCCTGCAGTGATTCAGAAAGTATTGTGTTTGGGCTTTTTATTGTGAAAGGGAGACCGCTACTCAGAACCAGACTTCATTTCATAGAGAAAGCAAGTCTTATAGGGAGCCAATTTAAATGCTAATGTCGTCTTTATTTTACATCCATTACAAATTTGTGCAATCAACTACTTCATTATGATAAGTTGTCTACAGCCACTTTAAATGCAATCAAATGTATATTTCTAAGTGCTTACAACTTAAAAAATCTTTACGTACAAATGACTGTATATTGAATATATTTCTGTATCCAGTGTTGAACAGGACCCAAACCTTTGAGAGATGAAAAAGGACACATCTGCTTTAATCAACTGCCAAGTAGTCAAGTCTGCATTTGTGTCTGTTCATTTGTAAAACGTGGAATTCGGTTTCTTTTTAATGACAAAGGCGGATTTTGGCTTTTTTTCTCTTGCCAAGATACTTTTAGACACACTTTGAGGTATGCAAAACCTTAAAACTAAAACACTGATGGCTGGCTTACGCTGCACACTTCATCACCTTTTAACAAGAGAGTAAGTATATAAAACGTTATTTTGTATATTTTAAACATCAGCAGAAACAGAGAGAGAGATGGCAGGCACCTTTACAGACACTTTGAGAGAACCCCTCCCCCCTCTGTCTAGTGATAAGATGGCAGGAAGGGGGGAGGAGGGGGCAGGGCCAGGCTCACACACACACACACACACACACACACACACACACACACACACACACACACACACACACACACACACACACACACACACACACACACACACACACACACACACACACACACACACACACACACACACACACACACACACACACACACACACACACACACACACACACACACACACACACACACACACACACACACCAAAAGGCCTGACAGCCATAGGACGAGGTAAGGGTGACAGTAAGGGAGTGTGTGACTAACTTTTGACGAGGAAGGTGCTTTCTTTGTTCTGATCGGCCACAATCTGCATACTCTGTCTGAATACATTGAGAGTTACTTTTGACTCTAACAGTGTTCCACTGGAGTCATAGCTTTCTGAACTTATTTCTTATAAGCAATTCGGTTTCTTTTAAATGGCCTAGGCGAATTTTGGCTTTTTTTCCTCTTGCCAAGATACTTTTAGACACACTTTGAGGTATGCAAAGCCTTAAAATCTAGAACACTGATGGCTGGCTTACGCTGCAAACTTCATCGCCTTTTAACAAGAGAGTAAGCATATAAAAAGTTATTTTGTATATTTCACACATTAGCAGAAACAGAGAGAGATGGCATTGAAAATATGTACATACACATTACAAACATGTAGATAGTAGAAAAAAACTAAAAAGAATTTCCCAGCTCCTACCTGCTTTTTCTATACTTTTACAGCCTCAGCCGACTGCAGGACCTTGGGTGTTAAGAGACAGGAGTCTTCATCTCCATGTGAAGACATCCGTGACTGATTCACACACACACACACACACACACACACACACACACACACACACACACACACACACACACACACACACACACACACACACACACACACACACACACACACACACACACACACACACACACACACACACACACACACACACACACACACACACACACACACACACACACATCAATCTGTTGCACTTTGAGAGCAAAATGATCTATGGATACATCTCTCAACACCCATATGAAACAGAACTGTAAGCAGATTTTTCTATGGATATTTTTCAAATCACTCCCCTTTTAAACGTTATTCTTGTTTTACTGTCATATAGGCTAGTATTTCATTTTTAGTGAGTGAGTTACTCCGATGAGTACCAGGAGACAGCGGTTGATACTCTGGTAAAGTTGTGGTGAAGGCATCTGACGTACTTGAACCGAAATGTCTACATGCATAGCAGAAGATGGCATCTTTTTTACATGAATATTCCAATCTCTGTTTTGAAACCATGAGCTGCATGGCGGTAAGTTGTCACAGGCGTCTCGCTGATTAAACCCATATCGAGGCGTCTCTTGGCCATTTTTTCTTTTTGGAAAGATGACTTGATGATTGGAAATGACTGGCTTTTTATCTGCACGGGGTTCTTTTTTTTTTATCTCACTCCACCCCCTCTGTCTTTTGACATCACATAATTGGGGCGGGCCCTTCTGTCACTTTTATGCATATTAATGTGATGGAAGCGGGATTTTGTTTTAATAGACTTGGGGGCGGGCCCACCTGTCACTTTGTATGCATACTAATGTGATTGAAACATTTTTTATGATACACCATAAGGCGCAACAGTGGGGGCTTTTCACACCTGTGAATACACATCAACCCCCTCCTATCGACGGATCTCACACCTACTTGGGATATCACACCTACTTGAGATCTCACACCTCGATCAAAGGGGAGGCGGGACTTAGCTCATTTGCATAATGGGGGGAGGTGTGACCTGTCACTTTTGTATGCATACTAATGAGACGAAAGCGGGATGAATAATACTACTGAGGTTAATGAATATCTCACACATTACAATCACAACACAGCAGCACTGTCCAACCCAGTCTCACGGCATTTTGTGTAATAGTCATACAATTAATTTAATCTATTGATTTGTGCAATGTAAAAGTAATCGATCATAAAAACATTTTCTTACTCAATATCAAGCCACGATTATTGCTTTTGTTTTAAATTGTATAATGTCTGACTTTTTTTGCCGTCTGCGAGGAAAATAAATGGGGCTCAGAGCCTCAGAATACTGAAATCTGTAATTTTTAAATCTTTTTTTCCTTCTAATTTGTTATTATTTGGTGCAGGCACGAAACATACTACCAATATAAATACATTGCTTCTAAAATCTTTCTGTCAGAATACTGAAATCTGTATCCACGGTGGAATCCCATCTTTCAGAAACATATAGAGCAAGATACAGGTAACGGGGGTGCAGCCGCCATCAGTCAGGATCACTTTTGCCAAATGCCTGGACAAGAGTTCTGATGGAAACTGAGCTGAAGAAAACAGAGGTCTTGTGTACAGTACTGTCTCTAAGAGAAGAAATAAGAAGAAGAATACTTTATTAATTTATTTTTTCAGGAGTCTAACTAGCACCTCAGTCCACACTCCATGTATATATTTGTTTTGGTCCGATAGGGACCTGGCCTGGTGACCCTTCTCTTCCTAGGCCAGGGGTCTGCAACCTTTTTGACCAAAAGAGCCATTTTGCTCTTTTTGCCAAACAAATTAATTGTCTGGAGCCCCAAAACATATTTCATAGCTTGATAGCTAATAAAGTTGTATTTATTGTTATATCATACAAAAACTACAGTTTTGTTGCATTTATTAGGCTATTTATTACGTTATATAAAACTGTTAACCTCTAATAAGAAACAAAGAACTCCTATAAGGAGAATTAAAAATAATACACAGGCCTACTTTAAAATATATTAAACACAGCACTTGGGGAGTCCTCTGCACATTTGAAGGAAACAAATATATAATTAAAATGGGCCCACTTTGGAATAAATAAAACATATACAGATGTAGCGATTCATTTCAGACAGTTTGAAATGCGAGGGCCGTGATTGGTACGTGATCTGCCCTCGCTCAAGGGAAAACCTCCAGCTTGACTTGAGACCGCCCCCGTGATAGATAAATGTAATTATAATGAAGCCAGCTGCAATGGATCATTGATCCACCAGGGGGTGCAGTGGGGTTCCACACTGGAGCTCATGTGAAATAAAGTCAGATACAGTACGCTGGATGTACAGCGGAACTTTGTTAAGATCCATATGTCACGGATATCATACTCTGTGCTAAATAAGAGACATGTAATCATTTACAAAACATCACCATGTTGTTATTTAACTAAATAATGTTGTTTAGTCGAAAAAAACGAAAAAGGAGGAAATGCAGCCCGGCTCTCGATTTTTAATCCTAATTTAATCATCATCTTCACCACGATCATTTATGTTTATGTTCGACGAATTGACATGAAATCACTGACACATATGAATATACTGTATTCAACTTCATTAAAACGTTATTAACGTGCCTAAACTCAGTAATTCACTCAAAATATTTATATTTTTAAGGAGCCTCGTCGGCAGATCAGGATCCCAAAGCGTAGCGGAGGGATCCTTATCTGCATGACGGGTGCTATTTTCCCCATAAGGAACAAGTCGCTGCAAATTATCCCGCTTATTACATGGCCACATTCTCAACAAAGTAACGACATGACTCCCAGTATTAATTGAAATGCTTTTATGGATTTAGAAAATGTTTTTATTGATTTAAAAAATAGTTGTATGTATTGATTTAAATTGACATGCATCCGCTAAGAAAAATAGTCCGTTGTTACCGTTTTTTAAACAGTCTGAATGAAACGGCAGCTCTTAGCTGTGTACTTACACAACTAATGACCCATCCACCACAGCTCTCCCCCCCCCTCCCTCCCCCCCTGATCTTTCTTCTTCAGCAGCTAAATTAACTGTAGGTACTCTGAGTGACCATATGTGACAAGCTTACAGTTAGTGACGTAAAAACACCATAAAAGCTCGTGGGTTGAAAGCAATACGGGAGGTAAAAATAACTAGAATAATTGTGATTCATTTATTGTGGCTTTTATGTTTTTAGGTATAAAATGTTATGTAATTCAGGCTTATAGTTCACCCTTCTCTAAAAGCCTTCAACAATGACAATATTCATAGTAATTTAATAAATCCTTCCAACACACATTGTAAAAAATAGCCTACTGTAAGTTAAGAAATCATTCCAATATGTACATCTTCTGATGTAACAACAATAACATTATAAATAGTAACATAGCTGAACATGGTATTGCACATTTAGCTTTGAGTGTTACTGACCTGAGATGTTTTTATTACATGAATTAAGGTGACTGAGGCTTTTTAACATACAGGGATGCAAACTCATCAGGTATGAAAAAGGTGACAAGGATCCGAGCCCCCGGCTCCCCCACCCCACGGAATATCGGATTTAAAATGAGGAATAACAGAGGATTTTAGCAGTCAGGACAACTAAAGCAGCAGTGTTAATAATAACAGAAAGGCCAAAGAGTCACATCTAATAGAAATATATAAAAGCAGTTATTTTAAATTGTGTAGCAGTCAGTTTATAATTTTGGCAGCACTGTTGAGCATTTTGAACATGTATTTTCATGCCTCTGTGCAAGGCTTAGTCTTTCTATCTTTATAGCCACATGGTGTAAAGTAACTAAGTTCATAAACTCAACAAGTACTAAACTTGGGCACAATTTTGAGATACTTTTACTTTATTTAAGTATTTCAATGTTTTGCTACTTTGTTCTTCTACCCCACTACAGTTCAGAGGTACATGGTGTACTTCTACTCCACTACATGTATGTAATACCTTTAGTTACTTTACAGATGTGGATGAATGATGTGAAATATAATCAAGTGTTAAATCAGGCTTTAGTTCTACCTGGAGCAAATCCACAAGCTACCCTGCAGTATACAAAGTCATTCAAACTAGCTGCACCTTTATCAGCTTTGAGAAAACGTTCATGATCAATCATTATAAAACATATCATATCTATTTTTCTGAAATGGACCAATCTGCACAATGACTACTTTTACTGTCGCTACTTTGACTGTATTTTGATGAGAATACTTTTCTACTTTTACTTGAGGAACATTTTGAATGCAGGACTTTTACTGTAACAGAGTATTCCTACACTCTGGTACTTCTACTTTTACTCAAGTACAAGATCTGAGTACATTTACTTTTACTCTAGTACAAGATCTGAGTACTTCTACTTTTACTCAAGTACAAGATCTGTGTGCTTCTACTTTTACTCAAGTACAAGACCTGAGTGCTTCTACTTTTACTCAAGTACAAGATCTATGTGCTTCTACTTTTACTCAAGTACAAGATCTGAGTACTTCTACTTTTACTCAAGTACAATATATATATATATACTTATACCACCTCTGTTTATAGCCTATAAAAAAAACTATTAGAAATAGAAGGCTAAAGCTAACGTTAGCAGATAGTGACAATGTATGCTAGCTAGCTAGCTCAACGATTCCTTAAATAATATTGCCACAGAAAAACTTTTCAGTTCAAATCACGCTCTGCCGCTCCAACAGGGAGCTCTGCTCTGAACACCTGAACGGCCCGTTCTAACAGCTGTTCACCAGCGGTCCAGTCTGTGCCACAGTGACTCCGGACGCACAGTTAATATGAACGAACGCACCCGTAGGTAATGTAGCTGCTGAAGCTAGACCATCATGTCGGAGCAGCAGAGCCTTATTATACATCCACCATGAGCAGAGCCGACAGGCAGGAAGACTCGAGCACACAGCTCGCACTTCATTATAATATATATAAAAAAGAACACCAGCGTGTCATGATGGCACATAATAGCTCACAGCCGCAGATTACTCCGGGCCCCAGAACCCCCCATACCCCAAAAATATTTTTATTGCAGATCTACATGAATCACACAAACGACCTATTTTGGATTCAAAACGGCGAATTTCGCCGAAAGGTGACAAGTTTGCATCACTGAACATAGACAGAGCACAACTGAAACATAACATCTGAAACGATGTAACAACATAATACACTTGTGGGGATGCAGCTTGGGATGTGAGGAGTGAGGGACACGGCTTAGAACGGGCGTGTCGCCTGGCAGGACAGGAGAGTGTGTGCACCAGTCTGCCTTGATCTATGAATTCATGTCCGTGACACTCACTGCTGCCCACAGCTGTTTTATAGAAGGAAAACCTCCTTCACTTCATGAAAGTGTTTTAACCACACACACCTCTACACACACATGATGGGTGTTATTTTCCCCATAAGGAAAAAGTCGCTGCAAATTATCCCGCTTATTACATGGCCACATTCTCAACAAAGTAACGACATGACTCCCAATATTAATTTAAATGCTTTTATGGATTTAGAAAATGTTTTTATTGATTTAAAAAATAGTTGTATTGATTTAAAAAATAGTTGTATGTATTGATTTAAATTGACATGCATCCGCTAAGAAAAATTGTCCGTTGTTACCGTTTTTTAAACAGTCTGAATGAAACGGCAGCTCTCAGCTGTGTATTTACACAACTAATGGCCCATCAACCACAGCTCTCTCCCCCCTGTTCTTTCTTCTCCAGCAGCTAAATTAACTGTAGGTTACTCTGAGTGACAAGCTTACAGTTAGACACAACAATGTCATTGCAAGTGACCCTCAGTTAGTTGACTTTTATGTTCAACTGCTAAATTCGTTACTGATAAAAAAGGGCTTCTACTGTACCTAATTACCTTAACACTAGAACCGCCAGAGGTTTTTGTATAGGCCTACCTAAACCTGTCAAATCCCGCTATTAGAATGCAATTTTTAACAACATAGGGTGCTACATAACACACTTTCAGGAAAAGTCACGGACTGGGAGACTTTAATATTTTATTGAAAAAAAGTTACATTGCACACACACAACACACATCAAACAAATTGACCCGATTGGCGGTTCTATTGTTAAATAAACTCACTAATTAATGAAACCAGTTCAATACGCATTATTCTTATTCTTATCATTCTTTATGAGCGCAGAAATAGTCTTAAAATCAGATCTGTTTTTTAAATGAAATCTGACGGCAGGCAGTTAGCTCTGATCACCTATGATAAATGCGCCACACCTAATCTGGCCATTTAGCCACAGAGGTCCCTCTATATACAAATCAAACTGTAGACGGTGTGAAAGCACCTATTGTTTTAAATAATGATCGGAATATGACCTGTGAGCCTTCTGAATTACCGTGGGACAGCACATTCTAAACTAAAATGTTCAATCAATAAAGTAACATCTTATCTTATCTTATCTTAATAATATCTTCATATTAATAATAATAATAAATCCTACAGTATGTGTCCGAAAGGGAGCAGGAGGAAGCAAACACAAAAATATACAAAAAATATACTGCATATTAAAGCAAACGATTGTAAAGGTAAAAGTATGAGCATAACAAATAAAGAAGTGTAATGTAAACATTTACATTATAATTATGATTATTTAATATATAAAGACTATATATTATTGAATTACAAGATTAGATATACTTTAGTTGATCTAAAATATTGATGTGTTCAAATGCTCTTCAAAACACAACTGAAAGTCCATGAAACTTGTCTTTCTGTATTTGTGAATGAAGCGCCATCTCCTGGTTAAAACCTGAAATTGAAAATCTGGCAATGCCCTCTTGGAAAATAGTGGGAGGGCTTAACATTCCTCTATACTGGTCTTAGGCAGGTCGTAGGCAGGAAGCTGTAAGCTGGAGTCTGAAATTCAGGGCTACATCTGTAGCTGCACCCTAAAAATAGTTAACGGTGGGGTAGGTAAGAATGGAGAAACCAGCTCGAGTGCACTAGAATTTGAAAATACACAACCGGAAAAAATCTGCCTCTTCCTTCAGACACAGAGCCCCTCATCCAACACACACGAACGCGCACATGACCAATGAGGGCACGAGATAAGTTTGTGCACAGATCAAGCGGCAAACTCTGGGGAATAGCCGGCACGCCAATACGGAAGTGCTACACACTGCAGTTCATATATTGGCCGATAGGCGATGGCTGCAGAAAGGAGCAATTTCCATAGACCCCCATGTTAAAATGCCCAATTTTACAGTAGAAAAAAATATTTTTCTACCCCTGGCTCCATACATTTTATTATCGATATAGTTAGATTCCAGCTTCATGATTATGGATCTGTGAGTGAATTGTTTTCTAACACAACCCTTTTATTTATATTAGGTCTTAAAGTGTTTGCATAAATTAGGGCGTGGTCACATTGAGTGACGGCTCTGTGAAGTGACTGCTGCTACTAGCTTCTTGTCTCTCTGCTAGCTGCTCCGTGAAGCTAGCTACAGGTACTCTGCCTGGTCAGTTCATCCAGGAAACACAACTTGATCCGGCCGTGGTTGTTTGTTCTTCATGCTTATATATCGGACTATTGTGACTCGATCTGCGGTTAAAACAGACGGTGAATGAATGCGGTTTTGCGTTAAGTGAAATTCGAGTGCTTTATTTATGTTTTAATGATTTTAATCAGCTACGTAATGAATGTTAAGGCTTGGGTTAGCGTGTAAGCGAGTGGTAGCTACATCAGTGCTAGCGATGCTAATAGTAGCCTCCAAGTTAAAATCATAGACTGTATATATAAAGGTTAAAACGAAATAGACAAGTGTTAAGCGTTAAGTGGGATAATACTGTAGAACAAACGGCTTCTGTTTGAGATTGATAAAATAAGGTCATCCTTGTAACTTACAGAGATATTTTATTATGTAGGTAGGCAGGCCCGGACTGGCCATCGGGAGGACCGGGAGGTTTCCCGATGGCCAGTCCTGTTAAGTGGCCTGCTGGCCTGAGGATTTGTTGTTGTTGTTGTTGTTGTTGTATGTATTGTGAACGCAACGCTGCGCAAATGTGGGTCTGACTTTGCCTCACACAGGGTGACTGGCTGTCTACATGATGTGGTCTGCCTCACACAGGGTGACTGGCTGTCTACATGATGTGGTCTGCCTCACAGGGGGACTGGCTGTCTTCATGATGTGGTCTGTCTCACAGGGTGACTGGCTGTCTACATAATGTGGTCTGCCTCACACAGGGGGACTGGCTGTCTACATGATGTGGTCTGCCTCACACAGGGGGACTGGCTGTCTACATAATGTGGTCTGCCTCACACAGGGGGACTGGCTGTCTACATGATGTGGTCTGCCTCACACAGGGGGACTGGCTGTCTACATGATGTGGTCTGCCTCACACAGGGGGACTGGCTGTCTACATGATGTGGTCTGCCTCACAGGATGACTGGCTGTCTACATGATGTGGCCTGCCTCACACAGGGGGACTGGCTGTCTGATGTGGTCTGCCTCACACAGGGTGACTGGCGGTCTACATGATGTGGTCTGCCTCTCACAGGGTGACTGGCTGTCTACATGATGTGGTCTGCCTCACATAGGGTGACTGGCTTTCTACATGATGTGGCCTGCCTCACACAGGGGGGACTGGCTGTCTACATGATGTGGTCTGCCTCACACAGGGTGACTGGCGGTCTACATGATGTGGTCTGCCTCTCACAGGGTGACTGGCTGTCTACATGATGTGGTCTGCCTCACATAGGGTGACTGGCTTTCTACATGATGTGGCCTGCCTCACACAGGGGGGACTGGCTGTCTACATGATGTGGTCTGCCTCACACAGGGTGACTGGCTGTCTACATGATGTGGTCTGCCTCACACAGGGTGACTGGCTGTCTACATGATGTGGCCTGCCTCACAGGGGGACTGGCTGTTTACATGATGTAGTCTGCCTCACACAGATCATACACTAATGCCCTCGATTGGTCTATGTCTGTCATTCAAGCTCGGGAGGGTGTGTATGTGTGGCGCGAGCAAGAGGGAAAGCGCGCGAACGTTTACGTGTATTGTTGTTGTTAGCATCTGGTGCTAGCTAGCTGCGCTAACGGATATAAGGAGCTGTTTCAACAACAAGGTTGGAGGAGGGTCTTCTCCTGTCAGACTGAGAGACTAATAACCTCAGCTCAGGTGAGGTAAAGGACTCTCTGAGTGTTTAGATAGTTAACTTAGTCTAAGTTCTCTGTGGGTCTCAAACGGTTTGGTCACCATTTATGTAAACACATATTTCCATTTGAGGGGGAGTGATTAGTAAAATATGCATGAATAATAAATAAAAAAGTTAACTGAAAAAAGGTAAGATAAACTTTAAAAACTTGTTGAGAGCTAAAACTAGTCTTTGCTGCTGCCTCCAAGAGGAGCAGGGGGGAGAGGAGGGAGACAGGAGAGGGGGGGAGGAGGGAGAGGGGGGAGAGGAGGGAGACAGGAGAGTGTCACGGTTTGTGAAACAAGCAGGACCCAAATGCAGATATAAACTGAAAATTCCTTTATTTCAAGGCTATGATATATACAGGACTGTCTCAGAAAATTAGAATATTGTGATAAAGTTCTTTATTTTCTGTAATGCAATTAAAAAAACAAAAATGTCACACATTCTGGATTCATTACAAATCAACTGAAATATTGCAAGCCTTTTATTATTTTAATATTGCTGATTATGGCATACAGCTTAAGAAAACTCAAATATCCTATCTCTAAATATTAGAATATCATGAAAAAGTATACTAGTAGGGTGTTCAACAAATCACTTGAATCGTCTAATTAACTCGAAACACCTGCAAGGGTTTCCTGAGCCTTGAAAAACACTCAGCTTGGTTCAGTAAACTAAATCACAAGTATGGGGAAGACTGCTGATCTGACTGCTGTCCAGAGGACCGTCATTGACACCCTCCATCAGGAGGGTAAGACACAAAAAGAAATTTCTCAAAGAGCAAGCTGTTCACAGAGTGCAGTTTCAAAGCACATCCACAAAAAGTCTGTTGGAAGGGGGAAATGTGGCAGGAAACGCTGCACAACCAAGAGAGATGACCGCAGCCTTAACAGCATTGTGAAGAAGAGTCGCTTCCAGAATTTGGGGGAGCTTCAAAGACAGTGGACTGAAGCTGGAGTCCAGGTATCAAAAGTCACTGTTCACAGACGTGTCCGGGAAATGGGCTACAATAGCCGTATTCCCATGGTCAAGCCACTTCTGAACTCAAGACAACGGAAGAGGCGTCTGACTTGGGCTAAGGAAAAGAAGCACTGGACAGTTGCACAGTGGTCCAAAGTCCTCTTTTCAGACGAAAGCAAGTTTTGTATTTCATTTGGAAGTCAAGGCGCCAGAGTCTGGAGAAAGGCTGGAGAGGAGCAAAATCCAAGTTGCTTGAAATCCAGTGTGAAGTTCCCACAGTCAGCGATGGTTTGGGGAGCCATGTCAGCTGCTGGTGTTGGTCCACTGTGTTTCCTCAAGCCCAGAGTAAATGCAGCTGTGTACCAAGATATTTTAGAGCACTACATGCTTCCGTCTGCTGAAAAGCTCTATGGAGATGAGGAATTCATTTTCCAGCATGATCTGGCACCTGCCCACAGTGCCAAAACCACCAGTAACTGGTGTACTGACCATGGCATTACTGTCCTCGATTGGCCTGCAAATTCCCCTGACCTGAACCCCATAGAGAATATGTGGGGTATTGTGAAGAAGAAGCTGAAAGACACCAGACCCAACAATGCTAATGAGCTAAAGGCCGCTATTGAAGCATCCTGGGCATCCATAACACCTCAGCAATGCCACAGGCTGATTGCCTCCATGCCACGCCGCATTGATGCAGTAATCCGTGCAAAAGGATTCCCAACCAAGTACTGAGTGCATTAATGGACATTTTCAAATGTTTGATTGTGTTTTGCTGTTATAAAATGTTTTACTTGGTCTGAGGAACTATTCTAATTTTTTGAGATAGGATTTTTGAGTTTTCTTAAGCTGTATGCCATAATCAGCAATATTAAAATAATAAAAGGCTTGCAATATTTCAGTTGATTTGTAATGAATCCAGAATGTATGACATTTTTGTTTTTTTTAAATTGCATTACAGAAAATAAAGAACTTTATCACAATATTCTAATTTTCTGAGACAGTCCTGTATATACAATGACAAAACAGAACACTCACCGCAGAACTAGTCATGGAACAAGACGAACCGATCAAGACAGACAGAAAACCCAGAACTTAAATACACACAAGACTAATCACACAACAAGACACAGGTGAGGAGAAAACACAGGGGCCCAGGTGAACATAATCAGACAATTAGACACACCAGGGAAACTAATGACAAGAGGAAAAACACAGGGAAAAGGACCAGACAATAACCCAGAGGAAAACATGACAGGGAAAACAGCAAAAACACCCAAACCTACAAAACTATAAACGTGACATAACATGAGAATCGTGACAGAGAGGAGGGAGAGGAGGGAGAGGGGGGAGACAGGAGAGGCTGGTTCAGGAGCCCAGACACACTCACAACTATAAATGAACTAAACACAAATAAATAAACAAACAAGTTTCAGTGTTTTTTTCATATTGGAAATGGTATGTTATTGGTTTTGGCCATGATTTTATGATTGTTTAAATGTATACAGTTCTGTTTCATATGGGTGTTTCCATAGATCTAGTCTTTTTATTTTCCCCTCAAAAAAAAAAAAAATCTTACCGGGGGGCATGCCCCCGGACCCCCCTAGAGGATCAGAGTTCCACCCCAACTAAAATACGTTCACATGAATAGGTTCCCAAATAGATTTGCACATTTTTTTTAAACAGTAACCCCTGTCCATATGTTTATTTGTAGGTAGTAGATTTAAACGATAGGGCTATCACTACGGGCAGCAACGCTGTAAATATTCACAAATACATCCAGCTACATGGCACAAAAGAAAACTGGTAGTGGCCTGGCTGGGTGTTTAATTCCCGGCCTGACTTATTGTCCCAGTCAGGCCCTGTAGGTAGGAACTGTATGCATCGCTGAGGTTAATTTAAATTGGCTATGCTCAAGTATGTAGACAAGCTAATGTCGAAGTAGTGTATGTGAAATCAACCTCACAATAAGATGTGTGTATATTACAATTATTAATGTCATATTTCAAGATGATTACTTTGATATTACAATATGGTTGGTTGAGCTGGATTTCATTATTGAGCTTACACGTCATCTGAAGAACGAACCCAAACCTTGTTGTTTTTATTAATTGCATTACCAAATGGGTATAAAATAAACAGTAAGCATTGGTAACACAACTTCCAAAGTTACAGTAATATAAAAAGGACCCTGACTCGGACAATACACAATCCAACATGTTCAACAGAAGAGAATCAGTTATATTGTTTGTACACATGGTACTTTACATATATATCTGTTTTTTTAAGGTGTCCAGGTGATGCAGACAGGCTGGACCAGAGAGTGAGAGACATAACTGGACTCCTCACAGCAGTGAACTTCAGCTCAGGTACAAAGACTCTTTTTTTCATACTGTACAAAGAATCAAGAAAGATATTGGTTTAAATGAATGAAGTATTGACTTTAATACACTGATATACGTTCCATTAAACAATACTAGATCACCTACACATCAGTTAAGTTGAGGGTTTTTCCATGCAAAAAGTTACATTTAGATGTTAACAAGCAATATGATTTTGTCAGCTTTCTAATTTAATGTATTGAAGGCAAAGCTATTTAACAGATAGTGAGAACTGCTACTATTTATCTCTCAATATTGTCTGTAAAAAACGTGGCAAAAGTTATTCTTTCAGTGAGACAACAGAGCAAGCTTCTACAGTTGCACTACATTTTGATAACAGTTAAATATTATTTTGATAATAACATACATTTCAATGTTGATGAACTTCATACTGTTCATTCATAATCTGATTGTCTTTGTAGGTCACTGTTCAAATAAAAAAAAAAACATTACAATTACAAAATAATTATATCTACAGCCCCGAAACACACAAACACACCGCTTTCATAAATATCACACTTGTTCTGCAATAATATGTTTTATGTTTCCTGTAATTTTTGCTAGGAAAGGACATGCCTGAAAGACACAACATTTTCTCCTTCTCTGAGGGTCAAGAAGAACATCCAAGAGGAAAATTAAAAGCTGATGCTATGAGATTTTAAGACCAGTACACTAAGAAACTACTTTTATTGTATATCAGAGTTTGCAATTTCACAAATAAATGGGGCCAATCTTCAGTCAGATGTGAATGTGTAATCTAACATTTTCAGTAAGAATAATGGGCAAAAGGAGTGCAAATAAAATTTATTGAAATGTGAACTAAAAGTTAATCAAAAATGTTTTAAATAAAAAGCTAATATGGACAGAAGGTGTAAACCTATTAAATATATACAGATGTAGCGATTCATTTCAGACAGTTTGAAACGCGAGGGCCGTGATTGGTACGTGATCTGCCCTCGCTCAAGGGAAAACCTCCAGCTTGACTTGAGACCGCCCCCGTGATAGATAAATGTAATTATAATGAAGCCAGCTGCAATGGATCATTGATCCACCAGGGGGTGCAGTGGGGTTCCACACTGGAGCTCATGTGAAATAAAGTGAGATACAGTATGCTGGATGTACAGCGGAACTTTGTTAAGATCCATATGTCATGGATATCATACTACTGTGCTAAATAAGAGACATGTAATCATTTACAAAACATCACCATGTTGTTATTTAATAAAATAATTTTGTTATTCGAAAAAAACAAACGGGAGGAAATGCAGCCCGGCTCTCGATTTTTAATCCTAATTTAATCATCATCTTCACCACGATCATTTATGTTTATGTTCGCCGAATTGACATGAAATCACTGACACATATGAATATACTGTATTCAACTTCATTAAAACGTTATTAACGTGCCTAAACTCAGTAATTCACCAAAAATATGTATATTTTAATGGAGCTTCGTCGGTCGATCAGGATCCCAAAGTGTAGCGGAGGGATCCTCATCTGGATGAAGGGTGTTATTTTCCCCATAAGGAACAAGTCGCTGCAAATTATCCCGCTTATTACATGGCCACATTCTCAACAAAGTAACGACATGACTCCCAATATTAATTGAAATGATTTTATGGATTTAGAAAATGTTTTTATTGATTTAAAAAATAGTTGTATGTATTGATTTAAATTGACATGCATCCGCTAAGAAAAATAGTCCGTTGTTACCGTTTTTTAAACAGTCTGAATGAAACGGCAGCTCTCAGCTGTGTATTTACACAACAAATGGCCCATCAACCACAGCTCTCTCCCCCCTCCCCCCCTGATCTTTCTTCTCCAGCAGCTAAATTAACAGTAGGTTACTCTGAGTGACCATAGACTTGTATGTGACAAGTTTACAGTTAGTGATGTAACAACACCATAAAAGCTGGTGGGTTGAAAGCAATACGGGAGGTAAAAATAACTAGAATAATTGTGATTTATTTATTGTGGCATTTATGTTTTTAGGTATAAAATGTTATGTAATTCAGGCTTATAGTTCACCCTTCTCTAAAAGCCTTCAACAATGAAAATATTCATTGTAATTTAATAAATCCTTCCAACACACATTGTAAACAATAGCCTACTGTAAGTTAAGAAATCATTTCAATATGTACATCTTCTGATGTAACAACAATAACATTATAAATAGTAACATAGCTGAACATGGTATTGCACATTTAGCTTTGAGTGTTACTGACCTGAGATGTTTTTATTACATGAATTAAGGTGACTGAGGCTTTTTAACATACAGGGATGCAAACTCATCAGGTATGAAAAAGGTGACAAGGATCCGAGCCCCCGGCTCCCCCACCCCACGGAATGACAGAGGATTTTAGCAGTCAGAACAACTAAAGCAGCAGTGTTAATAATAACAGAAATGCCAAAGAGTCACATCTAATAGAAATATATAAAAGCATTTATTTTAAATTGTGTAGCAGTCAGTTTATAATTTTGGCAGCACTGTTGAGCATTTTGAAAATGTATTTTCGTGCCTCTGTGCAAGGCTTAAGTCTTTTTATCTTTATCGCCACATGGTGTAAAGTAACTAAGTTCATAAACTCAACAAGTACTATACTTGGGCACAATTTTGAGATACTTGTACTTTGTTCTTCTACTCCACTACAGTTCAGAGGTACATGGTGTACTTTGACTCCACTACATGTATTTAATACCTTTAGTTACTTCACAGATATGGATTAATTAAGTGAAATATAATCAAGTGTTAAATCAGACTTTAGTTCCACCCGGAGTAAATCCACAAGCTACCCTGCAGTATACAAAGTCATTCAAACTAGCTGCACCTTTACCAGCTTTGAGAACACTTTCATGATCAATCATTATAAAACCTATCATATCTATTATTCTGAAATGGACCAATCTGCACAATGACTACTTTTACTGTCGCTACTTTCACTATATTTTGATGATAATACTTTTCTACTTTTACTTGAGGAACATTTTGAATGCAGGACTTTTACTGTAACAGAGTATTCCTACACTCTGGGACTATTACTTTCACTCAAGTACAAGACCTGAGTACTTCTACTTTTACTCAAGTACAAGACCTGAGTACTTCTACTTTTACTCAAGTACAAGATCTGTGTGCTTCTACTTTTACTCAAGTACAAGACCTGAGTGCTTCTACTTTTACTCAAGTACAAGATTTGAGTACTTCTACTTTTACTCTAGTACAAGATCTGTGTGCTTCTACTTTTAGTCAAGTACAAGATTTGAGTACTTCTACTTTTACTCTAGTACAAGATCTGTGTGCTTCTACTTTTACTCAAGTACAAGATCTGAGTACTTCTACTTTTACTCAAGTACAAGACCTGAGTACTTCTACTTTTACTCAAGTAAAAGATCTGAGTACTTCTACTTTTACTCAAGTACAATATATATATACTTATACCACCTCTGTTTATAGCCTATGAAAAAAACTATTAGAAATAGAAGGCTAAAGCTAACGTTAGCAGATAGTGACAATGTATGCTAGCTAGCTAGCTCAACGATTCCTTAAATAATATTGCCACAGAAAAACTTTTCAGTTCACATCACGCTCTGCCGCTCCGACAGGGAGCTCTGCTCTGAACACCTGAACGGCCCGTTCTAACAGCTGTTCACCAGCGGTCCAGTCTGTGCCACAGTGACTCCGGACGCACAGTTAATATGAACGACAAACCCGTAGGTAATGTAGCTGCTGAAGCTAGACCATCATCTCGGAGCAGCAGAGCCTTATTATACATCCATGAGCAGAGCCGACAGGCAGGAAGACTCGAGCACACAGATCGTACTTCATTATAATATATATAAAAAGAACACCATGCGTGTCATGATGGCACATAACAGCTCACGGCCGCAGATTACTCCGGGTCCCAGCCCCCCCCATACCCCAAAAATATTTGGATTGCAGATCTACATGAATCACACAAACGACTTATTTTGGATTCAAAACGGCGAATTTTGCCGAAAGGTGACAAGTTTGCATCACTGAACATAGACAGAAAACAACTGAAACTTAACATCTGAGATGTAACAACATATTACACTTTTCGGGGATGCTTGGGATGTGAGGAGTCAGGGACACGGCTTAGAACGGGCGTGTCGCCTGGCAGGACAGTAGAGTGTGTGCACCAGTCTGCCTTGATATATGAATTCATGTCCGTGACACTCACTGCTGCCCACAGCTGTTTTATAGAAGGAAATTCCTTCACTTCATGAAAGTGTTTTAACCACACACACCTCTACACACACATGACGGGTGTTATTTTCCCCATAAGGAACAAGTCGCTGCAAATTATCCCGCTTATTACACGGCCACATTCTCAACAAAGTAACGACATGACTCCCAATATTAATTGAAATGCTTTTATGAATTTAGAAAATGTTTTTATTGATTTAAAAAATAGTTGTATGTATTGATTTAAAAAATAGTTGTATGTATTGATTTAAATTGACATGCATCCGCTAAGAAAAATAGTCCGTTGTTACAGTTTTTTAAACAGTCTGAATGAAACGGCAGCTCTCAGCTGTGTATTTACACAACTAATGGCCCATCAACCACAGCTCTCTCCCCCCTTCCCCCCTTGATCTTTCTTTTCCAGCAGCTAAATTAACGGTAGGTTACTCTGAGTGACAAGCTTACAGTTAGACACAACACTGTAATTGCAAGTGACCCTCAGTTAGTTGACTTTTATGTTCAACTGCTAAATTCGTTACTGATAAAAAAGGGCTTCTACTGTACCTAATTACCTTAACACTAGAACCGCCAGAGGTTTTTGTACAGGCCTAACTAAACCCGTCAAATCCCGCTATTAGAATACAATTTTTAACAACATAGGGTGCTACATAACACACTTTCAGGAAAAGTCACGGACTGGGAGACTTTAATATTTTATTGAAAAAAAGTTACATTGCACACACACATCACACATCACACAAATTGACCCGATTGGCGGTTCTAGTGTTAAATAAACTCACTAATTAATGAAACCAGTTCGATACGCATTATTCGTATTCTTATCATTCTTTATGAGCGCAGAAATAGTCTTAAAATCAGATCTGTTTTTTAAATGAAATCTGACGGCAGGCAGTTAGCTCTGATCACCTATGATAAATGCGCCGCACCTAATCGCTGGCCATTCAGCCACAGACACTGTTCGAAATGGGGGGGAGCTAGGGGGAGCTTGGCTCCCCCGAAGAGGGAGGGAGCTCCCCTGAAGGCTGACTTTGAGATAAATAGGGGGAGCCCAAAACAATCGTGCATATTTGTGTCACACAGATTAGAAATGTTGAGTTTCTGTAAATAACAGTTCTTGAAATAAATAATAGTTATTGTTCATTACAGTTTCTGAATATTTGTTTTATATTTGTGAATATGTCTGGGTGTTGCCATCTGTACGTGGCGGCGCTGCATTCTTACTTACGTTGCTATGGTTGTGGCGGTGATGCCGGCGCGGTATTTGAAATGTTCATATTGATATTTTTTTAACTCTGGCTGTGTAATAAAAAAATATGGCAAAACGAAAACAGCCAAGCGTCACAGCTTTTGGATTCACAAGCAAAGAAGCGAAGGAGTCTAAAAATGACAACGTGAACGGAAAACAACTTTTAGTTGGCCGGCTGTAAGCGGCGTTAGGGTCGAGCTTGACAGCTCCACACCGAGGGAGAGGCCTGCCGATGCGGAGCCTGAAGAGGCTTCAACAACGGCCACATCCGCCGGCATAGTGACACCGTCTGTATTAGTAGAAGAGTGTTTTTATAGCAATTGATCGCATCCGTGCTGCTGCGCCAGTCAACAGAGCGTGCGTGACATATTTAGTAGCAGGATGTGCTCTGAAAAATAGGGCTCCCCGAAAGCAAATGGGTAATTCGAAAACTGACAGAGCTCCCTCTATACAAATCAAACTGTAGACGGTGTGAAAGCACCTATTGTTTTAAATAATGGTCGGAATGTGACCTGTGGGCCTTCTGAATTACCGTGGGACAGCACATTCTAAACTAAAATGTTCAATCAATAAAGTAACATCTTATCTTATCTTAATAATATCTTCATATTAATATAAATCATACAGTATGTGTCCGAAAGGGAGCAGGAGGAAGCAAACACAAAAATATACTGCATATTAAAGCAAACGATTGTAAAGGTTAAAGTATGAGCATAACAAATAAAGAAGTGTAATGTAAACATTTACATTATGATTATTTAATATATAAAGACTATATATTATTGAATTACAAGATTAGATATACTTTAGTTGATCTAAAATATTGATGTGTTCAAATGCTCTTCAAAACACAACTGAAAGTCCATGAAACTTGTCTTTCTGTATTTGTGAATGAAGCGCCATCTCCTGGTTAAAACCTGAAATTCAAAATCTGGCAACGCCCTCTTGGAAAATAGTGGGAGGGCTTAACATTCCTCTATACTGGTATTTGGCAGGTAGTAGGCAGGAAGCTGTAAGCTGGAGTCCGAAATTCAGTGCTACATCTGTAAGTAAACACATTTAGTCAAATAAAATGACAGACTAGGCCTGTGCAGTGGTATCAGCTTTGCCCAGCATGGGCTCCTCCATCAGGCCTGGTCCTCCTCGCAGAGGAAAGACCCTCAGTCCTCTCCGGGCCAAACAAACAGACAGGACGTCCATCACACGGAGGTTTCTCCCTGAAGTCTCTGCAGCTTTCTGGACAACTCGGCAACTCTGCAGAATCCTATGGGTGACGTCACAGACCCTACATCCATTTATATATACAGTCTATGGCACAGATGGAAGGCTGACAGGCAGGTAGGCCATCCAGTTATTTTGGCCGGGCCAGCTCAGATGATTGGTCGTGCTTTTTACAGTGCTACGGCTTCCAGAGATTCATTTGTCAAATTTATTGTCAAAGCATGTAATATATTTATTGCTATCGGGACGTTAAGAGCATTCCATGGAATATAACAAAAAGTGTTTTCTGAAATAAATTACATACCCCATTGAATTATGACTGAAGATCGTCAGCTGTCTTCCTCTCCCGTGTTGTTCCCATAGATTGTATATATAAATGGACGTAGGGTCCGTGACGTCACCCATAGGATTCTGCAGAGTTGCAGAGAAGCCCTTAGTAGGCGGAGTCGGCCACTAACGGCTCGACACTGACGTCAGAGTTCAACTCCCGCCTACTCCAAATAAGGGCAAAGAGGTGGAGCCAAGGCGGGACCTCCTGCCACCGAGCCGAAAGTTCCAGAGCTAGCTGAAGCTACCAAGCTAAGCTAACATGCTCCCCATCTGCACACTGCCGTGGCATTTTACATTTCTAAGGTAAGCGGACATGAAACTATTCAGCAAAACTATAAATAATAATCTAAGTTATTGAGTTTTTAGCATAATACTTCAGAATCTTAAAATCCCTTAACGTTTGCATGCAATTGTGCTAAATTCAACACTTGAATCAAGCAAATATTAATATGTTTGCATGACATTAGTTATTTATATTTTGATATCACTTAATTATACGTTTAATACATTTAAGTCAAGCTATGGTAGATGTGATGGTAGCTAGTCAGTGCTCTTACCTGTGAGGCCTCCTCCAAACAACATAATAACCAGACTGTATCATTAAAACTAAGTACAAGTTCGAGATCCTTGACTTTAGACAAACAATTAAAAAGACAACATGTATTTAAAGACCAATCTTTATTTGAATGTGCCTCTTAACCTGATATATTAGTTATACAGCAATAGTATTGGCAATCTAAAAAAACTGAGCAACTCAACAGTCAACTTTATGTTTCTTATTGTCTAAAGGATTTATTATTTTCATTTTCCCCCTCTCATATTCAGTGTGGACGGATTGAGACAGCGTGGTGTCCAGAAAGCTGCAGAGACTTCAGGGAGAAACCTCCGTGTGATGGACGTCCTGTCTGTTTGTTTGGCCCGGAGAGGACTGAGGGTCTTTCCTCTGCGAGGAGGACCAGGCCTTATGGAGGAGCCCGTGCTGGGCAAAGCTGATACCAACTGCACAGGCCTAGTCTGTCACTTTATTTGACTAAATGTGTTTACTTATACATTTAATAGGTTTACACCTTCTGTCCATATGTGCTTTTTATTTAAAACATTTTTGATTAACTTTTGGTTCACATTTCAATAAATTGTATTTGCACTCCTTTTGTCCATAATTCTTACTGAAAATGTTAGATATATCTAAGTAATCATCTTGAAATATGACATTAATAATTGTAATATACACACATCTTATTGTGAGGTTGATTTCACATACACTACTTCGACATTAGCTTGTCTACATACTTGAGCACAGCCAATTTAAATTAACCTTAGCAATGCATATACAGTTCCTACCTACATAATAAAATATCTCTAAGTTACAAGGATGACCTTATTTTATCGACCTCAAACAGAAGCCTTTTGTTGTACAGTATTATCCCACATAACGCTTAACACTTGTCTATTTTGTTTTAACCTTTATATATATATTCTATGATTTTAACTTGGAGGCTACTATTAGCATCGTTAGTACCGATGTAGCTACCACTCGCTTACACGCTAACCCAAGCCTTAACATTCATTACGTAACTGATTAAAATCATTAACACATAAATAAAGTACTCAAATTTCACTTACCGCAAAACCGCATTAATGCACCGTCTGTTTTAACTGCAGAGCGAGTCACAATAGTCCGATATATAAGCATGAAGAACAAACAACCACGGCCGGATCAAGTTGTGTTCCCTGGATGAACTGAGCATGCAGAGTCCCTGAAGCTAGCTTCACGGAGCAGCTAGCAGAGAGACAAGAAGCTAGCAGCAGCAGTCATTGAACGGAGCTGTCACTCAATGTGACCACGCCCTAATGTATGCTTAACTTTAAGACTGAATATAAATTAAATTGATGAGTTGAGAAAAAATTCACTCCAGGATCCATAGACAGGAAGGGAGAATCTAACTATACTGAGAATAAAATGTTTTGAAACCACGATGTAAACATGTTTATTTCTGCTGTAAATTTGGGCATTTTAACATTGGGGTTTATGGAAATTGCTCCCTTCTGCAGACTGCTCCTACTGGCCACTAGATGAACTGCAGTTTGAGGCACTTCCTGATTCGCATCCCGGAAGTGGCCCAGAGTTTGCCGCTTGATTGTTCTTCGATACGTAAAGGCTGCAGCACCTTTGACAACTTCTCTCTATATCAGAGTCCTGCATCGGGTCGGGTATCCGCGGGTACCCGACGGGTGACCCGCGAAAAAGGCGATTTGCGGGTGGTATTTTTTCAAACCCTTTTTTTTCGGGTTCGGTTCTGGGTAAAATAAAGATGATGCGGGTCGGGTTGCGGGTGTTGCATAATAAATATATTTAAATAATAATAATTTAGTTTAATGTTTAAATCCTCAGACCTCTCCCCCGCGGGACCGAGCATAATCATAACCTCTGCAGCGCATCTATCTGCTGCTGAGCGCGCCACATTCTGAATGGCTGAGGTGAAGCTCTCTAGCGGAGAATACAGCATTTTCAATAACTCTTCCTCAAGAGCGAAATCCAACGTCTGGGAGGCTTTTGGTGTCATCCTAGATGCAGAAAATAACCAACATCCCAGGCTTTTTGAGCCAAATATGCAACTGCGTGTGTTAATAATTGCACGTTTTCACTGCTTATATATATGCGGGTTCGGGTCGGGTTGCGGATCTTGTGCCGGCGGGTCGTGTCGGGTTGCGGAACTAATTGGCAATATGTGCGGGTAGCGGGGCGGGTTCGGTATTGCACGTCGCGGGAGCGGGTCTTGAAAATCAGACCCGTGCAGGACTCTGCTCTATATATCAACCATACCGGTAAACCAGCATCGTTTGCTGTGAAAGCATATACTGTAACTCTGTCCACGCAGAATTAAATGCTGTGTTCCTCCGATACTTTTCTTTTCTTTGATTTATCCATATTTCGCTCATCGAGCCGGGGGTCAGGTTATTCACCCGCAGGAAAAGGCGCTGGCACGGGACCGTAGTAGGATGTGATGCATATTTTAGTTGAACTAATTAAAACGGTTTTGTTTTTTATTTATGTGTCACAGTATCACCTCAAAATACAAGATACGAAACATTTTCAACCATGCAACAATATTTAAATAGTCCTACAAATACTTTTATTTTTGTCTAAGCTCAAGGGAGCCAGGGCCGCATGCGGCTCGAGGGCCGCGGGTTTCACAAAACCAGGGCCAAAAGGGCGGGTGGAGGGGGTCCGGAGGATGGTCTTGGGCCGACAGCCCAGGGGCAAAGCGGAGGACCCGGAAGGTGGTCCCGGGCGGATGACCCGGGGACAAGGCAGAGTCCATGGAGGGGGTCTCGGGCGGACGGCCCAGGGGCAAGGCAGAGTTCGGGCCCGAGGGTGAAGACCGCGGTACTCAGGGGGCCGGGCTCGAGGGCGAAGACCGCGGCTCTCAGGGGGCCGGGCTCGAGGGCGAAGACCGCGGCTCTCAGAAGGCCGGGCTCGAGGGCGAAGACCAGACAGCTCCGGAGGCCGGGCAGGACCCGGTGTCGGCCGAACAGGAACCGGAGCCGGTGGAACAGGCTTCGGCAGGATCCCCCACGGAAGAGGACCAGGAGTTGGCAGGACCCCCGGCAAGACAGGTGATGGCGGGGCCTCCAACGGAACAGGACAAGGGGTTGGCAGGACCCCCGGCAGGAGAGTAGTCGGCGGGACCTCCAACGGGACTGGACATGGAGCTGGCAGGACCCCCAGTGGAACCTCCAATGGCACAGGACATAGGGTTGGCAGGACCCCCGGCAGAAGAGTAGTCGGCGGGACCCCCAACGGGACAGGACATAGGTTTGGCAGGACCCCCGGCAGAAGAGTAGTCGGCGGGAGCCCCAACGGGACAGGACATGGGATTGGCAGGAGAGTAGTCGGCGGGACCTCCAACGGGACAGGACATAGGATTGGCAGGACCCCCGGCAGGAGAGTAGTCGGCTGGACCTCCAACGGGACTGGACATGGAGCTGGCAGGACCCCCAGCGGAACCTCCAACGGAACAGGACATAGGATTGGCAGGACCCCCCGGCAGAGGAGTAGTCGGCGGGACCCCGAACGGGACAGGACATAGGGTTGGCAGGACCCCCGGCAGGAGAGTAGTCGGCGGGACCCCCAACGGGACAGGACATGGAGTAGGCAGGACCCCCAGCGGAACCTCCAACGGACCAGGACATTGGGTAGGGACTCGGGAGGGGACTCGAGAGGTGACTGGAGAGGGAACTCGAGAGATGACTGGAGAGGGGACTCGAGAGGAGACTCGAGAGGGGACTAGATTAGGGACTAGAGTGGGGACTAGAGTGGGGACTAGAGTGGGGTAGGGCTGGGCGATATATCGAGTTTACACGATACATCGTGGATTGCACTACATGCGATGTCGTAAATGACCACATCGTGAACATCGAGTAATATGTTGTCAAATCAATTTCCCGCCGCGGCCAAAATGAGCTTTCCTTTCTCCCTCATAGGCAGAAAGCCTAGGCAAACACGCAGGCACACACGCAGGCCCTGTCTAACTTGCACACAAACATTACACACATGCACAGTGTTGTTTCGTTTATTAACGCTACAACATAGCTTGTCGTGAGGCGGTTGTCGTTGTTGGGTGAAAAGCAAACAGCTGTTTACTGCTGAGCCAGTGCGAGCAGGCTCCCGTTTGCCCGTGAGCGCCGGGCAAAAAACTATTTTCAAATAAAAGAAAGTCACCGGAGGAGTTAAAGGAGAGTGACAAGTAGCATGAGAAGAAGAGGGAGAGAAAGTTTCAGCCAGCTTGATCGATGGAGTTGTTTTCTAGTGGTGCAGTGACGCGTCCTAAAACCCTTTTATAATCTATCGATTAGATTTATGATTCGAAAATTATAAAAGTAGGGTATGTGGGTATGTACGTGCATTTATCAAACAGGTTTGTTTTCCACAGACCTTATTTCCAGCTATTTTCCAAAACCCTATGGAGAAATCCCATTGCTTTTTTATCGAGGGAACCAGCAGCTTACTTCCTGGTTTTAGGACGCGTCACTGCACCTCTCAATATGATGCCAATATAAACAAGGTCTTCTGTCGGCTCTGTACATCAATGCCGACCTATGCTGACAAGTAAGTGAAGAGTAGACAATATAAAAGGTATTGGCTATAGGGAAATGTCCCAGCAGTTTAGGAGAATGAAGGTTCTAATCTAATCTAATACATAGCCATTACATGTCTAACTCCTGATAATGACAGGAAGACAGAAAGCGCATTATACTAATAATAATAATACTACTCATAATAATAGCAGACATTTTTGAACAATGACCACAATATCATTATTTTAATAAACCAAATATGAACAATTGCGAAAAATGAGGAAGAACTGATGATTCAAATGTTGTAGTACAAGTAGTAATGTAGTTAGTGCATAAATTACTATTGCAACAAATATGTTAATTTTCTTCATTATTAGTCGATTTTTTTAATGCAGACATATGTTGCAGGGACTACTAGAATCCTCATACTGGTATGACTGTAAACACCAAGGGGTTAAATTAAAAAAAATTATGTGTTTTAGAGGACATTTCAGAATATCGCGATATATGTGACCCGCTCTATCGAAATCAGTCGGAAGTCGCAACGGCTCATTTCAAAATAAACGTGGATTTGCGTAAAAAACTATTTTTTCGGGGTTCGGGTGTTTTGTTTGATTTTAAACAAACAAAGTCTTGGCTTTCAGAATATGAAACTTTTATTTCCAAACTCACAGGATAAATACATTCTTTAAGCTTGTAAAGGGAAGATGACAGGCAATCTGCTCTTCCGCAGCGCCGCCCCCCCTCCCTCCGGCTGACATTATGAATGTAAGCGTAGAGTAATCATAAATAACACGGCAGGGTCCGTTACAGTTTGTTTTCATCGGATTTTAATTAAACAAAGTCTTGGCTTTCAGAATATTAAACTTGTTTCGGCAAATTCAGATGATAAATATGGCTTTGAAGCTTGTAACGGCATAAATACAAGCGGAGAAAGGAGTAATGTAACGTCACAGCAGACATAACAACAGCCGGTGTTTCTCGTGAGGGTTTTCCCCGGGAAACAAACACAATACACACAAACGCAAAATTACACAAACACACACACATGTGTCGTATACACACACACACTTGCGAGCTTCTCCCAGACCAGTAATCCAAACGAAAATATCTTCCCTCCGTAGTATTTTGATCATTTGCTAATAACCAATCAGATCGATGGATTCCAGAGAAGGAGAAACTTTGAAGGCCTTTTTCTCAAAATGATGACTCGGTGACAGTCATTATATAATGTGACATATTTTGCTTAATATTTGGAGTACAAAAACAATCCTGATATCATTAGAAAGCTAGGAATATCCTCTTTCCAACAGTGTATGCAACTCAAAATGTGTCTTCGGGTCAATGCGACTGATTTCGATAGAGCAGGTCACATATATCGTATATCGCGAGAAAGTCAGTAAATATCGCGATATCATTTAGAGACCATATCGCCCAGCCCTAGAGTGGGGACTAGAGAGGGGACTAGAGAATGAACTAAAGAAGGGACTAAAGAAGGGACTAGAGTAGGAACTAAAGAAGGGACTAGAGGAGGGACTCGGGAAGGGACTAGAGGAGGGACTTGAGAAGGGACTAGAGAAGGGACTAGAGTAGGGACTAGAGAAGGGACTAGAGTAGAGACTAGAGAAGGGACTAGAGAAGGGACTAGAGAAGGGAATTGAGTAGGGACTTGAGTTGGGACTAGAGGAGGGACCATGGCTGCTGGGGCCGGAACCATGTCTTCTGGGACTGGGACCATGGCTGCTAGGGCCGGTACCGGAGCCGGAACCATGGCTGCTGGGGCTGGGACCGGAGTCGGAACCATGGCTGCTGGGGCTGGAGTCCTGGCCTTGCGTTTCCTTCCATGCTGCCTTGAAGCCTTGTGGAGGCTCAGAGATCCTCCAAAGGTCAGACGAGACACAGCGAAAGGGTCCTTGAAAGGAGCCTTTTTGGGAACTGTGGCCGGCAGGGGGCTAGCATGCCAGGGGCTAGCAGGCCGGGAAACAGGTTTGACCTCAAAGCTGCCAAAAAAGTCCTCCATCCACTCGGGTAGTAACTCCCTTAACCAGGGCCTTGGGGTTACTTCTTGGCGTGCCGTGGAGATAATAGACTGCCTCTCTTCACTAGTGGAGGCATATCGACAGTCGTTTTTAAAGCATGTCAAATTGTACATCACCTCGTACACCCCGTACGTCTGCTGGGGCCATCTTTTGGTGGGATTATTCTGTCACGGCTGGAGGGCAAGGTACACAGGACCCAAAACCAGAATATCCAAATTCAAAAATACTTTTATTGCAAAAACTAGCAACAAAGTAAAAATAAGGCAAGGCAAAAAAAATAAAAAATCCCTCTGAACAAAGAACCTTCCAACAACATCAATAATCCCAGAAAGACCAACAGAAAAACCAGAGCCTAAATGCACACAAACTGATCAACTGAACAAGACACAGGTGAGAGGGGAGGAGACAACACCGGGGCACCAGGTGCACACAATCAGCAGAAACAGACAAGATGGGAGGGGAAACACAGAGACAGGAAACCAAAGACAGAACCAGACATGACAAAAACACAACACAGACAGATCGTAACACTCCATAGTCAATGGTGTGATGTGTGTTTGAAAATGTAAACCCCATCTTTATAATTTCAGTTAATTATATTAATAAAATGTGTAAGTGAGTAATAACCATATCATTTTATGACATATTGACAATATCACGGTATAACAACTTTATGGAACTCACATACCCATCCTCTTTATTTAGTATATCTACAATTGAGTGCAAACAGTACAGCAGTTGAGCTCAGATCCAGCAACAGAGGCTGAGCATATCAAACTCCCGGTGTGTGTTGCAAATATAACGTTAGCCTTTTTTTTCATGTATTGAATATATAGTTACAGTTGTAAATCCTAAAATAAATAAATACTAACTGAACTGAAGATATTCTTTTTAATGTTGAAGTGAAATGCATCAATCTGGTGCACTTTGAGCACAACATGAATTTATGGATACATCTCTCAACACTCAGATGAAAGGGAGCTGTATACTTTTCAATAATCCAAACATCTTTAGAATATGATCAAAACCAATAACAAATAATTTAAACTTGTTTACTGTATTCTTATCTTATGTTACCTAGTTAGCATTCTTTCTTTTTATTTATGCATATTTTACTAATCGCTCCCCTTTTAACATTTTTTTTTTTTTACTGTCCTATTGGAATGATTTCTTAATTTATTTTTTACATCTATATTAAATAGGTAAAGGTGTGCTCTCTCTCTCTCTCTCTCTCTCTGTCTCACTCACTCACAGAGGCTGTGTGCTCCTCCGTGGCGATGACGGCTTGCGTTAAAAGATAATAATAAACATAGGCCTATTTGTAAAGTGGGGGGACACAAAAGGGATTTCAAAAAGTGTCACTGTTAAACTTCTTATGAAGTGGTGAGGTGCCGCTCCACATTTATTTTCTTCCCGACTGCAACGCTGTGTGTGTGTGTGTGCAGGGGCGTAGCTGGAAATTCTGGGCCCCATGAAAGAATCTATTTGTGGGCCCCCAATCCATGCGAGTGCCGGGTTGCTGCCTTTCTCAGCAGAGTGCTAAAGCCCTACCTATTACACGCGCAAGTAATTCGAGGAGGCGCGAGTGACAAGTGTTGAGCTATTGGTGGGGACAATTCAGGATTCTTGGATACTGGTGGGGTCATGACCTTGCGTCCACCCCCTAAACGACACGATGAAACCCAACCTCGAAAACCCTGTTGAAGTTAATGAATTGCAATGGACTGCAAGAAATCAACATGCACTGACTATCAACTTTATCTTCTGTCGATTTAATTGAAAATTACACCCAATACAGGAATGAACAAACAAAAAATCTCAACATTCTTTGACTTATTAAATTAAGATTTGAACAACACAAGGACAAAAGTATAAATTAACTGAAGATTTGAACACAATTATAAAACAATAAACTCTCAGGACATGAACACACTTACAGCAAACAATGAAAAATGTAGTGCTAGAGGACTATGCATCAGATAGTAATTGTTCACAATGTGGGCTGTAGCCTGTCAGCTTACGATAGGGAAACATCCCACAATCCTGTCATAGACTGGATTTTTATCCCTAAATCCCGAGCGGCAATCGCCGGACCTTCTTGGAGGCAAAATCTTTTACGAGCTTTTTGAAATCAAGTGACAGAGCCAGCTTGCTTTCAATCGATAACTTTGCAAGGGTGTTCAACCTCTCTTGCGACATGGTAGATCTTAAATAGCTCTTGATAAGTTTCAACTTACTAAATGATCTTTCACCACCAGCTACGGTAACTGAGAGCGTCAAGAAAATTCTGAGGGCAATGCAAACGTCTCCAAAAATGCTCTGGAGTTCCATCTTGTATATTGCATTCAGTAGATCAAGAGAGCTACAATCAGGGGGGAAAGTGTCAGAAAATATTTTATTGAGATGCCTTATCTCACTCTCAAACTGATCTGTGAGATCCTGTGAGTATTTCTCCCTCAGTGGCTGACACACAGAAGCCATGACACTGTCACTCAACTTCCCAATTTTAAGTATGGCAGCAAATTCTTCAACAATATTTGCTGTTGTTTGGAACCGAGTGTCCAAGTCACTTATGATCTGGTCGATGGCAGTGAAAAACACTGTTACGGAATGTTGTTTCTGGCCTATCCTCCTGACTTGTTCCTTCAGCAGTTTCATCATGAAACCTCTTCCTCCTCCTCTCACGGCAAAGTTCTTTTTTGAAATGAGGTGGAACCTCCATTTCCTTAGCTACCATTGATGCCTCAGACAGAATAGCATCCCATCCATTTCTGAGAGTCTGCATCTCATCTCTTAGTGCAGCAACATTACCTGCCTCCACCTCTATTGAGATTTTCCCTGACTGGAGTATCACATTTCTGTCATCAATAGATTGCAATACTTTCACCCAAATGGTGAGAAGGACATCAAATGACATGAGGTAGTTCCTCAGACCAACACCTTCAGATCTGGCCTAACCTGTGAGACTGCATGAGCTCAGTATGGTAGCAAGGGCTTCAATGACACCAGGTAGGTGCTTTGCTACAGGTTTCACAGCATCAATTCTCGCACTCCAGCGAGTGTCAGATAGCCTATGTACAGAGCAACCTGTTTTCTTTTTGTATATAGACCAACGAGATTGTCTGGCACTTACAGATGTGTAGAGGCGTTTAATGTAACCAAAAAAGTTGGACACTTCAGCGCTCAATTCTGCAGCATGCACTCCTACCAGATTCAACGTGTGGGAGGCACAAGGTGAGAAAGTAGCAAGATTATTCTTTTTCAGTATTTGGGCTTAGACTCCCTTGATTTTCCCTGACATATTCGCCCAATTATCATACCCTTGCCCCCTGCAATCACTAATGTCTATCCCTAGATCCAGAAGCACACTCTCCATCATGCCTGCTATTCAGTGGTGTAGTGGTCCCTGGAGAAGTGGGTATACTCTTAGTTTTGCAATTTTTTTTAAGCAGCCCATAGTGCAAAGGATTATCGCTCTGTTTTATAGTGACATACTCTATTTAGTTCACCCCAAAAATATTAACCCAGTATAGTTACTCAGTATTACTTACACACAGTGGTGGACAGTAACGAAGTAAATGTAATTCGTTACTGTACTTAAGTACTTTTTTGAAGTACCTGTACTTTACTTAAGTATTTCCATTTTGGGGGACTTTTTACTTTTACTCCACTACATTTCAAAGTAAAATATCTTACTTTTACTCCACTACATTACGGGACATCTGTCGTTCCTTCTCATGAGTGAATTATTTGTTATATAAATAAGCAGAGCGTTCCACAAGGTTTAGGAGTGTGTTTATGGGAATTTTTGACCATTCTTCCAGAAGCGCATTTGTGAGGTAATTTAACCAAGAGATTTTGGACAATTCCATACTCCCAACTTTGAAAACAGTTTGGGAATGGCCCCTTCATGTTCCAACATGACCGTGCACCAGTGCACAAAGCAAGGTCCATAAAGACATGGATGACAGAGTTTGGTGTGGATGAACTTGACTGGCCTGCACAGAGTCCTGACCTCAAACCAATAGAACACCCTTGGGATGAATTAGGAGCACAGCCTGAGAGCCAGTCTCTTCATCCAACTTCAGTTGCCGCTTCTGGAAGAATGGTCAAATATTTCCATAAACACACTCCTAAACCTGGTGGAAAGCCTTCCCATAAGAGTTGAAGCTGTTATAGATGCAAAGGGTGGACCGACGTCATATGAAACCCTATGGATTAAGAATGGGATGTCACTTAAGTTCATATGCACATCAAGGCAGGTGACCCAATACTTTTGGCAATATAGTGTATATATATATATATACAGGACTGTCTCAGAAAATTAGAATATTGTGATAAAGTTCTTTATTTTCTGTAATGCAATTAAAAAAACAAAAATGTCATACATTCTGGATTCATTACAAATCAACTGAAATATTGCAAGCCTTTTATTATTTTAATATTGCTGATTATGGCATACAGCTTAAGAAAACTCAAAAATCCTATCTCAAAAAATTAGAATAGTTCCTCAGACCAAGTAAAAAAAAAAGATTTATAACAGCAAAACACAATCAAACATTTGAAAATGTCCATTAATGCACTCAGTACTTGGTTGGGAATCCTTTTGCACGGATTACTGCATCAATGCGGCGTGGCATGGAGGCAATCAGCCTGTGGCATTGCTGAGGTGTTATGGATGCCCAGGATGCTTCAATAGCGGCCTTTAGCTCATTAGCATTGTTGGGTCTGGTGTCTTTCAGCTTCTTCTTCACAATACCCCACATATTCTCTATGGGGTTCAGGTCAGGGGAATTTGCAGGCCAATCGAGGACAGTAATGCCATGGTCAGTACACCAGTTACTGGTGGTTTTGGCACTGTGGGCAGGTGCCAGATCATGCTGGAAAATGAATTCCTCATCTCCATAGAGCTTTTCAGCAGACGGAAGCATGTAGTGCTCTAAAATCTCTTGGTACACAGCTGCATTTACTCTGGGCTTGATGAAACACAGTGGACCAACACCAGCAGCTGACATGGCTCCCCAAACCATTGCTGACTGTGGGAACTTCACACTGGATTTCAAGCAACTTGGATTTTGCTCCTCTCCAGCCTTTCTCCAGACTCTGGCGCCTTGACTTCCAAATGAAATACAAAACTTGCTTTCGTCTGAAAAGAGGACTTTGGACCACTGTGCAACTGTCCAGTGCTTCTTTTCCTTAGCCCAAGTCAGACGCCTCTTCCGTTGTCTTGAGTTCAGAAGTGGCTTGACCATGGGAATACGGCTATTGTAGCCCATTTCCCGGACACGTCTGTGAACAGTGACTTTTGATACCTGGACTCCAACTTCAGTCCACTGTCTTTGAAGCTCCCCCAAATTCTGGAAGCGACTCTTCTTCACAATGCTGTTAAGGCTGCGGTCATCTCTCTTGGTTGTGCAGCGTTTCCTGCCACATTTCCCCCTTCCAACAGACTTTTTGTGGATGTGCTTTGAAACTGCACTCTGTGAACAGCTTGCTCTTTGAGAAATTTCTTTTTGTGTCTTACCCTCCTGATGGAGGGTGTCCATGACGGTCCTCTGGACAGCAGTCAGATCAGCAGTCTTCCCCATACTTGTGATTTAGTTTACTGAACCAAGCTGAGTGTTTTTCAAGGCTCAGGAAACCCTTGCAGGTGTTTCGAGTTAATTAGACGATTCAAGTGATTCGTTGAACACCCTACTAGTATACTTTTTCATGATATTCTAATATTTAGAGATAGGATATTTGAGTTTTCTTAAGCTGTATGCCATAATCAGCAATATTAAAATAATAAAAGGCTTGCAATATTTCAGTTGATTTGTAATGAATCCAGAATGTATGACATTTTTGTTTTTTTAATTGCATTACAGAAAATAAAGAACTTTATCACAATATTCTAATTTTCTGAGACAGTCCTGTATATATATAAATAAATATCACCACAAATATTGAATATCATCATTCAAATAATTCAACAATAAATTCAAAACGATATGTTACAAAACAACAATATATAGTTAACAATGAACAACAATATATACATTTTACAACATATCCATGAAAACCAAAGTGACTCTCTCAACCCAGTGCTGGGTTTCTAAGTAAGTGCTCATATTACAGTATTTTCCAGACAGACTTGCTTTCTGCAGGAGTTTTCACACCGCATTGCCTTGAACGCATAGAAGTGGCAGCACGGTGTCTCTTCAACCAGGTCCTCATATACTTTTGAGGATCAAACATAGAAGTAGGGGGGCCGTTGATATTAATCATCATCAAGTTTGATATGTTTGAGATCAGTAGTACAGCCCTTTTGTCTGAGCTTATTTTGTTCATAAGGCTAAAGTTCCTCTCACACTCTGCTGTGCTGACAGGGAATGTCTTCATACAGTTCATGAGTGGTTTTAGGTCCTTGGGCTCACTATTGGGCTCTTCCAGTAGGTCTCGCATCCCATTCAGTGCTTGGTCTGTGCACAAGTGAAATCGCTTGCACAGTCGCTTAACCTGGTCTTCACCATGGCGAATGCTGGGGTTTGATGGCCATTTACTCTGATCAAGGATGCTGAAGTCCTTGATGACCGCATCTTCGAAAGACAAGCGTTGCTCAAGATTGTTCACAAGGCTTTGTAAGAACTGGCCTGGATTGATTGACTTCAGCTTTGCATTTCCTACTAGAGCTATAGAGCGATACTCCCCAGCCTCTTTTGCCTCTAAAGCCTCACAGTATTTTTCACCTGGACTCTCTTTGAAAGACTGTATCACTCTGATTGAGCGTTTCAGCAGATGCTCTGCTCTGAGGAGAGTTATAGAATGAGCTTGAAGCTCCAGTGACAGGACACTTAGTTCATGGAGAGTGTCATACATGAGCCCAAGGTCACAGATAAATTCCGGACTTTGAAGACGGTATAATAAACCTCTGTACATTTATTTCTCTTTGGTGGACCTCATCTCATCGGAAGACGCATTCTTAAAGTGCTGCACAAGACCTCCCAGGGATGTCCACACAGCACGAACAGTACGAAAGCTACTGTCCACCCAGCGTACATCTAAAACTCTGCCAATGCGAAGAAGTTGTGAGCCTACTTCAGCTGCTGCATCTTTGAGTTCACGCTCATTTTTGTTCGACATACTATAAAGTGAATATCGCTTCTGCAAAAATATTTTAAAGTGGTTGACACCCGTCACCTCATCAACAGCATTTGACACAGCTAGTTCCAGCCTATGGTTCATACAGTGCAACAAAAAGAGCCTTGGGAATCTCGAGGTCAACCTGGTTGCTACTCCTGACTTCTTTCCTAGCATGACACTGGCTCCATCAGACACAAATGTTACCCAGTTTTCAAGAAGCCACTCTTCTGTAAAGCCAGCCTTCATTAAACAGGTGAGTAAAGCCTGTTCTATGCCATCTGCTCTCTGATTGTCTAATTCAACTAGATCAAGGAATATGAACTCAGGGCTTGCTCCTTCAATTGACGCTTTTACAGAAACTGTCATGACAGGTTTGTGACTTAAAGAAGAGGCCTCGTCAATAAGGACAGCTAACTTCGTGGATGATGCTATTATGTTACTCACAATTTTGCTCTGCATCTCACTGGCAACATGTTGTATGATTTGTGTTGCACTGTAACGTGAATGAAGTATTGAGCCCATCTAAACACCATTCAGTTCCTGCAGCTCAATGAGGCTCTCATGGTCAGAAAAGGGTCTGTTCTTTTTGGCCAAATGGTAGGCTGTTCGGAACACAGCATCAGTTTCCTTCTTGTAGGACTCAGTCATAACCTCCACTGCATTCTCAATGGCCGATTCTTTTTGTTGTTCTGCCACCTTCACAGCCTGAGAGTGTGCCTTGGACAAAGCATGTTTCCTGATCTTATTTCTCAAGACTGACAGACTTGTTTCTCTACTTCCCTGAGAAGACACTTGAATTTCAAAGTTCATCCATTCTCTTGAGAGTGATACACCTTGCTCCTTGTTGATCCCAATGGAGTTCACACTGCTACAAACCAGACATCCTGTGAAGCATAAACATACAATGTAACTACTGTATCCACAGCTGTATGTGTGCATGGTCTATTTTTCCCATATACATAAAAGGACATACACACACACACGCACACAATATTAATGTGTGTCCACTGTTTCAGAAGCTACCTAAACTAACAAGATACCTAAACTTACCAAGTTTTTTGTTTTTGGATCCCAACCAGGGGTTCTTGGATTTAAAATCCTCTTTTTGATTGACAGTCCACAGGTCAGGCCAGTCATTATTGATGTCTAAGGGAAGAACAACAAAAGTGATTGAATTATAGGCTATAAAAGGGGAACAATGACCATAACCTATTCAAAAGTGTAAAGTTGTCACCTTCATAATCTGCATTATTAGATTTTTTCATTTTAGCCCCCAAATAGTCAAATAGTCAATTACACAGGGCCTAGCTGTAGCTTTATCCATGGCTGTGTCAATACAAAGTGTGAAAACTCTTCTAAGAAAAGGCGTTATGACGTGATTCAATGTTGCACACAAATTAGACCTAAACACAGACAAACCTTGTGCCCTTTTCAACCAGGTCCTTGGTAAACAACAGCACGTTTCCTTTCGTGAGGAAGACACACTTTTAAACTTTTACCTTCATATACGTCTTTTACTTCCTACCGCATCCTGCCTTCAAAATAAAAGTACCCGTTTTCATAATGTATCCAAATTCGTGGATTCCACGTAGCGTCGCTATGCCCGAATCTGGCTGTGCGTCGCACAAGGTCAAAATGCCCTTGCTATTTTTAAGCTGTTGGCTGAAACAACAGTCGCCAAAGTAACACAGATATAAGACTTTATTCAATCCTAAAAGAGGTAGATCGGCGGGATAAATGGCTGTCTTTAATTAGAAGAGACCACTGGCAACCAACATCTACCCTCAGATTGTGCAGTCTCCTATAAATTAGCACTAGCTACATTTGACCTCAAATTATGTAGCTGCTAGTGCTAGCTAGCTAATTTTGTATCTCCATTTGACAGGAAAACGCTGACAATCCAAAACACTAATCTTCAGTTGCCACAGCTAATGTTACAATTAAGCAGATAGCTGTGTCACGTCACCAAACACACGATGATCTTAGCATTATGTTAGCTAACGTTAGCTAAGCGCTAACGTTCTTCAGATTGCGTGGTACCTAGCTATGCTCTTGAAAAGCCTTCAGGCTATCTCTGGTGTATGGGGATGGATTTTGTGTACAAGATAAATGTAAATGTCGGGAAAATAAAGTTGGGGCAGACACTTAGCATAAGGGACACAATAAAGTTCAGAGTAATAAATATGGATTGCAGCAGTGCTTGAATTGGAATAAAAAAGGTGCCAGTACTCTAAATCAGCAACAAGTATTTGGCACAAAGTCATAGTATATCCTATAATGCTGGTGGGTTTGTCTCTTTACTGTATATTTTAGAAAGGCTCACTGTAATTAAACAAAATGACTCAGGGTGCATCTGAGATTAGAGGGGGTGCAGTGGTAAAGTGCTATTTTTATAAGTGGGGAGTGGACCTGACACCCTCTAGTCTAGGGGGGTCCGGGGGCATGCTCCCCCGGGAACATTTTTTTTAAAATATTGAAGTTAGATGCATCAATCTGGTGCACTTTGAGAGCAAAATGAAGAGATATATGGATACCTCTCAACATCCATAATGAAACAACTGTAAACAGATTTACTTTTTCTTTATGGATATAAAAGAAAGTAAAGCTTGACTCCTACTGGCTGGTTAAATGACTCCTCGTCCCTGAGGCCACTACCAGTTTTTTGTGCCATTTTGCTGGATTTATTTGTCAGTAGCGTTGCTGCACAAAGTGATAGCCCTCTAGTTTAAATCTACTACCCCAAAAGAAACATATGGAGATGGGTTACTATTTAAAATAAATTGCAAATCTATTTGGGAACAGTGGGGCCGGTCCTCAAATCCTATAGGGGGGTCCGGGGGCATGCTCCCCCGGTAAGATTTTTTTTTAAATGTTGGACTTAAATGCGTCAATCTGGTGCATTTTGAGGGGGAAATAAAGAGACTACACCCATATGAAACAAAAATGTATACATTTAAATAATCATAAAATCATAAGTACATGGCCATAACCAATAACATACAATATCCAATATGAAAAAACATTGAAACTTGTTTATTTATTTGTTTTTGGTTCATTTATAGTTGTGAGTATGTCTGGGCTCCTGAATCGGCCTCTCCTGTCTCCCTCCTCTCCCCCCTGCTCCTCTTTGAGGCAACAGCAAAGACTAGTTTTAGCTCTCAACAAGTTTATCTTACCTTTTTTCACCTAGTTAACATTTTGTTTGTATTATTCATGCGTATTTTACTAATCACTACCCCCTCAAATGGAAATATGTGTTTACATAAATGGTGACCGAACCGTTTGAGACCCACTGAGATAACTTAAACTAAGTTAACTATCTAAAGACTCAGAGAGTAATTTACCTCACCAGAGCTGTAGTTTTCAGCCTCTCAGTCTGACAGCAAAGGACTCTCCCTTCACCTTGTTGTTGAAACAGCTCCCTATATCCGTTAGCGCAGCTAGCTAGCACCAGATGCTAACAACAATACACGTAACCGGTGCGCGCGCTTTCTCGCTCGCTCGCGCCACACACACACCAACACACACCCTCCCGAGCTTGAATGACACACAGAGACCAATCGAGGGCATTAGTATGATCTGTATGAAAGTGGCAATGTCGGCAGGCCACGTCATGTAGACAGCCAGTCACCCTCTGTGAGGCAGAGTCAGACCCTCATTTGCGCTGCGTTGCGTTTACAATATATACGTATATTGCCGGCGGCTGAGTACCGGCATTTTACTGAGTACCGGCACCTTGCCGGTACTCAGTAAGAAGTGCCGGTACCACATGGGTAAAAATCAGAAGTGCCGGTACTGCGTACCGGTGAGTACCGGCCCAATTCAAGCACTGGATTGCAACAAATAATGGATGTATTTTCCAAATGTCTTTCTGTCTCACTAAGGTGTGCTGTGCTCATTGCCATGAAGCTATAATAGCTAACTAGCGCCACTAGAATCAGAAATACTCAATTTAAAAGTTGAAACCAACTATTAACGAAAATAATGCTATTACTACTTTTATGTTAGTATATATGACTACCTAGCTACGATTTGTTACAAAAATCTTAAAATATAGAAGTGAGACCCACCGTTATTGTCGTCTTCATCTCCTTCCCTGTCGGCATCCTCTTCAACGGATGAGGGGGACGGAGGGAGCGCAGGTGTTGGGCTGATGTCAGGGCTGATGATAACAGGGCTATCAGCTAACAGCTCCGGTGTTCTAGCCTCACTATCTGTAGCTGAGCTGCTGGCCGATGTAGTTCCACAAGGACGTTTATTGTAAAAGGAAATTTTAGTCTGAATGGCTCGCTTCATTTTAACAGTTCATACAATTTTTGTAATGGCAAATAGTTGAAAGTAAATTAACATTTGTCTATATGCAGGTTTTTTCCCTTATTAAGACCCGCCCTACTCTGACTCTGATTGGTTTTTCATCAGTTCTCGCGCTGAAAACCTGACCAATCTAACCAGCGAAGGCATAGAGTTAGCCAATATGAGGCAGAGTAGGTTTGTGTCATGAGTCTTCACAGTACTATGAAATGACATTGAGCCACTACTAAATAATGCGCACCAGCGGTGATTGAGAAGTGGGTATACGCCATGCTGTCTGAAAAATAAGTGGGTATACGCCGTATACCTGCGTATACCCTGGACTACACCACTGCTGCTATTTCAGATCCTGTTTTTCCGTTGAAATCTTTGAATTCAATAAATCTTTCACTGATCTCCCATTCGCCTGTGTCTTCATTATAATGTACATATCTTATGAGCACAACATTTTGCTCGGTGTGGGAAATGTCAGGTGTTGCATCTCAAATCATTCCATATTATATGGCATCCTCCCTTTCCGTCAGAATGGTTTTTAAAACCTTTCCCCCACACAATTCAATAAACTTGTTCTGGAGGTCTGGGCTCAGATAATGAGTTAGCTGGCTTCCTTTTTTGGATGTCCTGATTTTGTCTAAGTGGTCTTTCAAGAGTGGATCATATCGTGACAAAAGTTCTAGCGTACCTACAAAATGTCCATTGTGGACATCGCCCAAAGCATGCGTTTTACCTCGGAAAGCTAAATTCCTCGTTGCCAAGTGCAGAGTGACATCAAGGAGTCTCTGCAAGATAGCTTTGTTTTTCTCAATTTCAGACTGTAGCTCTCTCTGCAACTGATAATCAACGCCACATGCAGTCATAACCGAACACTGTAGGTGTTTCCATCGCAAACAACAGTCCCTGTGATTCCTACTTGTTTCATGGCTTGGGAATTTATCATACATGCGACGCCACTCGACGTCACACATCTTGTATCCCTGGTCACTACTCAAAGCACTAAGAGAGGGTATTTTTTGCTCCTTGGAGAAAAGAACACATGGTATGCAGAATTCTGCATTTGCACTTTCACTGTGAATTAACCAGTCCCTTTTCACTTTTCCCCTACCCTTATCTGCTTTGGTGTATTTCAAGTAATCTGGAAATCTCTTTCCCTTTGAATCATGTGGAAATTCTTGATCTGTTTCTCGCATTGCTATTTTCTTTACAATAGTTGCCTTGTTCTTGTCACTCATCCTAGCTGGGAACAACCCTGGGTCAAGTGATAGCAGATCTTCTACCTCAGACACCACTACAGGTGGCTCAGTATCTGTGGCATCCTGTGTCGGAGCCTCACTTTGTCCCTGACATTGACTGTCCATAGCTGCTTCCTCCTCATCTGTGCTGCTTTCATGGTCCCCGACCTCTTCTTGTACTGGTACTTCTGCCTCTTCACCTCTGCTCTCCTCATTGGCTGCCTTGCTCGAGGGCCCTGGCTCTAGAGCAGGTGTCACAGACTCCAGGCCTGCGGGCCAGATGTGGCCCGCGAGACATTTTCTCATGGCCCCTTTGTTGATATCATGTAATAGTGTTAATCTGGCCCGCGCGTTTACGTTTGCGCTTTATATTTCAATTTTATTTTTCCCGCTGCTGCTGCTGGCAGGGAACTGTTGCAGGCTGCAAGTATAGTCTGTCCGGAAAAGAAGGGTCAGTTCAACAACATCAGCCTGTCAGCTAACACAGTGGCAGAGCGCATTTCTGACTTATCAAGTGATATATATGATCAGCTGTGCGACAAAGCCAAACTTTTCCGTGCATACTCTGTGGCTCTTGATGAGAGCACAGACATCACTGACACCGCTCAGCTCGCAATGTATGTCCGTGGTGTTGATGACAATTTTGAAGTGACAGAGGAGTTGCTTACAGTGAAACCAATGCATGGCCAGACCACCGCTCAGGAGATATTTCAGCAACTGTGTGATGCCATTGCGGATATCGGTCTGCCATGGAAGAGGTTTGTTGGAATTACGACGGACGGAGCGCCATCAATGACAGGGAGAAAAAACGGGCTGGTGGCACTTGTTCAAAGAAAACTGGAGGAGGAGGGTGTGGAGGAGGCTATTGCTCTGCACTGCATTATCCATCAGCAGGCCCTTTGCAGTAAATGCTTGAAGTTTGACAATGTGATGTGTGTCGTTGTGAAATGCATCAACCATATCAAATCCAGGGGCTTAAAGCACCGCCAGTTCCGTGCTTTTTTGGAGGAAATTGAGTCGGAATATGAGGATGTGCTCTACTTCACAGAGGTACGTTGGCTCAGCAGGGGAAACGTCCTTAAGAGGTTTTTTAAGTTGAGAAGAGAACTGAAAGTATTCATGCTGGAGAAGGGTGGGATGGCTGTTCCCGAGCTGAGTGATCCCAAATGGCTCATGGACTTAGCTTTTCTTGTTGACATCACGCAGGAGCTGAATGCTCTGAATAAGAAGTTGCAGGGCCAGGGCCAGCTTGTTAGTGAAGCATATGACAATGTCAGAGCATTCTCTACAAAACTGATGTTATGGAAAGCCCAGCTCCCTCAGAAAAACCTCTGCCATTTCCCAGCATGCAAGGCTCTCATGGACAGGGGCACAGCATTCAGTGGTGAGAAGTATATTGATGCCATTGTGAAGCTACAGGAGGAATTCGATTAGCGGTTTGCAGACTTCAAGACACACAGAGCCACTTTCCAAATGTTTGCAGACCTCTTCTCCTTTGATGTGGAAAATGCCCCTGGTGTGCTTCAAATGGAGCTCATCGGCCTGCAGTGCAATTCTGAGCTCAAAGCCAAGTTCAGGGAAGTGAATGGGAAAGCAGACAAGCTTGGACAGTTCATGAGAGAATTGCCTCCCTCCTTCCCTGAGATTTCCAGGATGTTCAAGCGGACCATGTGCCTTTTTGGGAGCACATATATGTGTGAACAGCTCTTCTCCACCATGAACTTCAATAAGTCAAAGTACAGGTCCAGACTTACTGATGCACATCTTCAAGCCATACTGAGGGTTTCAACTGCTTCCTCCCTCAAACCTAATGTGGCTCAGCTGTGTGAGAGGAAGCGCTGCCAGGTCTCTACCAGCAAGGAGTAGGCAAGAAAGACATAGTTATGTTGTGAAGAACAGTTCATGTTAAGAAGATGTTGAAGAACTGTTAATGTTGTATTTTTTAATAAATGTTTTGCGGAATACTTGAAGCGGCCCAGACTTGCCCAGACTCTACGTCCAGCGGCCCCCAGGTAAATTGAGTCTGAGACCCCTGCTGTAAGAGCATTACGACATACAGTACATAGGCTAAAACAAAACATCTAAAGATATAACCTTGCACTTTGATAAGTCTCGTGAACATTTTCACTATTTTGACATTTTTATCGATGAAAATTGAACTAAAGAAATAAATGGTAGATTAATCCATATTGAAAATAGGTGTCAGCTGCTACACTAATTATAATAGTTATAAGATATTACAGTATTGATCCCAATTTGGGAAATGTTTGTGTTGCAGCAGCATAACAACAAAAACAAAATATAAGTTATCATATATACAAAAGTATGTGAGGGATGGAATATTAAATTGAATATAAATGTAGAATGTACATGTGATTTTACATCCAAGAGAAGCTATGGAGCAGAGAGTTCTCTGCCAGCCAGAGCTGATTTGTTATTAGTTCAATATGTCAAACTGATTTCCCTGACTACAATCTTTAGTTACATGGTGAAACGTTATGCTGCTTGTACTAATTAGACTTATCATATAAGCCACACAGGTTTTAATAGGATGTATTCATTATCTTTACTTATGTTGCGGTCTTTTCAGCAGCGCCATCTCTAAAACGGCGATACAGTCACTACCCATCATTTACATTTCACCGTGACATGGACAGAAATGTAACGTCAGCTTACCTCATGGCACGAATCCAGACTCTCCTTTGGAAAACATTGGCCGGGAAACGATAGAACAAGCACGTTTCATGCGAAGACCTGTGGCTGCAACCCGGAGCAAAGCAACAAACCATTACGTAGCTAACTAGTAGCGCTAGCATTAGCTAACGTTAGCCAACGAAACGAACTGCCGAGTAAAATTGGAAAACACTGGTAATTAATTATTCTATCATTTGTAAAACTACTGTGTTAAAAACGACAATTTCAAAAATACAGATTCTAATGGTCAGATATAGATATACAGATACTAAAGATAGGCAGGTACTTGCTTTCAAGCAGGACACAGGGGGAAACAAACTTAGCGGGAGTGTTTACGTGTTCGGCGTAATGACGTACAACGGCCTCGACAATTTCTGAAGTCCTATTCAGCCATTCGGTAACAACCATCGTTTTTCAGACACGTAAACTCTTCAAAAATCCCCAGTGGGGTCACTGCTGATGTATTTAATGTCGTAGAACAAAACGTGATTTACCTCTTAAATTTGTGTCAACCACAGACCTTATTTCGAGCTATTTTCCAAAACCCTATGGAAAAAATGCATTGCTTTTTCAGGAAGGAACCGGAAGTGCTAAAAATGCGAACTTACTTCCTGGTTTTACGACGCGTCACTGCGGTTCTCTATAGCACCCATTGACTAGAGTGGCTGCGATCGCTGTGAACGCCGCGGCGCAGCCGTAACGCGGCCGTGTCGCGGTGCAGACGGACCCCTCGATTCCACCGAGTGTCTTTGTATGCATCATTACACCAAAGCAAATTCCTTGTATGTGTAAACCTACTTTTATAGTGTTATGCCAATGGAGCTCTGTGGCACACCCATTGCTCTGGAGCATAAATTAATTTCTGGTTTCGATTTGTTTGCAGATTTCCAGCTATAAATAACCCCATGGCCTCTCTCTTGTCTCCCTATTTATTTGAAAAAGAATCCAATAAAGGAAAACAAATCTCAAGAAGGTCCTTCATAGAAATGAATACACTTCAGTTTTTCCGTAATGTAACACACTCGGATGGAAAACAGCGTGTTGGACAAACCATTGATTTCCTTGTGGTCACAGATTCTGTGGCGGGCCCACCGAGAAACGTTTGCATAAACACTGACAGGTGCTCTGAAGTCAGCGCAAGCCTCATGCCAGGTTCATTTAATTTAATTTCAAACCTCTATTAAACCAGATTGATCCTATTGAGATCATAGATCTCTTTTTCAAGCGAGACCTGCAAGTTACCCTTCCAAATCACCTGTCCAAGGTCCACACACACACACACACACACACACACACACACACACACACACACACACACACACACACACACACACACACACACACACACACACACACACACACACACACACACACACACACACACACACACACACACACACACACACACACACACACACACAGCCGGTGGGACCTCTGATTTAATCTGGTAAAGTGCTATGGTCGACTCCACAGTTCACTCTCAGATATGAATCCCTTTAAGACAGGTTTTCATTTGAGTCATCGTGTTAGGAGGTGAGATCATTCCCAAAAATCTCAACCCACACTTCATCTCTCTCCTGAAAGTAAAACTCACACCCTGACCTGCTCATTTTGCAAATGCATCTTCCTGGCAAACATTTGCATCCTACACTGAGGACCATATTCAACATGAATGATCTCACTGCTGTCCATTGTCCTTTAATTGGATGGACTCATGCTCCTTTCTTTTTCTTCACCGGCAGCCAGATGGGCTCTAAAAGGAGATATGACATATGATACTTTTATTATACAGTCATTTGGCTGAGATTGTGTCGTTGACCCTGGTTGGCTCTATGCCAGCCACAAAGACTTCATTTATATGCAGCAGTTTTGCCTTCACTGCAAAGATGGCACCAGCGTAAAATGTGGTACTCAACTGTGATGTTGTTCTGAAGAGCAGTCCGTGTTTTAGTTGTATCTCTTGATTTACCAGTACGAGCATGACGATCCTCATGTTACATTTATTAGCCGACACACAGGAGCGGCTGGCTTTGAAAGCAGCATGCAGAGTCTTTGCCTCGGCTGCTGAGAGCTGGTTGTTAATGTGAATAATAGTCTCTCTATCTAAGCACACTGATGGAGGGACAAAGGATGAAAGAGCTGGAATCTGCAGATCTTGAATGAGCTGCATCAGTATGAGGGTAATGTCTGTGTGTGTCTCAGTGGTGTGTATGAGTCACTCAGAGTGCAGCACACACTGACAGCCTAACGCCCCGTCCACACAGCAGCTTTAAAACAATCTTCCAACGCTTCTCTGCCCATTGACTTTGAATGGGGATGATGTCACTTTGCCTCGCTTTTCGCCGAACTGCATTGTGGCGAAGCAAAGCGAAGATTTCCAGGATTTTCAGGATTCAAAAGTTGAGCAATGTTCAACTTTTGAAGCTGAGCTGGAAGCGTCAGCCAATCAAATCCCGTTTATGCAAATCTGACAGTACAAGCGCTAGCCAATCAAACCGCGTGCAAGCTGGGAGAGCCAGACCGCAGTTCATTTCCTCATATTTCAAACGAGAAATTACGGTAGCAAATCACCCGGTTCTTTACGTCCAGAACTATTTACCGGGATACAAACCGGAAGAACCAGGCATGGAGGGAGGTGGCAGAGACAGTGGGTGAAACTGGTAGGTTTTTGCCTGTTTGGGGATTTTATATCCAGTTTACTTCGTTTAAACATTGCTAGCAAGCATAGACAGTATCTTTAGCCAGCATGGAATGTAGCATAAAATAGCACCATAGACATTAATCTCATACATGTTCATCATAGCCCTTCCCGCTGACACTTTACCTCTGCCACATCATAGACTATATTCATCACATTAATGCACACAATGTCATACTCCTTCCTGCACATATTCTGAGTGGAGAAGAACCGGGGGTTTTTGCTTTGTATGTCGGGGGCGGGATATTCATGTGATTGGTTGTTGGTCGCATTGCTCGCAAAAATCCCCAAGCTCTCAGACACGCCCAGCTCCAAGATTTTCAAGATTTTTTCAAAGCTGCCGGATGTGGACGTTTAGCACTGAGCTGGAGGACTTGGAGAAAGATGTGAAATTCAACACTTTGAATGTCCATAAGTGAAATCTGCAACACTGCATGAAGGGGTGTTAATGTGTGAAGAAGATATTAAGTGAGGCACTATAGCATTGTTATTAATTTGTCATTGCAATTTTGGGATCTGTACTGTATGGTATTACAATTTGTATTGATAATAATTGTCAAGACAGATGCCTGATCTGCTGCTTTAGTTTACCTTTAGCATGGGAACTCGTGATGCTGTATCAGGTACTGAGAACAGGAAAAAGCTTTAAAAGGTACTCATTTCTATACGCTATCAACTGAAAGACAAACCAACATGCTATTTTTACTACAACACAAGAAAATATATATGCATTAAAATATTTTTCACGGATGCAATCTTCAATCACTTCTTTGTGATAAGTAGGTATGCATACAGAGTGGACCTACAGTCTGACATCCTGTCCTGCTGTCACAATGTTGAAGGGTGAAGTCTGTAAAAAAAAGGGTGCTCTGCTATGCTGGAAAAAACGGTACCACTTTACAATAGAGGCGAAGTCCCTCCCCTTCCGGGAGCCTCCGTGGGACCCCGGAAGCGGACAATTATACATTGAAGTCAATGAAGAGAGAAAAAAAGTTATCTTTTGATCCCGTTTGAATTGTGCCACGAATGACACATATGATGTTTGTCAATCTTAAACAATCATTTCCATGTAAACAAAGTCACAGTTTGTCGTAAAAATGTTGAAATATAAGACTATGAAAAATACGCAACTAGAAAGACTACAAATCCTAAATCGCATTCTGGCTCGCGTAAGTGATGTCATAGGCGATAATGCTCCAAGACTGGTGGTTGCGACTCGCAATTAAAGCAAAGAAGAAGATCTCATAACTGATTTATTCCCTCCAATAAATATAAGAGATTGCTCCAATAAATTCACTTTTACAAGATGCCTGTGTGCTTTCTACCAGGTTGTAATCACAAAAGTGATCATACCACTTGCTCGTTCTATCGCTTCCCATCTGGTGAAAGGACCAGGACTAAACATATCAGGTAATATACATGTTTTGCATGGAACATAGTCAAGTTAACTACATAGCTAGTAGCGAGCACGTTAGTTAGCATTACATTACATTACTTAGCCTTGTCATTTTTATTAGCCTTAACATGAAGTAAACCAAAATATTAATCAGTAAGAGTAGTAATGATGGTAAGTATTTTGTGAAACATTTGAAGAGTAGCCTATCGCCCCCTCCACCAGGTGCTAAGGGGGCGGGAGGTAGGCTAACGCCACATTAGCATCGGGGATCTTTTCTACTTCATGCTATCTGCACAAATGGTTAATATTGAACATTAAAATATCAGGCAGTTCAGGGAGAGTCGAAGGAAGGCAGGCAGGCAGGCAGCTTTGCATGACATTCTTCTGTACGTGTTTCATTGTGATGATAGTGAGAGCGAGTCAATCTCTTTGTTGGAAAGACAGTAGTTGACTGATTACTGAGAGAAAATTATTAAAAGAGATAATTATTCAGTGTTGTTACTTTAAAGTGTTGTAACTGACCTTTTTCTCTTTTATTTTCTTTACCTCACCTGTAACTGCTGAGACCCTGAGGAACATGCACACTGGACTGACCTGCTCTGGCAACCTGATTTCCACTGTACGTAATAGTATTTGGTTATGGTATATTATTTATATACATCAAAGGCACAATGCACCCCCCAGAGACACACATGTATTGAGTGTGATATTTTGCATTGGTCATGTGAAATCATCTTTACATACTAGAAAACTGTGGGAGCGGCAACTTGTTTTGAAATTGAATTTTTAATATCCGATAATAAAGTTGATCTGTTTTCTTTATTCTTCTCTCTTCCCAGCTCCATCCATCCCCATTCTCTGTTCCTGCAGGTCCTGCTTGCTAATCAATGCTCATATTCTTTTACACAATTACAAATAAAGTCAATGTATTGTATGACATGAAGTTGTGCTTCATTCTGAGTCAATAATAAATTCATTCTGCCTTCAACTGCAAAATTATTGTGGACTGCACCGAAATCCATGTAGCTGCCCCCCAGTAAGATGAACCAAGCAAAGCTGACACTCAACATACAGCTGTGCTCTTAAGTTTACATGAAGAATTTGTGAAATATTGGTAATAACAGGTTTAAATGATTATTAGTAATTAATTATATAATTTTCTCTTTGTAGACGAGCAGACAGGGAGCCAGATGAGAAAAGCAGAATATGCAGCTGCCATTTTCCACATGGAAAAGAGAAAGGGCCAAGTGTATTTGAGTGGACAAAAGAGAAATCCCAAATACGAAAAATAAAATTATACAATTTACAGATACATACAATATATATATTCTATATACACCATCATGTATAATGATGGTGTATGATGTAGAAGGAAGTGTGGTAGATAACAAGTAAATATAGAGTTACATACAGATCCATGTTACAGCAAAAGATGGAATAACTAAGAAGCACGCAGTATAATAATTACATGCAACAATTAAATAACTGCTCAGCATCTCCACCACAATCCCAATCTGCTGTGTCCTGTTTTCCTCCCCTCTGCATAACACCCCATCACACATACGAAACACAACGCAGAGTCCGAGGGTGTTGAGAGTATGTTTATTTAAATATCCTCCTCTCTACTCGCTAACACAGGGAGCATATGCTTGGTGTAGAATTTTTCGAGGAGGAGGAGATTTCCATGCTGCAGGGTCTTTGGGGATGGGGATGATGATCGCCTACGTCGTGGTCCACAGTAGCAGAGACTCCGGTCTGTGATGTGCAGCTGTTATATAATATACAATACATTTTTGAAAAACATTTGATCAACAAAAAAGGATTTGGTCAGGATGTAGAGTCAGTGTGTAGTTTATTAATCAATCAATGCTCTCTACATTAGGAAAACACATACCAGTGTACCAGAGGGAGTCACACACAGCTGTGCCTAGATAACCAAACAAATTGACAAGATAACCAAAATCCTTGAATCTACACACAGCAAATAAACTCAAATGACACAACGAGATGTAAAAAGGAGATCACACATATAGTCGATATGAAACTGTCCGCTTCAATCTGAAGAGCAACTAAAACAAAACACGGGAGTGTATCTTGTTCTTGTGAACACTAATGTTATCCACAGCATACACAGAGACCACAAAGTTCTTAAGGAGAAAACCAGTTGCTAAAACAAAACACGTTAGTGTACCTTGTTAGCTAATGTTAGGTAGCTGACATTAACGTTAAACATTGCACTCATATTACTCACTGAAACCTTGTAAAGCCGGTCCCGCATGCTGGCTCTTACAGAACCGACTAACTCCCCTTTCGTGTATGTACAGCTCTCAACATGCCCAGACTTGTAGTGATTTTCACCTCGTTTTATACTTTTTCGCCTCATTCTGAAAGAAACAGGTGAAATTTGCTAACGTGACGGCCATCTTTGTGATGGTGACGCGTATTGTGCGAGATCAGAGACCTGTAGTTCACTGAGCGGTTTCACACAAAAAAAATTGTAACTTCAGAATTTTACGACACATTTTTATTTTTTTGACTTGCAAAATGTTCTTTTAATTTGACAAACATCATATGTGTCATTCGTGGCACAATTCAAACGTGATCAAGAGATAACTTTTCTCTCTCCATTGACTTCAATGTATAATTTTCCGCTTCTGGGGTCCCATGGGTCGGAAGTAGATGGGCGGGACTTCGCCTCTCTATAACGGCCCGTCCACACTATAGCTTCAAAAAAAGCTTGGAGCTGGGCGTGTCTGAAGCTTGGGGATTTTATTCGAGCACCGCGACCAACAGCCAATCACATGAATGTCCCGCCCCCGGCATACAAAGCAAAAAAACCTGGGGATTTTATGCGAGCAATATATATATATATATATATATAAACTCCCCAAACAGGCGAAAACCTACCAGTTTCACCCACTGTCTCTGCCACCTCCCTCCATGCCTGGTTCCTCCGGTTTGTATCCCAGTAAATAGTTCTGGTGGTAAAGAACCGGGTGATTTGCTACCGTAATTTCTTGTTTGGAATATGAGGAAATGAACTGCGGTCTGGCTCTCCCAGCTTGCATGCGGTTTGATTGGCTTGCGATTGAACTGTCAGATTTGCATAAACGGGATTTGATTGGCTGACGCTGGCTACTCCGGCGTCTCCGGCTTCATAAGTTGAACATTGTTCAACTTTTGCAGCCTGAAACGCCAGGAAAGCTCCGCTCTGCTACCCACAATTCAGTTCTTTGAAAAGCGAGGCAACGTGACGTCACCCCATTCAAAGTGAATGGGCAGACGCGTTGGAAACCGTTTTTGAAGCTGTCGAAGCTGTGGTGTGGACGGGCCGTAAGACTACCCTTACAGGGCTCAACGCTAACTTTTAAAAGAGGTTGCCAGGCTGGCAACCAGGCATCAGCTTTTGGTTGCCAAAACTGAAAATACAGTTGCCATTTTTAGTCACCTTATATTTTAAATAATTAAGATACTATACAGTTATACATCAACTTATTAATGAACATGTGACACAAAAGAATGTTCAAATGCTTTACAATAAGTAATTAACACAATTATTTGAAATTAAAGTGGTAGTAAACTTGTCCACCCTCAATTTCTGGTGTACAACACACCAGTAGTGCAGCTGTTGTCATGTTCTTCACAGATCCCCCAAAAAGGAATTGAGCAAGTCACTAGTTCCTTGGTCATCCGTTGTCTTCCTTTCAAATGTGGGTTTTCCTGACCTTTGTGCTGACCCCCACCATAGATCCATTGGTCCTTCAGCATTGAAGTCTTGGATTGGCCAGACTAATACATTTCTAATGTTAAATTAATTAATTTCGGTAATTCATTTATTAATTAGGCTGTGAACACTTTATAAATCCTTAATAAGCTTTTATAAAACATGAGATAAACAGGGCAACTGTGACCGGCGGTTGCTTGCCAAATAGTGAGCCCATTTATCTGTACTGCTAAGCCTTATTAGAAATGGTAGTAACTCATTAATAAATGGGAATGTGTTTTACACTTTACAACAAGGCTCCCTTTTGGCAACTATAAATGTTAGTAACTCGTAAATAAATGGTCATAAAGAGATGCCAAGAAACATCAAGATGGATGGGGGGGAATCAACTCTGTGAGCAACAGATACCAAGGATGTTGGCTGATGAAGAAGACGAAGTAATCTACATGGCCAATGGCTTAGTCATCTTGCCAAATATTGAGCCTGTGTTGATGTATGAAAACTATTTTAGAACTGGTTTATAAATGCTTCTTAATGATTAATAAAGTGTTTACAACCTAATTAATAACCTAATTATAAGCCCTTTATGAATCCTTTATAAGGGTAGTCTTATTGTAAAGTGGTACCGAAAAAACAGCAGTGTGATGACAGCATAATTCATATTTATGTCTCCAACCCAGTTTTTTCATGATTTATTTAACTTCCACAAACCAGCACTGTGTCTTTGTGGATTTTAGTTTGTAATGACCATAATGTGATTTAAGAAAGACCTCCACCTTCTCTTCCTCCTCCCCCTCATCCTCCTGCTCCTCCTCCTCCTTATTGTACCATGTTGTCTGTCTTTGTCTCTCGTGTTTGCCACTGACGTGATTACATCTTTTAATCTGTAAATTATTTCCATTAATCTCAGTCCACACAGCACATCATTTATCTGGGTGTCATTTCCATCAGTCAATTATCCGGCCTGTGTCATGCATTTGTCTTAGTTCCACTTCATCTCTGTCTGTCCTGGGCCGAAGAGACCCTTCGTCATGCGTTAGGAAACTTGATTTGCAGGACTCAAGCTCCTTGATGGTTATGCATGCATCTGTCCACCGTTTAGCCATCAATCGGTGTTATGTTTTGTGAGATGTTCATTAGTCACAGGGAAAATAATAAAACCTCTCACAACACAGCGTGTAATGTCATTAATGTTCATTTTTCATTGTGGGAGCATTTTAAAAAGTGGTGCTGTGGCAGCATAGCAGGGCTTAAAGGGAAGTTAGCGGACTGAATTATTCATTGAGCTTTAGACTTCTGGTCATAGACAGAGGGAGAAGTGACCCACATATACTTATGTCTGTATGCCATATATATCTTTGTGTTAAGTGAAAAAGTTTCTGTCACATGAGATCCAACGTTTGCCTTAAGTCCCCAGAACCTTTGGGAAATTAAAGTGGAAAAACCAAACTTGGTAGAGCAGAATTCTGGTGTGTAAAAGTATGCACAATATGTTTTGCATTTATTGTCAGTAATGTTTCGATTGGTTGGAACGGTGCAGCTTGGTAAACATGATATGGGGGTTATGGTTAGGGCAGCATTTCTCAAAGTGTGGGAGGGATGTGATAGGTGGGTCGCAAACAGACGCGATGAACGGGAGATTTTTTTTAAATACATTTTTTAGACCTCAGGCCAGAATCGAACCTGGGTCCTCGCGGGCGGTAGTGGACTGTTACAGCCGGAGACTCGCAACGGCGGTGGACTTTCACTCATACTTGTCAACCCTCCCGATTTTCGCGGGAGACTCCCGATTTCATTGCCCTCTCCCGGTTTCCTCCCGGGTCATATTTCTCCCGCATTTCTCCCAATTTCTGACAAAATCAGATTTACACACGACTGTTTCCACTCGGACTTTAATACAGAGACACCATTGTTTGGTTTCCATGGTAACACGTCTCTTTAGTAGCACGCGCAACTCAAAGTCTGAGAGGGTGAGGCAGATATTGACAGAAAACAGAACAAGAATCGACAACTGCTCACTCCTTTCCTGTAAAATACAGGTCCAGCCCACACATATGCTCCATCAAGGACGGTGCTACAGGCCGCAAGTCAGTGCACTTACAACTACAATAAGCATGTTAATGTTAATCTAACAGCTCCGGCGATCCAATAGCACTTGACTTTCATATTTTCCATCATATACCACTTATTTTCTGATTTCATTTAATTGGAAAGAAAATAATGATAATGATAATAAAATAAGAATAAAGTACTTATATATATATAAGTATATATATATCTGCATTTACAGATGCCAACCTTCAATTCTCTTAAGGTACAACTACCTTAAATGAAAATAAAAGAAGAATGAATTATAGAATGATAGAAGATAATATGATAGAAGCCCATCTCCTACTGTAACTAACCTACACACTGCGTGTGTGTGTGTGTGTGTGTGTGTGTGTGTGTGTGTGTGTGTGTGTGTGTGTGTGTGTGTGTGTGTGTGTGTGTGTGTGTGTGTGTGTGTGTGTGTGTGTGTGTGTGTGTGTGTGTGGGGGTGTGTGTGTGTGTGTGTGTGTGTGTGTGTGTGTGTGTGTGTGTGTGTGTGTGTGTGTGTGTGTGTGTGGCAATAGCGCATTTAGCGTGATAGAGAGAGAGAGGGCGAGAGGGAGAGAGAGGGACCGGTGCTAGCGGGGACCGTGATGTTAGCATCTGGTTAGCTAGCTGCACTAACGGACATAAGGAGCTGTTTCCACAACAAGCTGGAGGAGATCTTCCACTGTCAGACTGAGGGGCTCAGGTGAGTTAAGGACTCTGAGTGTTTAGATTAGAACGGTTTTGTCACAAATTATTCAAAAGATTATTTCCGCGGTACACCTTCATATGATCCTTATAGTTATACAAACAATAAGAGAATACATGAAAAACAGGTATGAAATACTATATGGCAGTAAAACAAGAATACAGTCTGAAAGGGGAGTGATTTGTAAAATATCCATAAAGAAAAAGAAAATCTGTTTACAGTTCTGTCTCATATGGGTGCTGAGAGATGAATCCATAGATCTTTTCATGTTGCTCTCAAAGTGCACCAGATTGATGCTTTCGTCTTCAATATTTAAAAATAATCTTCCCGGGTGAGCATCCCCCTGGACCCCCCTAGAGGAGGTGAGGACCTAGAGGAGGTGAGGACCCCCCTAGAGGAGGTGAGGACCCCCCTAGAGGAGGTGAGGTCCACCCCCCACTCGCACAGAGCACTTTACCCCTGCCCAGCTATCTATATGGCGCTGCCCCTGCCTATATGCTGTGAGCTGATTATGGAGCCTTCATTGTAACAGTAATTCAGATGCAATTAGCCTATATAAAAGGCCTCAAATTGGAAGCACTGTCTGGGCCATCTTTTTCACTCAATTCTGCAATAGGTAGATCTCGCCTTTCACCTAGGCCGAGGTCGGTGATCTTGGGCTTAAAAAGGTTGGTGACCACTGATGTAAATGGTGAACAGGAGGGGGCCAAGCACAGAGCCCAGAGGTACACCGTGGTGGACTGGGGCCGGGGGTGAATTAGAGCCATTGATGGAGACAAACTGTTTCCTGTTATGGAGGTAGGATGTGAACCAAGACAGCGCTGTGCCAGTGATACCTAGGAGGTCTGAGAGGCGGGAGTGGAGGATGTTGTAAGAGATGGTGTCAAACGCTGCAGAGAGATCCAGGAGGATGTGGATGCTGAGGCCGAACTGGCCAGTTTGGCCACTTGGAGAGCATCCACAAGGAAGAAGGAGGAGAGGTTGGAGTGGGAGAGGCGCGGCGCTGGGGGTGCGTTACCAGGTGGCTGAGGTGCAGGTAGGGAGGGAGGGCGAGGCGCCAGGAGCTGCTGATGGATGGCCTCGACTATCGCCTGGAAGAAGTCGAGGAATCTGGAGCACAGATCGGTAGGCCCTAAGGGCTGGGGGCGGCAGGGGGGCGGAGTAGGCGGTCGATAGTGGAGAACAGTGTTCTGGGGTTGCTTTGCTGGGCACCGATGAGACGGGAGTAGTAGTGAGTCTTGGCGTGGGAGAGAGCTTCCTAGTAAGTTTTGACATGGTCACGAAAGGCCGGGAGGTGGACCATGAGGCCAGTTTTCTTGGAGAGCCTCTCCAGCTAGCGACCAAAGGCCTTCAAGCGGCGGAGTTCGGTGGTGAACTAGGGGGCAGGGTGGGTGAAGGAAACAGTCCGGGTTTTGATGGGGGCGAGAGAGTTGAGACTGAGGGATAGGGCAGTGTTGTAGTGGGCTACCAGGCCGTCCACGGTGGAGTCGGAGGGAGCCGAGGCCATGTGGGTAGCTATCAGGTCGGATAGGGCCGGTGAACTCACCAACACGTTCTCACACCTAACCCGTCACATATTGACGGACGGTCAGGGCCCCTCCCCGTCACTCTATTACGGACAGGGTACCCCTTGGAAGTCAGCTTTCAACGGGCAGGGCCCATTGACTTGTATAGAGCCCCCTGAACGTTGGTAATGGAGGAGTTGGGATCGCGGCGAAATGCTCTCCGCAGATCCATTCTCACAGCGTTTATCAACCTTTTTCTTACTCAATATCAAGCCACACTTATTGTTTTTACTTCTTTATTTTAATTGAATAATGTAGGAGTTTTGTTGCCATCAGTTATGGGGAGAGTAGGGGCTCAAAATACTGAAATCTGTATTGTTTCATCGTTTTTTCCTTCTAATTTTGTATTCTTTTCTAAACCACACACTGTTATTTACTCCACAATAACACATAATTATCCTTGTGTTTATTTATTTGTTTGATTAATAAACACAAGTTGGAGTCCGTCAGGTCCGAGGGTCGGAGCAGCTCATAGTAGTTGCTTTAGGGAATGTTACACCCGGAAGTAAGTATTCTCTCCACTTGACAAACCCCGTGATAGTCCTCAAGCTCTGTGATTGGATGTTTGAGTGTGCGCCGAGGGTTACGCCGAGCGTCGAACAAGACTTTGAAATGGGATGGAACCACGGCAGACTGTCATAAAACTGGATTTGAACGGGTCCACCCCATCCCCAGAACTACACATGCTGGCTATTGTGTGTTTTGCAACATGCTCTATGGCACGTCTCTACTGGGAATTGTAGTTTTAAAAGACGTTTTCGTATTTCCCATAATAAGAAGTTGCCAGTATTAAACTGTGTACATCCCTGGAGGTTTAGGGGATAGGAAACACTCAGATTTAAAACATATAATTAATAAATGGGTGAAAATTGCTTGTGCCCATAATGGGCAGCATTAATATATACCCACATGCCAGCTAAGGTCAGAAGAGCTTTATTTAACAGCTGGTCTTATGTCTTTGACCCCTCCTGTTGTTAATTGATAAGCCTGAAACATGCACTTGTCAAGGTTCAGAGGCAAATATGGCATAGCCATCGATCATCTTACATTACATTACATTGCATTTAGCTGACGCTTTTATCCAAAGCGACTTACAATAAGTGCGTTCGACCAACAAGATACAAACTTGAATATAACAGAATCGTATAAGTACATCAGGTTTCATAGAGCAAAAAAAACAAAAAAACAACGCGTGAATTTTAACAACATGTTTATTTATTGACTACTACCCACAAACATATGGAAATAGGTTACTATTTAAAAAAAAAAAGTATTTCTAAATGTATTTAGAACCTATCCATGTGATTTTAAGTAGGGGCCGACCTCAAATCCTCTAGGGGTGTCCGGGGGCATGCCCCCCCGATAAGATTTTTTTTTAAATTTTGGAGTTAAATGCATCAATCTGGTGCATTTTGAGGGGAAAATAAAGAAACTAGATCTATGGAAACACCTATATTAAGAAGAACTGTATGCGATTTCAATAATCATAAAATCATGGCCATAACCAATAACATACCATTTCCAATATGAAAAAAACACTGAAACTTGTTTATTTATTTATTTTTGGTTCATTTATAGTTGTGAGTGTGTCTGTGCTCCTGAATCAGCCTCGACTGTCTCTCTCCTCTCCTCCCTGCTCCTCTTTGAGGCAGCAGCAAAGACTAGTTTTAGCTCTCAACAAGTTTTAAAAGTCTTACCTTTTTCTTTTTCTTTATTTATTCATGCATATTTTACGAATCACATTACATTACATTACATTTAGCTGACGCTTTTATCCAAAGCGACTTATAATGACCGATTACAGGGACATTCTCCCTGGAGTAACTAAGGGCTAATTGCCTTACTCACGGGGACACTAGTGGTGGTGTTCCTGGCGGGATTAGAACTCACAGCCTTCCGATCTTCAGCCCACCTTACTATTAGACCAATGTCTACCCTCTCAAATGGAAATATGTGTTTACATAAATGGTGACCACACGGTTTGAGACCCACTGAGAACTTAGACCAGGGTTGCGTTCCAATAGTCCATTTAGCTTAGGAACCTTCCTAACCAAGTGAAATGACCCGGAAGAACGTCAGTGGCAGCCATGTTAAGTGCCGTTCCAATTCTCCAAATGAAAGGAAAGGAGGTTTCAAACTTCCTTTATAACCTCCTTTAGCTTAGGAACCACTGGACCTCCCTTACCGAAAGGAGAGGAGAAAATGCTGCCCCACAATGCCTTGCAGCCGCAGCATTTGCGTCACACAACAGTCGGCCGTTCACGGAAACAAACAATTATGACGGAGAAATTATATCATGAAAGTTACGGTGCTTATTAAGCATTTTAAAACGTATGTGGTAAGGTGCCAAAGTGCTTTGTTTTGAACGTTCATCAGTATAATAATCAAAAAGAGAAATATGAACGTTCGTTTTTACTGAATTGATCAAATAAAGTCAACATTTCACTGAGCTGTGTGGGGTTTGTTTGAATGGTGATGTTCACAGTGATAGGTGTTAAGGACTGACGTTTATAATAAATACATTTGTATTGATTTTAAGATATTTTCATACAATCATACGTATTGGGATCATTTGTATTAATGTGGACCGGAGGGAGAGGGTGACGAGCATACATTTCACTTTCCTTTTTTATTTCAATTACAACTTTGGTCATGAAGAATATGTTTCTCTGTTGTTCATAAAGCATAAAACAACAGCATCAGAGCACGGTGCAGAATCTCTAGATGAGTCGCTCGTTCTTATTAAACATCCATGTTGTAGTCCGTTGTATAGAACACTGTAGTTTCCATAGTTTCACCACAGCAGCAGACGCACACAATGACGTCCGCTGGCGCATCATAAACATGTCAGATAGTGAAAGTGTATTCGGATTCTCTAAAGTACCGCAGTCTCTTCTCCTAAGTCCTTTTGAATTCTCCTATCCACTATCCCTTAACCCCGTGACGTTTCACTCAGAGGTCAAGGATTAGGAGATAGGGTTAGAATTTAGGAGCTGATTTTTGGATTATCGGAACGCAACCTAAGTTAACTATCTAAACACTCAGAGAGTCCTTTACCTCACCTGAGCTGAGGTTATCCCGAGCTTGAATGACACACAGAGACCAATCAAGGGCTTTGATTTATGATCTGTATGACAGTGGCCATGTCAGCAGGCCACATCATGTGGACAGCCAGTCACCCTGTGTGAGGCAGGCCACTTAACAGGCCAGAAGGAGGCGAGATCAGAGCAAGGGAGCGAGGGATCATTGTCCACAAGTTAATCGATCGCAGATGGCGTCGTGGTCACGGACAAAAAAAACAAAACAATTATTAAAAAACAATTATTAAAAAAATAAATAAATGGGTCGCGAAATATACTTGGGCGGCCGTTAATATACCTGGGCGGCCCGCCCAAGTATAGTCTATGTGGATATACTTTATTGATCCTAAGTTGGAAACATTTGCGTTACATCAGCATGTGTAACAGTTGTAAATATGCAGTGGTGTTTATTTGTAAATCATTTAGTATAATCACACAAATGCTGTGTTTTATATTTAATAATTCTGTGTTCTCTATTTATTGATTGTTCAATACCGGACAAGGTCGGAGATGAAAAACCTGGGTCGCAGGTTCCTCAACAGTGCATGACAAGACATCTATCAATATGTGTCTATACCTCCAGCATTAAACTGTCATATTCTGCACATTTCTTATACTATCTACATACATAAGAGTATAATACATATTATGTATAATATCAGTTAAAATAAGTGTTTAAACATACAGTAGTTAACATTGCTGGAAAGCAATATATTAGTACTTTGTCAGGCTTAATACAGTATGTATACCCCCAAAGCTTTGTTCTTATTCAAAATAAGACCTTAACCTAAAGTATTCTTTAATGTTTAAATAAAGCCTTATTAGTTTGTCTGTCTGTGTCTCCTATTAATATCTAATAATACTGTGGCGAATACTAGGGCGACTGTGGCTGTGAGGTAGTGTGGTCGTCTTTCAACCAGAAGGTTGTGGGTTCGATCCCAGCCCATGCAGTCAACATGTCGATGTATCCTTGGGCAAGATACTTAACCCTGAGTTGCTCCCGATGGCATGGCCAACGGTGTGTGAATGTTAGGTCCTAGAGTAAGGTACACTGCTCTGTATGAATGGGTTCGAATGGGTGAATGACATGTAGTATGTAAAGCGCTTTGAGGGGTCTTAAAGACTGGATAAAGCGCTATATAAGTACAGTCCAATAATACAAATAATACATTTCAATAACGTGCTTTAACCACCAGGTATCACTTTCTATCAGCTGTGCACCGTTATGGTGGGGCCATATACCAATATACCGATTGGATCAAATATAAAAGTCAGCCGAATTAGTATTGATACTGCAAAGAGACGTATTGTGTGAAGAGAAATTGACGATTTTGTTTGATTACTGATATATGATCCACGTCACATATTCAGTTTCGGCGGCAGTTATTCCTGTTTGTCTAGAAGTCTTCTCACCTCTATAAATAGCGAACTACAGATGTAGCACTGAATTTCAGACTCCAGCTTACAGCTTCCTGCCTACGACCTGCCTAAAACAGTATAGAGGAATGTTAAGCCCTCCCACTATTTTCCAAGAGGGCGTTGCCAGATTTTCAATTTCAGGTTTTAACCAGGAGATGGCGCTTCATTCACAAATACAGAAAGACAAGTTAAATGGACTTTCAGTTGTGTTTTGAAGAGCATTTGAACACATCAATGTTTTAGATCAACTAAAGTATATCTAATCTTGTTATTCAATAATATATAGTTGTGGCAGCGGGGTGTGGTTTGGGCGCTGGCTGCTGGAGTGAAGGGAGTGGCTCGGCCGGAATAAAAGCATGTCGTAACCTGGTTCTGGTCTGTTTCGCAGTAGGCGGGATCCTGGAAGGTTGCCAAAGGACCTGTGAAGGTTCCCACCCGGGCAAAGTTTGAGAACTGCGTATATTTTTGTTTGGAGTTAATAAACGCCGGTGTTCAACCAACCTGGTTTTTCCGTCCCTATTTGAACCCTGTGTGAGCGGAGAGGCTCACAGTGGCGCCTGAACAGGGACATCATGTCGGAAGGAGAAACCCCGCTGGGTCAGGCCCTCCAACGTCTCGCTCACATGCAGGAGACCACCACAGCATTACAGCGACAGCAGAGCGAGGCTCTGCTCGGGTCGCCTCGAGCCAGCGCGAGGACCGGGCTCTCCTACGGGAGCTGCTGCAGCGTCCGGCCGCTCGGGAGGCCGATCCCGCTACCAACCCAGCCCGACCGCCTTCAATTGCCCTCCAGAAATTGACGGCAGAGGATGATCCGGAGGCATACCTGGACATCTTTGAGGGCACAGCGGCGGCGTGCGGGTGGCCGGAGGAGGAGTGGGCAGCACGGCTATTGCCTCTGCTATCTGGGAGTGCGCAGCTAGACGCCCACAGCCTGCCAGCAGCCTCTCGGCATGTGTACCGGCATCTGAGGAAGGCCATCCTGGACCGGCTTGGCAGCACGCCAGAGGGACATCGCCGCCGGTTTCGGGCCCTCCCCTTCGAGGACGATGACCGGCCCTTCTCCTACGCGCAGCGGCTCCTGGATGCAGCGAGCCGCTGGCTCCAGCCGGGGGTGCGCTCCGCTGAGGAAGTCGTCGGGCAGGTGGCGCTGGAGCAGTTAATCGCCGGCCTGCCATCTTCAACGGCGAATTGGGTCCAGTGCCATCGCCCCGCCAACCTGGAAGCAGCCGTCGTCCTCGCGGAGGACCACCTCTCGCTTCCCCGGCGGAGCATGAAAGAGGAGCCCCGACCACCAGCCGTCTCAGCGGGCAGACCCGTCCCAGTCCCGAGGAGGAGGTTTCCTGGAGCAGCTGCCCTTCCCTCCCCACGATCACACGGCCCCAACCCCGCAGCCCCGACACTTTCCCCCCTAGCTCTACCTTACCCTCCTGTTTTTATCTCTCTCCAGGGTCCGGCCTACGCTTCTGGTTGTCCGGCACCACGGGGGGCTCCTCAGACGTCAGGGCAGGATTGCTGGCGGTGCGGACAGCCCGGCCACTTCCGACAAATCACTACACCGGATAATGGCCCGATTTTACTGGCCGGGCATTCGCGCAGATGTGAAGCGGTGGTGTGCATCTTGCCGTGAATGTCAGCTGGTTAACCCGTCGGCCATCCCCAGAGCGCCTTTGCGCCCGTTACCATTGATTGAGGTGCCTTTTGAGAGAGTTGGTATGGACCTCATCGGGCCATTAGACCGGAGTGCACGGGGATATCGCTTTGTACTAGTCCTAGTGGATTATGCAACGCGATATCCCGAGGCAGTGCCGCTACGTAATATCTCTACAAAGAGCGTTGCGCAGGCACTGTTTCAAATTATCTCCCGAGTCGGGATCCCGAAAGAGATCCTGACTGACCAGGGCACACAGTTTATGTCACGCACACTACGCGAGCTGTATGAACTATTGGGCGTCCATTCAATACGGACTAGTGTTTACCATCCGCAGACCGACGGCCTGGTGGAACGGTTTAACAAAACACTAAAGAACATGGTTCGTAAGTTCGTTCACGAAGATTACCGTAATTGGGATAAATGGCTAGATCCTCTGTTGTTTGCAGTGCGGGAGGTGCCCCAGTCCTCCACGGGATTTTCTCCCTTTGAGCTGTTATTTGGTAGGAGGCCCCGGCGTGTTTTGGACCTAGTTAAGGAAAACTGGGAGGAGGGTCCAAGCATCAGTAAGAACGAAATACAGTACATTATGGAGCTGCGAGCAAAACTCCACTCACTGGGTCAGATATCACGGGAGAATTTGCTCCAGGCTCAGGAATGTCAGCAGCGCCTGTACAACAGAGGATCGAAACTGAGACAATTTTAACCGGGAGATAAAGTGCTTGTATTACTCCCATCCTCTAGCTCTAAACTACTCGTCAAGTGGCAAGGACCCTTCGTGGTCACACGACGAGTGGGAGACGTAGATTATGAGGTGGTGCGTTCTGACAGGGGGGGAGCAACAGAGATTTACCACCTTAACCTCCTGAAAGCATGGACGGAGGTGGCGTCGGTTTCTCTGGCCACCACGGTTATTGAGAGAGATGAGTTGGGACCGGAGGTCATTAAAAGCAACAAAGTAGCCCCGGTCTGTTGTGGCGACAATCTCTCACCGGGCCAGAGAGCAGACGTTGCTTCATTGTAAAGGCAGTTTGCCGACGTGTTCTCTACGCTGCCAGGGCGCACCTCTCTCATACACCACCGCATAGAAACGCCCCCGGGCGTGGCCATTCGTTCACGGCCCTATCGGCTGCCTGAACACAGGAGGAAAATTGTTCAGGCGGAGCTTCAGGCTATGCTAGAGATGGGAGTGATAGAAGAGTCCACCAGTGACTGGTGTTGCGCCGTCGTGCTGGTATGTAAGTCCGACGGGATAATCCGGTTCTGCGTCGAGTACCGCAGGGTGAACGAGGTGTCCAATGCCCCGGGTCGACGAACTCCTGGATCGGCTAGGCACTGCTCGCTTTTACACGACGCTGGATTTAACCAAAGGCTATTGGCAGATTCCCCTTTCTCCAGAGTCTAAGGAAAAAACGGCCTTCTCCACTCCATATGGTTTATACCAATTCATCACACTTCCTTTCGGGTTGTTCGGAGCTCCAGCCATCTTCCAGCGGTTCATGAACCGGGTGCTGCGTCCCCACTCTGCATATGCTGCTGCTTACTTGGATGATGTCATCATTCACAGTGAGACATGGGAGCAGCATATGCAGCAGGTGGGGGCGGTGCTCGAGTCCCTGAGGCAGGCGGGGCTCACGGCCAACCCGAAGAAGTGTGCGGTTGGACGGAGGGAGGTACGGTATCTGAGGTACCACTTGGGCGGCGGGCAGGTGCAGCCACAGATAGAGAAAACAATCACCATTTCAGCCTGTCTGGCGCCCAAGACAAAAAAAGAGGTCAGGAGGTTCATGGGGCTGGCCGGCTACTACAGGCGGTTCATCCCGTCCTTTTCGGAGCTGACCAGTCCCCTGACCGACCTGACCCGACCAGTGGCTCCACCGCATGAAGGATGGCAACGCTCGGATCACTCGGTGGTATCTGGCGTTACAGCCTTTCAACTTCAAGGTGATCCACAGGCCGGGTAACCGGATGGTTGTGGCTGATTTCCTCTCTCGCTCGGCGGAGGGGGGGGGGGGGAGAGTCAGCTTGCGGCCGGCGGGATCCCAGCCTGAGTCGGGCGGTGGGGGTATGTGGCAGCGGAGTGTGGTTTGGGCGCTGGCTGCTGGAGTGAAGGGAGTGGCTCGGCCGGAGGCCAGACAGCTGATCGGAATCAGGTAATCAGTGCCGGAATAAAAGCATGTCGTAACCTGGTTCTGGTCTGTTTCGCAGTAGGCGGGATCCTGGAAGGTCGCCAAAGGACCTGTGAAGGTTCCCACCCGGGCAACGTTTGAGACCCGCGTTTATTTTTGTTTGGAGTTAATAAACGCCGGTGTTCAACCAACCTGCTCTTTCCGTCCCTGTTTGAACCCTGTGTGAGCGGAGAGGCTCACAATAGTCTTTATATATTAAATAATCATAATTATAATGTAAATGTTTACATTACACTTCTTTATTTGTTATGCTCATACTTTTACCTTTACAATCGTTTGCTTTAATATGCAGTATATGTTTTGTATATTTTTGTGTTTGCTTCCTCCTGCTCCCTTTCGGACACATACTGTATGATTTATTATTATTATTAATATGAAGATATTATTAAGATAAGATAAGATGTTACTTCATTGATTGAACATTTTAGTTTAGAATGATCTGTCCCACGGTAGTTCAGAAGGCTCACAGGTCACATTCCGACCATTATTTAAAACAATAGGTGCTTTCACACCGTCTACAGTTTGATTTGTATAGAGGGACCTCTGTGGCTGAATGGCCAGATTAGGTGTGGCGCATTTATCATAGGTGATCAGAGCTAACTGCCTGCCGTCAGATTTCATTTAAAAAACAGATCTGATTTTAAGACTACTTCAGCGCTCATAAAGAATGACAAGAATAAGAATAATGCGTATTGAACTGGTTTCATTAATTAGTGAGTTTATTTAACACTAGAACAGCCAATCGGGTCAATTTGTGTGATGTGTGTTGTGTGTTTGCAATGTAACTTTTTTTCAATAAAATATTAAAGTCTCCCAGTCCGTGACTTTTCCTGAAAGTGTGTTATGTAGCACCCTATGTTGTTAAAAATTGTATTCTAACAGCGGAATTTGACAGGTTTAGGTAGGCCTATACAAAAACCTCTGGCGGTTCTAGTGTTAAGGTAATTAGGTACAGTAGAAGCCCTTTTTTATCAGTAACGAATTTAGCAGTTGAACATAAAAGTCAACTAACTGAGGGTCACTTGCAATGACATTGTTGTGTCTAACTGTAAGCTTGTCACTCAGAGTAACATACCGTTAATTTAGCTGCTGGAGAAGAAAGATCAGGGGGGGAGAGAGCTGTGGTTGATGGGCCATTAGTTGTGTAAATACACAGCTGAGAGCTGCCGTTTCATTCAGACTGTTTAAAAAACGGTAACAACGGACTATTTTTCTTAGCGGATGCATGTCAATTTAAATCAATACACACAACAATTTTTTAAATCAATACAACAATTTTTTTAATCAATAAAAACATTTTCTAAATCCATAAAAGCATTTAAATTAATATTGGGAGTCATGTCGTTACTTTGTTGAGAATGTGGCCATGTAATAAGCGGGATAATTTGCAGCGACTTGTTCCTTATGGGGAAAATAACACCTGTCATGTGTGTGTAGAGGTGTGTGTGGTTAAAACACTTTCATGAAGTGAAGGAGGTTTTCCTTCTATAAAACAGCTGTGGGCAGCAGTGAGTGTCACGGACATGAATTCATATATCAAGGCAGACTGGTGCACACACTCTCCTGTCCTGCCAGGCGACACGCCCGTTCTAAGCCGTGTCCCTCACTCCTCACATCCCAAGCTGCATCCCCTCAAGTGTATTATGTTGTTACATCGTTTCAGATGTTATGTTTCAGTTGTGCTCTGTCTATTTTCAGTGATGCAAACTTGTCACCTTTCGGCGAAATTCGCCGTTTTGAATCCAAAATAGGTTGTTTGTGTGATTCATGTAGATCTGCAATAAAAATATTTTTGGGGTATGGGGGCGTCTGGGACCCGGAGTAATCTGCGGCCGTGAGCTGTAATGTGCCATCATGACATGCATGGTGTTCTTTTTTATATATATTATAATGAAGTGCGAGCTGTGTGCTCGAGTCTTCCTGCCTGTCGGCTCTGCTCATGGTGGATGTATAATAAGGCTCTGCTGCTCCGACATGATGGTCTAGCTTCAGCAGCTACATTACCTACGGGTGCGTTCGTTAATATTAACTGTGCGTCCGGAGTCACTGTGGCACAGACTGGACCGCTGGTGAACAACAGCTGTTAGAACGGGCCGTTCAGGTGTTCAGAGCAGAGCTCCCTGTTGGAGCGGCAGAGCGTGATGTGAACGGAAAAGTTTTTCTGTGGCAATATTATTTAAGGAATCGTTGAGCTAGCTAGCTAGCATACATTGTCACTATCTGCTAACGTTAGCCTTAGCCTTCTATTTCTAATAGTTTTTTTCATAGGCTATAAACAGAGGTGGTATAAGTATATATATATATATATTGTACTTGAGTAAAAGTAGAAGTACTCAGATCTTGTACTTGAGTAAAAGTAGAAGCACTCAGGTCTTGTACTTGAGTAAAAGTAAAAGCACACAGATCTTGTACTTGAGTAAAAGGAGAAGTACTCAGATCTTGTACTTGAGTAAAAGTAGAAGTACTGAGATCTTGTACTAGAGTAAAAGTAAAAGTACTCAGATATTGTACTTGAGTAAAAGTAGAAGTACCAGAGTGTAGGAATACTCTGTTACAGTAAAAGTCCTGCATTCAAAATGTTCCTCAAGTAAAAGTAGAAAAGTATTATCATCAAAATATAGTTAAAGTAGCGACAGTAAAAGTAGTCATTGTGCAGATTGGTCCATTTCAGAATAATATATATGATAGGTTTTATAATGATTGATCATGAAAGTGTTCTCAAAGCTGGTAAAGGTGCAGCTAGTTTGAATGACTTTGTATACTGCAGGGTAGCTTGTGGATTTACTCCAGGTGGAACTAAAGTCTGATTTAACACTTGATTATATTTCACATCATTCATCCACATTTGTAAATAACTAAAGGTATTAAATACATGTAGTGGAGTAGAAGTACACCATGTACCTCTGAACTGTAGTGGGGTAGAAGAACAAAGTAGCAAAACATTGAAATACTTAAATAAAGTACAAGTATCTCAAAATTGTGCCCAAGTATAGTACTTGTTGAGTTTATGAACTTAGTTACTTTACACCAGAGGTGCCCAGTACGTCGACCGCGGTCGACCGGTCGACCGCGGGGGCAATGCTGGTAGATCGCGAGTCATTCATAAATTAAAAAAGATCCAGCTCCGTTAAAATAGACAAAATAGGTTTTGATCCCTCCTCCCTTGGCCTCCCTGCCACTTAATTCAGGAGTTGACTTGATTGACAGAAAAAGCGACCTATTGCTTTCCAGTCTGTTAACCCAGAATGCAAAGCGATACAAAATCAGTCAAGTGCCGGGAGAGAAAAACAACAAAATTAGTGCGGGAACGAGCAAAAAGCTAAAGACATACCACTTCCACACAGAATGGGAGGGAGAATCTTTTTTTGTGATGTCACATTCAAAGGTTATTTGCCTTATTTGTAAAGCAAGCGTCGCTCTGCCAAAGAAAGGTAACGTGGAGAGGCATTATCGGAGTGTTCACAAGGCATATGACAGCGACTTCCCTCCGAGTAGCGAGTTGAGAAAGAGAAAGGTCATGTATTATTGCTACACAAACATTATCTCTTAGTCTTAGTGTCGCCAACTCGTTTCTAACATGCAAAAAGACAAACAAATGCGTCTATGGTCGGTGTATTATCTATCTTTCCAATCCAGAAGAGATCTCTCTCTCCCCCGTCTGTTTGCAAGGGGGCGGGGCAGTTTACACACACGCATCTGCTACATGCAGCAACACACGGAGGAGATTGTGGAGAGAAGCGCTCCAAGGTGTGGTTACATGTTACCCGTCTTGAGGTGGACAATGCTCGTCACCAAAAGTGTTTAGCATGTAAGGGCGGTAACACGAGCAATTTGTCTAAACATTTAGCAAAAGTGCACCACATTCAGACGGAGGAATGCACCGGGTTCGACTGTCTTTCTAGTAGCTCTGTAGCCCCATCCACGAGTAACGTTTCCACGTCAGGTGTTATGTATGCTAGCAGCAATACACGGAGTTAACTACATTATACAAACATGGGCTCATGATTAGAGGAAACTGAGTTATTTATTTTGTTAAAGTTTCAGCTATTCTGTTTACAGTTCTGTCATCAGATTATTTAATAAGATTTGTTAAAACATTGTTGTTTCTTTTGATGTGAAATATTATTTATTTAATTCGAATAAAAAGCAAAGTTAATTTTGTTCACAATTTGTTAAGTTAATTTAATAATATATATATTTTTGAATCAAGTATTCATCTTTATTGTCTTCATTGTTAGTTTCCACATGCCTAAAACAACCTCAAACTAAATCTAAAAGTTGATGGCTAAATAAGAGCGTTTGAGAAATTGTGCAAGGCACACAGTAGTAGTCCGAATAGTCGATTATTCGTTTCATTAATCGATAGATTAATCGATAATCAAATTAGTCGTTTGTTGCAGCCCTATTGTAGTTATCCCATGTAAAAATAAAACGTGTTATTCAGCAACCCTTGCAATTTGGGATTTTATTTTTGGTTGGTAGACCTCGGTTAGCTGGTCATTTCAAAAGTAGCTCACCAGCCAAAAAAGTGTGGGCACCCCTGCTTTACACCATGTGGCTATAAAGATAGAAAGACTAAGCCTTGCACAGAGGCATGAAAATACATTTTCAAAATGCTCAACTGTGTTGCCAAAATTATAAACTGACTACTACACAATTTAAAATAAATGCTTTTATATATTTCTATTAGATGTGACTCTTTGGCGTTTCTGTTATTATTAACACTGCTGCTTTAGTTGTCCTGACTACTAATATCCTCTGTTATTCCTCATTTTAAAGCCGATATTCTGTGGGGTGGGGGAGCCGGGGGCTCGGATCCTTGTCACCTTTTTCATACCTGATGAGTTTGCATCCCTGTATGTTAAAAAGCCTCAGTCACCTTAATTCATGTAATAAAAACATCTCAGGTCAGTAACACTCAAAGCTAAATGTGCAATACCATGTTCAGCTATGTTACTATTTATAATGTTATTGTTGTTACATCAGAAGATGTACATATTGGAATGATTTCTTAACTTACAGTAGGCTATTTTTTACAATGTGTGTTGGAAGGATTTATTAAATGACTTTGAATATTGTCATTGTTGAAGGCTTTTAGAGAAGGGTGAACTATAAGCCTGAATTACATAACATTTTATACCTAAAAACATAAAAGCCACAATAAATGAATCACAGTTATTCTAGCTATTTTTACCTCCCGTATTGCTTTCAACCCACCAGCTTTTATGGTGTTGTTACGGCACTAACTGTAAGCTTGTCACATACAGTCTATGGTCACTCAGAGTAACCTACAGTTAATTTAGCTGCTGGAGAAGAAAGATCAGGGGGGGAGGGGGGGGAGAGAGCTGTGGTTGATGGGCCATTAGTTGTGTAAATACACAGCTGAGAGCTGCCGTTTCATTCAGACTGTTTAAAAAACGGTAACAACGGACTATTTTTCTTAGCGGATGCATGTCAATTTAAATCAATACATACAACTATTTTTTAAATCAATAAAAACATTTTCTAAATCCATAAAAGCATTTCAATTAATACTGGGAGTCATGTCGTTACTTTGTTGAGAATGTGGCCGTGTAATAAGCGGGATAATTTGCAGCGACTTGTTCCTTATGGGGAAAATAGCACCCGTCATGCAGATCAGGATCCCTCCGCCACGCTTTGGGATCCTGATCTGCCGACGAGGCTCCATTAAAATATAAATATTTTGTGTGAATTACTGAGTTTAGGCACGTTAATAACGTTTTAATGAAGTTGAATACAGTATATTCATATATGTCAGTGATTTCATGTCAATTCGGCGAACATAAACATAAATGATCGTGGTGAAGATGATGATTAAATTAGGATTAAAAATCGAGAGCCGGGCTGCATTTCCTCCTGTTCGTTTTTTTCGACTAAACAACATTATTTAGTTAAATAACAACATGGTGATGTTTTGTAAATGATTACATGTCTCTTATTTAGCACAGAGTATGATATCCGTGACATATGGATCTCAACAAAGCTCCGCTGTACATCCAGCATACTGTATCTGACTTTATTTCACATGAGCTCCAGTGTGGAACCCCACTGCACCCCCTGGTGGATCAATGATCCATTGCAGCTGGCTTCATTATAAATACATTTATCTATCACGGGGGCGGTCTCAAGTCAAGCTGGAGGTTTTCCCTTGAGCGAGGGCAGATCACGTACCAATCACGGCCCTCGCGTTTCAAACTGTCTGAAATGAATCGCTACATCTGTACGGCAGATATGTAATATTTAATGCGGCCGAACCGTGTATTATTATGCCGTTATGTGATGACCTTCAAAGAGAAGAGCAAGCACACTCGAAATAAAGTATTATTTTATTTTTAAAAAATGTTTTCGGATTTCACATCAACAGGAAGTCCGGTTAACTATAATGTCCCTGCGCAACAATACCCCAACCCATAGATCCGCGAGTGAATAATAATCACCACATTACACACATCCCTTCACATTTAAATTTACATTCAAGTATTTCAGGCCTTCAGGGATTTGTTATCCCGGGGGACTCCCGAGGCAGTTGCAAGGTACCGACAGGCCCGAAGGGCAGCAGCCTCAGCCGTGGCCGAGGCAAAGCAGCGGGTGTGGGAGTAGTTCGGAGAAGACATGGAAAAGGACTTTTGGGCAGGACCAAAGTTGTTCTGGAAAACTGTCCGACACCTCAGGAGTCGGAAGCAGGGAACCATCCAAGCTTTGTACAGTAAGGATGGGACGTTGTTGACCTCAACTGATGGAGTGTTAGGGCGTTGGAGGGAACACTTTGAGGAACTCCTGAACCCGAAACCCCCCCCCCGTGTTTTGTATACTTGGAGAAGGCGTATGACCGGGTTCCCAAGGAGTTACTGTGGGAGGTGCTGCAGGAGTATGTGGTGAGGGGGTCTCTACTCAGGGCCATCCAATCTCTGTACTCCCAAAGCGAGAGCTGTGTCCGGGTCCTCGGTAGTAAGTCGGACCCATTTCCGGTGAGGGTTGGCCTCCGCCAGGGCTGCGCTTTGTCACCAATCCTGTTTGTAATCGGATTTCGGATTTCGAGGCGTAGTCGCTGGGGAGGGGGTCTGCGGTTCGGTGGACTAAGGATTGAACCACTGCTTTTTGCAGATGATGTGGTTCTAATGGCGTCATCGGTCTGCGACCTTCAGCACTCACTGGATCGGTTCGCAACCGAGTGTGAAGCGGCTGGAATGAGGATCAGCACCTCCAAATCTGAGGCCATGGTTCTCAGCAGGAAACCGATGCACTGTCCACTCCAAGTAGGGAATGAGTCCTTACCCCAAGTGAAGGAGTTCAAGTATCTCGGGGTCTTGTTCTCGAGTGAGGGAACAATGGAGCGTGAGATGGGCCGGAGAATCGGAGCAGCGGGAGCGGTACTGCAGTCGCTTTACCGCACCGTTGTGACGAAAAGGGAGCTGACCCAGTAGGCAAAGTTCTCTGTCTACCGGGCCATTTTTTTTCCTACCCTCACCTATGGTCATGAAGGATGGGTCATGACCGAAAGAACGAGATCGCGGATACAAGCGGCCGAGATGGGTTTTCTCCGCAGGGTGGCTGGTGTCTCCCTTAGGGATAAGGTGAGAAGTTTGGTCATCCGGGAGGGACTCGGAGTTGAACCGCTCCTCCTTCGCGTCAAAAGGAGCCAGTTGAGGTGGTTCGGGCACCTAGTTACAGATGTAGCGATTCATTTCAGACAGTTTGAAACGTGAGGGCCGTGATTGGTACGTGATCTGCCCTCGCTCAAGGGAAAACCTCAAGCTTGGCTTGAGACCGCCCCCGTGATAGATAAAAGTAATGAAGCCAGCTGCAATGGATCATTGATCCACCAGGGGGTGCAGTGGGGTTCCACACTGGAGCTCATGTGAAATAAAGTCAGATACAGTACGCTGGATGTACAGCGGAACTTTGTTAAGATCCATATGTCACGGATATCATACTCTGTGCTAAATAAGAGACATGTAATCATTTACAAAACATCACCATGTTGTTATTTAACTAAATAATGTTGTTTAGTCGAAAAAAAACGAACGGGAGGAAATGCAGCCCGGCTCTCGATTTTTAATCCTAATTTAATCATCATCTTCACCACGATCATTTATGTTTATGTTCGCCAAATTGACATGAAATCACTGACACATATGAATATACTGTATTCAACTTCATTAAAACGTTATTAACGTGCCTAAACTCAGTAATTCACTCAAAATATTTATATTTTAATGGAGCCTCGTCGGCAGATCAGGATCCCAAAGCGTAGCGGAGGGACCCTGATCTGCCGACGAAATAAAATTGCGGTCTTACCTTGACTTGAAGATGAAGTCCATTTGGCTATCCTTCTGGACAAAAATCTCTATTACTTTTTTTTGTAAAAGTCCTCCTTATCTTCTTGTAGTTTCAAAAGTCTATCATAAATCTAATCGATAGATTTATGATTCGAAAATTATAAAAGTAGGGTAGACATGTGGATATTATCAGGCTGAACAAAACGTGCATTTATCTAAAAGGTATGTTTCCCACAGATCTTATTTTGAGCTATTTTCTAAAATCCCATGGAGAAATCTCATTGCTATTTGTGGAGGGAACCCATGCGCAGCTTACTTCCTGGTTTTGGGACGCGTCTCTCTCCTCCTCTTCACACACCACACTTTTCGCGGCACACATACTTACAGCCAATCAGCTCTGAATGATGTGAGATGACGTATGGTGGGGATGGCAGCACTCTGCCCCTATGGTCATTATTTTTTTGCCACACACATTAAATAGGACAATACTCTGAGCATGCGCAGTGTAGTTTTTACAGTTACCGTTCTCTACACTGTAGACACTAATTAGAAGAACACAGACTAAAACAGCAATTTACAGACGAATCAGATGATTAAACATGATCTTAAAATATATATATATATTTTTTTTATTGCATTTTTTTGTAATCATTATTTGTAATACTTTCTGCTGACACTAGGTGGGGCTGTGCCCCATCTGCCCCTAATGACCAGTCGCCACTGTACACAACTAATGGCCCATCAACCACAGCTCTCTCCCCCCCCTCCCCCCTGATCTTTCTTCTCCAGCAGCTAAATTAACTGTAGGTTACTCTGAGTGACAAGCTTACAGTTAGACACAACACTGTCATTGCAAGTGACCCTCAGTTAGTTGAGTTTTATGTTCAACTGCTAAATTTGTTACTGATCAAAAAAGGGCTTCTACTGTACCTAATTACCTTAACACTAGAACCGCCAGAGGTTTTTGTATAGGCCTACCTAAACCTGTCAAATCCCGCTATTAAAATGCAATTTTTAACAACATAGGGTGCTACATAACACACTTTCAGGAAAAGTCACGGACTGGGAGACTTTAATATTTTATTGAAAAAAAGTTACATTGCACACACACAACACACATCACACAAATTGACCCGATTGGCTGTTCTAGTGTTAAATAAACTCACTAATTAATTAAACCAGTTCAATACGCATTATTCTTATTCTTATCATTCTTTATGAGCGCAGAAATAGTCTTAAAATCAGATCTGTTTTTTAAATGAAATCTGACGGCAGGCAGTTAGCTCTGATCACCTATGATAAATGCGCCACACCTAATCGCTGGCCATTCAGCCACAGAGCTCCCTCTATACAAATCAAACTGTAGACGGTGTGAAAGCACCTATTGTTTTAAATAATGGTCGGAATGTGACCTGTGAGCCTTCTGAACTACCGTGGGACAGATCATTCTAAACTAAAATGTTCAATCAATGAAGTAACATCTTATCTTATCTTAATAATATCTTCATATTAATAATAATAATAAATCATACAGTATGTGTCCGAAAGGGAGCAGGAGGAAGCAAACACAAAAATATACAAAACATATACTGCATATTAAAGCAAACGATTGTAAAGGTAAAAGTATGAGCATAACAAATAAAGAAGTGTAATGTAAACATTTACATTATTATTATGATTATTTAATATATAAAGACTATATATTATTGAATTACAAGATTAGATATACTTTAGTTGATCTAAAATATTGATGTGTTCAAATGCTCTTCAAAACACAACTGAAAGTCCATGAAACCTTTCTTTCTGCATTTGTGAATGAAGCGCCATCCCCTGGTTAAAACCTGAAATTGAAAATCTGGCAACGCCCTCTTGGAAAATAGTGGGAGGGCTCAACATTCCTCTATACTGGTCTTAGGCAGGTCGTTGGCAGGAAGCTGTAAGCTGGATTCTGAAATGAAGTGCTACATCTGTAGGATGCCACCTGGGTACCTCCCTAGGGAGGTGTTCCAGGCACGTCCAGCTGGGAGGAGACCAAGGGGTAGACCTAGGACCAGGTGGAGGGAGTATATCTCTTCGCTGGCCTGGGAGCGCCTTGGGATCCCCCAGTCAGAGCTAGTTGATGTGGCAAGGTAAAAAGAACGTTTGGGGCTCTCTGCTGGAACTGCTACCCCCGCGACCCGACCACGGATAAGCGGGAGAAGATGGATGGATGGATGGATTAAAGTATTTTGTGAGGCCTTCTAAAATGTTTTTAAATATAATTAGGGTTGTAGTTGAAGAGTTTGTAAATTATTGCATTGCGCGATCGCACAACGGCACGTCCATTAATTCCACAACCACACACATGGATTAACATCTATTTAATACATTAATGTAGCCTTTGTTTCAGCTAAGAGAGGTGTCGACCAGCTGGGGCAACAAGAAAATCGGCGAAATCGGGTGTGACTATTAAAAATAAATAATTATTATATTAATATTGACAATAACAACCGACTGTCGGGGTATCATTTGCCGGGGAGCGTTCTCATGGCGTCTATCATCAACGCCATGGGAGGTCTATGAAGGTCTATGGGACGCCCTGCCCGTTGAAAACTGACTTCCAAGTATCCAAGGCGAATATCTGAAAAGATTAGCGGATTATATGAGAGATGAGCTGGTTTCATATGATCTCCCTGCTTCCTTGGATGGGTTGATCGAGCTCACCTCTCGGATTGACAGGCGAATCCAAATCCGGAGAGGAGAACAGCAGACGCGAGCGGCAGACAACAACGTCCGGTTTCCGAGAGATTTCGACTTCCAGTTTCGGCTGAGAATTTCCATCCCTACTCTGACTCACAGTACGGGGAGGTCGAGCCCATGCAAGTGGGTCGTGCCAGTCTCACCTCTGAGGAGAGAGAATTACGCCGAAGAGGTAATCTATGCCTTTACTGTGGTCGGGCTGGACATTTTGTTTCCCGTTGTCCGGTAAAAGGCAGAGCTCATCAGTAATGGGGAGTATACTGGTGGGCCAAACCTCTGAGCTGATCCCCAATCAAAGACCCTTGTGCCATGCTCGACTCCTACTGACAGGCAAATCTCAGGCCCTGGCTTTCTTTATCGACTCCGGATCAGATTTCAGTATCATTGACGAGGAGCTCGCACAACAGCTGGGCATCCAAAAGATTTGGCTGCTCCAGCCAGTACCCGCTAATGCTTTGGTTGGTCACCTGCTGGGAACGGTGACACACCAAACGACACCGTTCCATATGCTCATGTAGGGGAACCACCATGAGAGAATTCAATTTCATGTGCTACGTTCCCCCCAGATTCCTCTGATTTTAGGTTATCCGTGGCTCCGCCGCCACAACCCGAACATTGACTGGGCGAAGGGGTCCATCTTAGGTTGGAGTTCCTCCTGTCATCAGGTTTGCCTCAAGCAGGCAACCGCACCTCAACTATCTGTGCAGGGCAACCTGATCTCACCAGAATGCGTGACTCCACCACAACTCCTTAACACCGCATTGCGTGGTTGAGTCACGCATTCTGCTACATTTACGTGTCGGCACGACGCAAAAAACCCAAATGTAAAGTGAATGAGGCTCTTTTGTCGTGGTGCACACACGCATTTCTACAACGTCCCGCAGTGAGCTTTTATTATATAAAACATTTTAAAATCTACTTTATAGCTTGTAGTAACTGACGGGAGGCTTCTTTTATTTTATTTGTATTCATAATAAAAAAATGTTTTGTCAGAATGTAAAAATTACATTAGTTGCACATTTTTCTTCTCAAAAAACAGTGCATTGTGTGTAATACAACTGTGATTTTTATTAAATTAGTTAGTTTTTAAGGAAGGCCAGAGCTTCAGCTGTGTCAAATAGATTGTTCCCTTTAGTTAAAGTTATTTAAAAGATAATGATCATGTCCCCTTTATTGTATTACGAGCCTCCATTCCCATTGGATAACGGAACATTTTACACCCGGATGTAAGTATTCTCCTTGCTGTCGATTGATTTTACAGTGATATCTGCACTACTCATCAACTCAAAAACACCACATTTTCATTTTTAAAATCAATTCACCGAATGCAAGTAGTCGCCTTAGCTTATTTTGTTATGAGGTGTGAATTACTGTTCAATTTAGTTGATGTAATAATAGTTTGGTTTATTTTACATTAAAAACAAGTTACAATTTTCAAAAGGTCTTGTGTTTGTTTTCGGGGGGAGGCCCTTTTTCCAGTTTAGAGCAATAGCCCCTCCAAATGTCTGTGCACGTCCCTGTATCTGTGGATATGAACCTGATTCCGGATGTCACAGGGGTTCCGGCAGAATATTTGGATTTTAAGGAGGTTTTTAGCAAGACTAAGGCGACATCTCTGCCACAGCATCGGCCCTATGACAGCGCCATTGAGCTACATCCAGGCGCAGTCCCACCTAAAGCCCGGTTGTACTCACTTTCGGCACTGGAGAGGAAATCCATGGAGACTTACGTCAATGACTCTCTGGCTGCGGGAATTATTCGTCCTTCCACTTCACCCGCAGGAGCAGGGGGGTTTTTGTGGCGAAAAAGGACAAGACCCTGAGGCCCTGCATTGACTATCGGGGTCTGAACGACGTCACTGTGAAAAATCGATATCCCCTGGCACTCATCTCGTCAGCGTCCAAGTTACTACAAGGGGCTACAATCTTCACAAAACTGGATTTACGGAACGCTTATCACCTGGTACGAATCCGAGAGGGGGACGAATGGAAGACCACCTTCAACACCTCTTCGGGACATTATGAGTACCTGGTGATGCCATTTGGACTTACCAACGCCCCTGCGGTTTTCCAAGCGTTGGTGAACGACGTACTCCGGGACATGTTGGATCGTTATGTTTTTGCTTATCTGGACGATATTTAGATTTTTTCAAAGAATCTCGAGGAACACATCCACCACATCCAGAGAGTTCTACAGAGACTTCTGGAGAATTCGCTGTTCGTCAAGACGGAGAAGTGCGAGTTTCACACTTCTTCGGTCGCCTTTCTAGGCTACATCGTGGGTCAAGGAAGTGTGGAGATGGACCCCTCCAAAGTTTCAGCGGTTACCTCGTGGCGGGTAACTGATTCCCGGAAGGGGCTGCAGCGTTTCCTGGGATTCGCTAACTTTTACAGACGGTTCATCCGTGGCTACAGCACCGTGGCCGCCCCGCTCAACGCCCTGACCTCGTCCAAGGTGACGTTCTGATGGTCCCCTGCAGCCGAGGAGGCTTTTCAGGACCTCAAGGACCGGTTTACGTTGGCTCCTATCCTACAAGTACCAGACCCTGCTGGTCAGTTGGTGGTGGAGGTGGATGCTTCTGACGTGGGGGTGGGGGCCATCTTGTCGCAACGTTCTGCACAAAGACTTCCCGGCAAGCCAGGTGGTTGTTATTTTTCACCCGGTTGAATTTTTTCCTCTCCTACCACCCGGGCTCCCGCAATGTGAAGGCCGACGCTCTGTCCCGGCAGTTCGTGGGGGGGGGTGGGGACATCTGCGGTATCCCGGACACTATTCTCCCTGCTCCTCGAGTGATCGGCGTCCTCGCTTGGGAGATTGAAGAGAGGGTTAAGACCGCTTTGGTGGACCAACCCGGTCCTAGGTCTTGTCCTCTCAACCGGTTGTTTGTGCCTCAAGTTTTGAGGGCTGAGGTGCTTCAGTGGGCTCACCACCTGCTCACCTGCCACCCTGGGATTCAACGTACCCGAGGGATGGTCCTGCAACGGTTCTGGTGGACCACGCTGGAGGCTGACACCCGGAAGTTTGTGAACGCCTGTCCTGTGTGCAATCGGCACAAACCCTCTCACCAAGCGCCTGCTGTCCTCCTTCATCCATTACCAGTCCCACGTTGCCCTTGGTCACATATTTATTTGGACTTTGTGTCTGGTCTACCACCGTCCCACGGATATACTGCCATTTTGACGGTGGTAGATCGGTTTAGCAAATTGGCTAATTTCATACCCCTGCCTAAGATCCCGTAAGCTAAGGAGACGGCGGAACTTATTCTTCTCCACGTTTTTCGCCTCCACGGACTGGCGACTGATGTGGTTTCCGACTGGGGGTCCCAGTTCACCTCTGTGTTTTGGAGGGAATTTTGTGAACTGATCGGGGCGACGGTCAGTCTCACTTCCGGTTTCCACCCACAGGCCAATGGCCAGACTGAACGGAAGAATCAGAAGATGGAGACCACTCTCCGCTGCATGGTGTACGATCATCCAACGGCCTGGTCAAAACAACTCCTGTGGGTGGAGTATGCCCACAACACCATCATCAGTTCCGCCACTGGTCTTTCCCCTTCCTAGTGTGCCTACTGTTTTCAACCCCCATTGTTCTCTGCATTAGAGAAGGAGGTTACCTGTCCGTCTGTCCAGGCTTTCATCAGACGTTGTCGGAGGACCTGGAGGCAGGCCCGAACAACCCTGCTTCAGTCTGCTAACCGGTACGCCACATCAGCGAACCGCCGACGCACCAAGGCACCTGTGTACCAGGTAGGCCAGAAGGTGTGGATTTCCACTCAGAACATTCCCCTTCGGGTGGAGTCTAAGAAGTTAGCACCCAGGTTTATTGGACCCTTGAAGATTGTTAAGGTTATTAACCCTGCAGCGGTCCGACTGAGTTTGTCCCGGAACATGAAGATCTATCCCACCTTCCACGTCTCTAGGATTAAACCTGTCCAGGAGAGTCCTATGACCCCCGCCGGCCCTCCACCACTAGGATGATCGATGGGGGCCCTACTTACACCCTTCGTCGACTGCTCCGTTCCCGTCGCAGAGGAAGAGGGGTACAATATTTGGTGGACTGTGAGGGCTATGGTCCTGAGAAGAGGCAGTGGATTCCTGCTCGTCACATCCTAAACCCACAACTCATCCGAGACTTCCACCTGCGATACCCGGAGCAGCCTTCTAGGACCCATGCCCAACCAGGCGTTAAGCCAGGGGGTACTCCTCCGCTACAGACCGGGGGCTTCGTTGAGGAGGAGGGTGAGGCGTCAGTGGTCGTGGAGGAGGAGGATTTCCAGGAGAGGGAGGCCGAGAGAGCATGAGTATTAACCCTCCCCATACCCCCACCTCCCACCCTGTGTCTGTAAGGCAAGGCAAGGCCATTTTATTTATATAGCACTTTTCAGCACGTGGCGATTCAAAGTGCTTTACAGAGTAAAAGCAAAAGACATTTAAGAACAAATACAACATAAATACATTATTAAAAAGGCATTTAAAAACAGACATAATGAGCAAAGGTAATGAAATACAATAAATAAATAAACACAGCAGGTACAGAATACATGACTAAAAAGGCATACTGTAGTGTGAGTATGGGCAGCTCAATTAAAAGCAGCGGGAAATAGGTGCGTTTTTAGTCGGGATTTAAAAATAGGAATCTAAAGATATTTAGCTAAACATAAAATATAACCAATAAATGCAGATAGATTATACACAGAATAGTACACGTATATCACAATTATTATTATATTTACAACTGAGTGAACAGAGCAACAACTCACCCAAAGCAAAGAATCCTCTAACACTGACGGATTCCCAAAATGCACCACATTCAGCGCAAGACTAGTTTCCGGGCTGCGGCTTTTCAAAATAAAATAAAATTACAGAACTATGGCTGTAGTCCCAGTTTAACAGGATTTAATAAAACAAACATTCATTATTTACAATGTTATATACACCCCCCTTAAATTCTGTTAAACTCCAGGCAAATACTGAACATCATCAAGACAAGAGGGTAAGAAAAATAAAAAAATAAAATAATTGGTGGCTGTTCGAGGTGAAACCAAATCAAAGACGCAAATTACAGTCAATACAAAATCCTCCCATAAGGAGTGAAAAAGGATAGGGAGGTACCAGGCCCAATACTTTACTCAGACCAGCAGAAGATGCCATTTACACCTTCAAAGCATCTCATCTAAGGCAACACACATAGCATACCCACAAATCTACAAACGCATACAAATACTACTCGGATATAACCCATAAAAAACTGGTAGAATATCCTGACTGCTTAAACCTGAAATATCCTATGGAAGAATGCAAAAACTGAACTAGTAACAGATGAGGTATCTTCAACCTTCGGTGCTGCCATCTCATATATCAACTTTTTAGGAGGTTTGACATGCCTCCCACATCTAGTAGTGACTGAACCACCATAGCTCGCATGAACACTATGAGGTTGCGTGCAAATAGCATTGGTTTCATCAACAACTTCTGTGTAAGTTAAACGAGAAACACCAACTGAGTCTGGGTCAGTCAAGTCAGCAGCACTCACAGGGTCTGGGTCAGGTGGTAGAGTCACACTGTCAGGGTCGGTTGGTAGAGTCACACTGTCAGGGTCTGAGTCAGATGAGTGAGCATCAATGGCAGGGACTGAGTCAGGTGAGTGAGCATCACTGGCAGGGACTGGGTCCGGTGAGTCAGCATCACTGGCAGGGACTGGGTCAGGTGAGTTCATGAGCCAGTCCACAGTGCGATCGTAGCCATCTTCATTGTCCACATGCACAGAGACTTGACCACTTCCACATTCCTCATCCCCATTATCTGAGTTGACAAACGAGGCAGGAGTTTCAACCTCGTCCATGAAAAGAAAGTCAACCGGGAGAAGCAGGTTCCGATGCACAACTCTCTTCCAGATTGGGCATCTCTTATCCTGTACACGTTAATCCCAGCCCTCACTGACACAACATCATAGGGCGTAGAAACCCACTTGTCAGCAAGCTTTCTTTTGCCCCTCTCACCACGGTTGGTCAACAAAACTCGATCACCCACAGCCAGCGGAGAACCTTTGACTTTGCGGTTGTAAAGCCGAGCATGACGGGCTTGCTCATTAAGGCTGTGATTTTGAGCAATCATTGCAGCTTCACACAAGTCCTGTCTCAACTGAGAGACAAACTCATTATGGCTGACCACTCTTTCATCCTGAAGCCCATGCTGGAACACAATGTCAATAGGGAGACGTGGCACCTGGCCAAACATGAGGTAAAAAGGGGCAAAGCCGGTTGTCTCATGCACTGTGCAGTTGTAGCAACACCCGGGGCCACCTGGCTTTCATTGTTGGGGGAAGGGTTCTCAACATATTCCCCAGCGTCCTGTTAAAGCGTTCTGTCACGCCATTACCCATGGGGTGGTAGGGTGTGGTGTGTGACTTTTGCACCCCCGCCACCTCCAAAAGGTCCTTAATCAGTCTGCTCTCAAAGTTGGCACCCTGATCTGAATGGATTCTCTTGGGGAAGCCGTATACACAGAAGAAATCATTCCATAACCGGCAAGCAACATGTTTTGCAGACTGACTCCGACAGGGGAAAGCATGTGCCATTTTTGAGAAATGGTCAGTGACAACCAATACATCAACTGTCTTCTTGTCACCAAGTTCAGCTGTCCAAAAGTCAATGCACACCAGTTCCATAGGTTCGGATGTCTGAATGCTTTCCAGAGGCGCCCGGGCTTCGGGTTCAAGTGTTTTACCAACAACACATCTCTCACATCGTTGCACATGGTCATTTATGTCTCTTTCCATGCCAGTCCAAAAAAACCTTTCCCTAGCAAGGGACAATGTTCTCGCATGGCCCTGATGACCAGCATTGTCGTGGAGGCCAAGGAGAATCTGAGGCTTGAGATCATCCGGCACAATGAACTGGAAAAGCTTTTTGTTCAGTCGATGGCATGTTCTCATTCTGTACAGAATTCCATTGTGGACTTTAAGCTTTCTCCAGTGTCTGAGGAGTTTTCTGACGCCGCCTGGTTCAGATTTTGCCTCGCGTCTGGTAGCTTTCCTCTTTTGATGCATATAGAACAGGACCCTGCTTATGGTCTTGTCTTGCTCCTGGAGATTCAAAAGCTGGCTCTGAGGAATAGGAGTGGAAGAGTCTTCCTCAGGCAACTGTGGCAGTGATAAGTTAGCACTGGGTAGGCCACGATCACCATGAGCCTTCAATGCAGCTGACACTTCTTCTGAGCTGATGGAACTTCCCACAGGCTGGTGAACAGGCCCAGCACCAAGGTCAGATTACGTTGACCGGGTGCCTTGGACAACCTGGCAGTTGTTTGTCAGCGGAAAAACATCCTGCACTGTGCCCTTGACAACCCCATTGACTTCATCCAGTAGTGCAACATATGGCTCTTTCAACAAGCGGTAACCAACACAGGACTGGACAAAAAGCTCACGGCTCAAGGCATCTGCAACAAGGTTTTTAATACCCGGAACGTACTTAAGATCGAAGTTGTACGCTGCAAGCTTGGCCACCCACCTTTGTTCACAGGCATCCAAACGTGGTTTTGTCAGAATGTACAAAAGGGGGTTGTTATCTTTCCAAGTGGTGAAATGTCTCCACTTCAACCAATGGCTGAATTTGTCACACACAGCCCACTTCAGCGGCAAAAACTCCAGCCTGTGTGCTGGATAGTTCATTTGAGACCGGGTCAGCGACCCTAACCCTTACTCCCAAAGGCGACAGGCCGTGCAACTGTCTCACCAGGTGACACTTGTGACAAGTCGGCTCCTATACCATCAAAAGAAGCATCAACAGCGAGGATGAAAGGCTCATTGAAGTTTGGGTGAGCCAACGTGACACCATGAGTGAGCTCACTTTTCAGAATTTGTAATGATTCCTGACACGCAGGTGTCCAGTCATTAGATGTAAGAGCTGCTGGGGCAGAGGACTTTTTCTTGAATTTCTTGCCTTTCTTCGCATGTGATTGAACTCGTCGGCCAGAAATTAGTCTGAACAGAGGTTTGGCCTTCGCAGAGCAATGGGCAATGAAATGCTGATAATAGAAAACCATGCCCAAGAATGACCTGATCTTCTTCCAGGAAGGCGTGACACCATCACTCTCCATCAACTCTGCTTCCCCCACATCAGCAATGGTCTTCACTTTGCCAGGGTCTGTTCTCACCCCATCTGGACAAACAATATGACCCAGAAACTTAACTGAACTCTTCAAGAGATGACATTTCTTAGGGGCCAGCTTGAGGTTGTGAATTTTCAGACGGGAGAACACCATTTCCAGACGTTCAAGAGCCAGCTGTTCATTAGGGGCAAAAACCATCACGTCGTCAAGGTAACAGAGTAAGCTGCTGAAGTTTTCATCTCCGAATATTGACAACATCATCCGCATGAAGGTTGCGGGACTGTTGGACAGGCCTTGAGGCATCCTATTGTACTCATGGAGGCCGAAGGGTGACGAAAAGGCTGTGTACTTTTTGTGCTCCTCATGAAGTGGCACGTTGTAGAACCCAGAAGTCAAGTCCATGGTAGAGAAGAAGACATTTCCTCCCAGTGCAGCAAGAGCATCGGCTTGATGAGGCAATGGGTGTGCGTCTTTTACAGTCTTTGCATTGATCCATCTGAAATCAGTATAAATGCGCAGACTGCCATCCTTCTTCCACACCAAGACCAATGGGGATGCATGCTCACTGTGAGATTTCCTGATTATGCCCTTTTCCTCCATCTCATTCAGTGTAGTCCCCAGCTTCTCATACTGGCTTGGTGGAACCCGGCGGTAAGGCAAGCGAAACGGCCTCTTGTCCATAAGGTGTATTTTGTGGACAAAGTCTGTAGCCTCCCCACAATCCATCTTGTTTCTGGAAAAGATGGACTTATACTTCTCAAGAAGCTGAAAAAGTCTATCTTTCCACTGCTCAGACACCTCACAACTCTCCAAGTCCAAATCTTGTAGCCCCAGCTTGTTTAGAGCATCCTTTCTTTGTTCACGGGTCTTTGTTGTTGAAGAGCACTTTGAGACTCTATGGATATTGACTGAAACCTTTTCAGCTGGGGGCAGCTCTTCAACTGCAACACATGGGAAGACATCTGCAATCTTACAGTTTCTCCTCAGAGTCACTGGCTCACTGCTTGGGTTAATCAGTTTGAGGGCAACCCACCTGTCACCCCACAGAGGTGTGACTACACGGCCAACCAACACATTTCTAGGCCTTGATCTTGAGTTAGTCGGTTCAACAACCACTGTGCTCCCCACTGACAAAGGTGCTGATGCGGGCAATTTTCCCCAGACAAGGTGTTCACACAGTGGTTCAAGAGTAACACTCTGCCTCAACTTCACTGTGCCGATCTTGTCAGGCAGGGGTCCCCCACGCCATTTCTCAGAGTTGGAGAGCAGGGACAAAAATTGGCAACAATCATCATCTGCAATGTCAACTGGTGTAGCCAGAAGTCTCCAATAATCGTCAGACTTTTTCATCAGATGTATGAGATTCTTGATAGCATTACTACCAACAATCATGTCGTCTGTTTGTCCAGGGATGGCTAATGTTGGGATGAGCAACTTGAAGCCATAGATTGTCACACCCAAATCATAGACTGCTGTCGGGTAGATACGGTGACCACCAGCACCAACAACAACAATGTCATCAACAGGACTTCTTTTCAAATCAGGGCATTGCTGCAAGAGGCGTGCAGCTGCAGCTTCGCTCAGAGAGCATGACATAGAGCCACTATCAATCATGGCTTTCAGTGGAACTCCACTTGCAGCACTAACATTTGTGTAGAACAAGCTGTCGGATTTCTGAAGTTTCTGCATCATTTGGAAAATGACAGTCTTTCCAGAAGGTGCAAAGGAACAAAGAGATGTATACAAAGACTCCAAGTCATCACTGTCACAGCTGGGAGGGTCACTATCATGATCCACACTGTCCTCCCTGAAGTGCGGACCCATTAGTTTTCCGACTGTGGGGGAGCCGCAGGCGGCGCACGACCAGGACAAGCAAGCCTAGAATGGTTTGGTGAGTGGCACTGAAAACAGAGTCTATGGTCACGACAGTGGTTGAAAGTAGAGTGAGCAACGTCATGACAAACAGAGCAAGACGTGTCATGCAGCCCTTCAATCCTGGGACGTCTTGGGCCAGACTGTCTAGCTGGACTCGACTGAACAGGCCTCTGCAGAAGTGGCTTCTCGAGCATGCCAATAAGGCGTTCCAGGGTAGCAGAGTCTGTGGCGTGTGCTTTTGGTGCACCCTGCTCCCCGGTAGGTGGCATGTGTGGCATAGAGGTAGTGTGATGTGTGTTCACCCTTACCTTCTCTTCAGTTACCTTACTCATCCTGGATGTCTTCACTGAGTGATACTCATCTAAGATGTCCTGAACTTCATGAACAGTCCATTTGTCCATCGTCTTGGACCGAAATGTCATAGAAAGCTCAGGGGAGGGATAGTTCCTTATGAACATTCGAGTTACTTCTGTGCCAGGACTATTGAGCGTCTTGCCCTGCTCCCTAAGACGCTCAATGGCAAGGTCCACAGCACGGTGCAGTCTGAGCCAGTAGTCAAATGCATCCTCATCTTTCCCAGGCAGTGTGGTGTAAAAGTCTGCTAAAGGGAGCTGTGAGCATGGTGCAGAGTCAAAGTGCTTTCTCAGGAGACCATAGATAGCTTCAGGTTCACGTGTGATGTCTATGTCACTGTTTCTGGTACCAAACCTGACCACGTCTTTTGCTTTGCCTCTTAGATGGGTAAGGATCTCCTCAGCCTGTTCCTCAGGTCTCAGGTTGTTTTTCCTAATGAAATCCCTCATGAGTTCCTCCCACTCTCTGACCGAAGTGAAATCAGAGCTGTCTCCTTTAAAGCATGGGTGATCTTTTAGCTTTCTGTGGGATACAAGCTGCACGTGAGAGGCACCAAGCACGTTTGAAGTCGACATGTCAACATTTACTGGTGAGGTGGCAGTGTTGGTCAGAGGGGCATTAAGAGATGGGCTTAGTTGAGTCATAATGTTCTGTACTACTTTCTGACTTACCTGCTGAAGTACATCTCCCATCTGATTAGCAATCTCAGTAGCAAGGGCATCAGGGCTAGGAATAGCAGTGCTTGCATAACGAGGCTCATGTAAAATGTCTACAGAGGGGCAAAAAGAAGGGGCTACATCCTTACTGGCCAAAGTGAACCCTGGCGTACCCTGACTATCCCCCATTACAATGCCACGCCCACAAACAGGGGTCTCAAACATAGGAGAACCCAACATTCCCCTACCCCAGCCAAAACTAGTTCTCCCCAGATTAAAAGTCAACACGAAAAATAAAAAAAGACAAAGATATTCAAAATACAAGCACAGATCGGTAGCAGAGAAAAAAAAAAATAAACTAAAACAAACAACACATGTGCTATACATATAGAGCAAAAGTACTGTGTCCACCTGATAACACGGAGGAGCAGCAACAGCAGAAACAGTCCCCGGGCCGGGCTGAAGAAATTACTATCCAGCCAGAGAGTCGACGGGTCACGGCACCAATGTGACACTTGGGTCCTGCTTTGCTGTTGCTTTCTTGTACTTCACCAGAGTCAGTTTGAGATATCAATCAGCTTTTATTCCAAAGATAAGAATCCTCTAACACTCTTACAGTGATCGTATAGTGGCATCATTTGTTTAGAGAAAAGGGATTCTAAATACAAACATAAAGAAACCCAATAACATTTATTACAAACATAAAACAATTTAGTTTGTAATTGTGACAATAAAGATTAATCAAATGACTTAGATCAGTGGTCACCAACCTTTTTAAGCCCAAGATCACCGACCTCGGCCTAGGTGAAAGGCGAGATCTACCTATTGCAGAATTGAGTGAAAAAGACGGCCCAGACAATGCTTCCAATTTGAGGCCTTTTATATAGGCTAATTGCATCTGAATTACTGTTACAATGAAGGCTCCATAATCAGCTCACGGCATATAGGCAGGGGTAAAGTGCTATTGGGGGGCGGACCTCACCTCCTCTAGGGGGGTCCTCACCTCCTCTAGGGGGGTCCGGGGGGATGCTCCCCTGGGAAGATTTTTTTTTTTAAATATTGAAGTTCAAAGCATCAATCTGGTGGACTTTGAGAGCAACATGAAGAGATCTATGGATACCTCTCTCAGCACCCATATGAAACAGAACTGTAAACAGATTTTCTTTTTCTTTATGGATATTTTACAAATCACTCCCCTTTTAAACTGTATTTTTGTTTTACTGACATACTGTATAGTAGGCTATTTCATACCTGTTTTTCATTTATTCTCTTATTGTTTGTATAACTATAATGATCATATGAAGGTGTGCCGCGGAAATAATCTTTTGAATTATTTGTGACAAAACCGTTCTAAACACTCAGAGAGTCCTTTAGCTCACCTGAGCCCCTCAGTCTGACAGGGGAGGACTCTCCTCCAGCTTGTTGTGGAAACAGCTCCTTATGTCCGTTGGTTAGTTAGTGCAGCTAGCTAACCAGATGCTAACATCACGCTCCCCGCTAGCACCGGTCCCTCTCTCTCCCTCTCTCCCTCTCTCCCTCTCTCCCTCCCTCTCTCCCTCTCTCTATCACACTAAATGCGCTATTACCACACACACACAGAGCCGAGCTTGAATGACACAAGCACACGTGTATTTCCATGCAACTATCTGATTGGTGTGGTGTCTTGCCTCTGTTGCGTTCAGTGAACATGGGAAATTGAAGTCCTGCCATGGTGTCTCTTGTGTCATGATGAGGTTCACGTAAAGCACGGTTAATGTATTATATTATTGAGGTGTCTCAAATATACGTCAATCAAGTGGCACCTGCTAACGGGGTGGTGGATGATAGGTTTACATCTAAAAACGTATTTTTCAAACATTATTATTTTAATTAAATTTTTCTTTTGTTACTTTTTTTTTTAACGGTCCGCGATCTACCCGCACCACACTCGCGATCGACCGGTTGATCGCGATCGACTGGTTGGCGACCACTGACTTAGATGAACAGTATTCAATATAAACATTTAACAGCTCAAAATAAACATACCTGCAAACCATGGAATGAACACACAGATTCACAGTTTAGCCACAGTATAGTGAGATGTTGCTCTACAAAGGAAAGTTTCACATCAGTGACGTAAATGCCACATGTACTCCACGACGTTGGTGGCTAACTAGTTAGCTGAAAAACGGCTCACTCTCAGTTTATATACAATTATTTTAAAAAGTGATACACTACGGAATCTAAAGACATTTAGCTAAACATAAAATATAACCAATAAATGCATATAGATTATACACAGAATAGTACACGTAGATCACAATTATTATTATATTTACAACTGAGTGAACAGAGCAACAACTCACCCAAAGCTAAGAATCCTCTAACACTGACGGATTCCCAAAATGCACCACATTCAGCGCAAGACTAGCTTCCGGCTGCGGCTTTTCAAAATAAAATAAAATTACAAAACTATGGCTGTAGTCCCAGTTTAACAGGATTTAATAAAACAAACATTCATTATCTGCACTGTTACACTAGCAGTAGTATTTTAAAATAAATTCTTTGGCAGACTGGAAGCCAGTGTAATGATCTCAGAACCGGAGTGATGTGATCCACTTTTCTAGTGTCAGTGAGTACTTGAGCAGCAGCGTTCTGAATCAGCTGCAGCTTTCTGATATATTTTTTTTTAGTGAGCCCTGTGAATACACTATTGCAGTAGTCGAGTCTACTGAAAACAAAAGCATGGACAAGTTTTTCTAAATCCTGTTGCGACATTAGTTTTTTAATCCTTGATATATTCTTCAGGTGGTAGTATGCATACCTAGATGTTGTAATGTGACTGTTAAAATTCAGGTCTGTAGGTTTTTTTTTTTTCTTTCAGTTTTGGGGTTAGTTGTCAGGAGCCGTCCATTTAAGGGGGGGGGGGGTTCTGTCACAGTCTGCTCCCTCACTCACCTATTTTCTGCATTAGCATTCCTTAGTCACCTGGTAGTCCAACCCAGTCTCACAAAAAAACGTGTAATAACTACGTTGATCCACAACGTAGGATGTAGTATTTCTACAAAAACGCCTCTGAAATTGTAGGATCCCTACGTTTTTTTTCACCATTCATTCCAATGGCTGGCGTCTATGTCAAATTTCTCCCTGCAGAAAAAAAAACATGGCCGAACTTCGTTTTATTCTCGGTGGAAAATGCCTATTTTAAAGTTAGTTTGGCCATTAAAATGCGTTTTGATGTCATTTGATGCGAGAAATATGAGTTGTTATTTCCGATTATGTGTGCAGTGGATGTACATGATCTTTAGTTTGCTAGTTATTACGAAGATTACTTCAGGAAATTGTGTCCATACAACGTTTTCATTTTTACCAAGGTGGTTGCTAGGGACGCTGCTATCGATATTATTTCTGTTATGTTGTGTAACTGTTTAATGGTGTTATCTTTATTGCTACCCCCTTCCCCGTCAATGTATAGTGTTGGTCCACAGCGCAAACATATTAGTTTAACAAAATCCGCATCTAAAATTGTGGCATATATACGTTATTTCCCCCTGTGCAATTCCAGTCTCACATCTCACATCACATCGTCATAAACAAATACCGGAAACAGACCGAAAACATTATTTTTAAATAAAATAATATTTTATTCCGAGTGTGCTTGCTTTTCTCTTTGAAAGTCATCACATAACGACATTGTAATACACGGTTCGGCTGCATTAAATATAGGGATGCACCGAATATTCGGCCGCCGAAAATTATCGGCCGAAAATGGTTAAAAAGACCCTTTCGGCTTTCGGCCGTTACGTTGGTAAGCTAACGTGTTGTTTTGATGACGTAATCAAAACGCGGCGACAAGCACGGCGCGCGACCATGCTCGCGGCTGGCTCACAGCCAACATGTCTGCCGCTTGGAGATATTTAAAAATATCAGAGAAAGAGGCGCGGATTACAATTTGTAAAACGTGTTCAGCTGACATTTCTCGAGGGGGTGTAACTGCAAAGACTTTCACCACTTCGGGATTACTCCACCACTTGAAATCAAAACACCCGGACAAATATGCAGAGTAAGATCAAATCAAAAGCACTGACAGCGAGAGACTGTTCAGCGCTGCCTCTCATGTGCTTGATGAGAAGAGGAACAGACTTATGGCTGATAAAGCAGAGAAGCTAATGATCATTAAAAAGAACCTCCCACTTTTCCTTAATAAGTAGACAAGGCTTGCTTATCATAAGCTTATCTAGTTCTACATGTCTACTCTATCGCCACTTTCCTGAACAATTTTCATTGTGAGTTATAATTCACCATCTCAGGTTATCATTAGTGGGAAATGACAGCAGCACAGTGTTCAATATATTGTACTTTCGGTATCGAAATGATACAATGTTGTTTACATTGCTCATGAGGACAGACCACCTTATTTGCAAATTCTTGAAATTGTAATTTAATTTGTAATTGATTAATAATAATAATAATAATAATAATAATAATAGATTTAATTTGTTAGCACTTTTACAGGTGCTCAAAGACGCTTGATTGTGGATTTTGTATCCAGTTTTCACTTTATGTATCTTTATACAATGTTTACTACTTTGCTTATGAGGACAGACAGCCTTATTTACAGATTCTTGAAATTCAATTGTAATTTCATTTGTAAATAGTTACATTCATGTGGATTTATCCAGTTTGCACATTTGTATGCATGCACTTATAGGTGCATTTGTTGTTGTTGAAGGCCTGGCTGTTACAGTCTTTATTTACACTATTTTGTTTTAGGCCTACTGGCCTAGATGTTTATGCAGTTTTAAAGCACCTTGGCTTTGTTCTGAATGCACTTTGTTGTAGTTATCCTACAGAGAAAAGAAAATGCACTTGACTTGGAATGAATGTACTGTATGCATTCAAAAGTGCTGAATAAATGTTTTATGGACCCATAATAGTGATTATTATTTAAGTTAAGTTTTGCCATAATCATTTATTTTTCCATAATCAGGCAGCTGAACAACATGGGATAAAAAATCTAAACATTATATATATATATTTCTATTAATCATTTTCGGCCTTTCGGCATTCGGTTTTCGGCCAACTGTTTCCTATTTTCGGTATCGGTTTCGGCCAAGAATTTCCCATTCGGTGCACCCCTAATTAAATATTACATATCTGCCGTAGTTCTCTATTTATAGAGCCCTGATGAGAAGACTTCTAGACAAACATGAGTAACTGCCGCCAACACTGAAAACGTGATGTGGATCATAAATATATCAGCAATTAAACAACATCTTACATTTATTTTCACACAATACGTCTCTTTGCAGTATCAACACTAATTCGGCTGACTTTTATATTTGATCCAATTGGTAGATAGGCTGTATTTACACCATAAAGGTGCACAGCTGATATAAAGGGACACCTAGTGGTTAAAGCATGTTATTGAATTTCATTATTTTTATTATTAGATATTAATAGGATCCCTATAAAGTATATTCATTTGTCGTTATTCTCTACTAATAGTTAATTAAAGACTGTATATAATGACTATTTTGCACATCCCAATTTTCACCCATTTATTAATTATATGTTTTAAATTTGAGTGTTTCCTATCCCCTAAACCTCCAGGGATGTACACAGTTTAATACTGGCAACTTCTTATTATGGGAAATACGAAAACGTCTTTTAAAACTACAACTCCCAGTAGAGACGTGCCATAGATAGAGAACATGTTGTGAAACACAATAGCCAGCATGTGTAGTTCTGGGGACGGGGTGGGGGAGGGGGGGGACGGGCTGGACCCATTCAAATCCAGTTTTGGACAGTCTGCCATGGTTCCATCCCATTTCAAGTGCTGTTCGACGCTCGGCGTAACCCTCGGAGCACACTCTCCAATCACAGAGCTTGAGGACTATCACAGGGTTTGTCAAGCGAAGCGTAGAGAATACTTACTTCCGGGTGTAATATTCTCTAAAGCAAATGAGCTGCTCCGACCCTCGGTCCTGACGGACTCCAACTTGTGTTTATTAATCAAACAAATAAATAAGCACAAGGATAATTATGTGTAATTGTTGAGTAAATGGAGAATTGCACAGGGGAAAATAACGTAGGCTATGCCACAATTTTAGATGCAGATTTTGTTAAACTAATACGTTTGCGCTGTGGACCAACACTATAAATTGACGGGGAAGGGGGTTAGCAATAAAGATAACACCATTAAACAGTTACACAACATAACAGAAATAATATCGATAGCAGCGTCCCTAGCAACCGCCTTGGTAACAATGAAAACGTTTTATGGACACAATTTCCTGAAGTAATCTTCGTAATAACTAGCAAACTAAAGATCATGTACATCCACTGCACACATAATCGGAAATAACAACTCATATTTCTCGCATCAAATGACATCAAAACGCATTTTAATGGCCAAACTAACTTTAAAATAGGCATTTTCCACCGAGAATAAAACGAAGTTCGGCCATGTTTTTTTTTTCTGCAGGGAGAAATTTGAAGATCACGTGACGCCAGCCATTGGGATAAATGGTGAAAAAAAATGTAGGGATTTTACAATTTCAGAGTTATTACACGTTTTTTATGAGACTGGGTTGGGTAGTCACTCTCTCTCACTCTGTTACACCCATCATCTCCATTAGTATATAGGCCCACTTCACTCTCACCTCAGTGCCAGATCGTACTTTGCAGCATGCCAGTCTTTCCCGCATTACCTTCCAGATTGCTCTCCCGGTTTCGACCTTGTCTGCCCCTGACCAGCCTGCCTCGCCTGTTTCCTGACCCTGCCTTTCCCTGGATTATTCTGCCTTGTCTGCTCCCTGACCCTGCCTGTACCTGCGTCTCCCGTCTTGCTTACTCCTGGAACCCTCGCCTGTCCCCGACCAGCCCTTTGCCTACTGTCTGCCGGTTTGTCCCCGACCAGCCCTTTGCCTATAATAAAGCTGGTTACCGACTATCCCTGGTTTCCCGTGTGTTGCATTTTGGTTCTCAGCTCGTTTGTGACATTACTATTGTATCTCCGGATCATTGACGAGTGAAAGTTTCCACAACACGCTCCTGAAACGCGCCCGGTAGGGTATGACGCCGGAGGAGGCCGGACCAAAACCGTGGCGCAGCCGTGACGCAACGCAGACGGACCCGGTGGAATCGAGGGGTTATAGTCAACGTTGGATCATTCTAATTTTTGATTTATAATTTGTGATATTTGAGAGAACAGTTGATTTAAAATTAGACAGATTGGTCACCATCAGTATTTAGAATCACGGTGTAACATCACATCATGTTTACTAATTTACCCATGTTAGGTTGTTTATCAGGTTTATGGTATATGTTTGATGTTTAGTTTATAGTCTATGTTTAGCCGTGTCTCCTTGTTCACTTACAGTCACGTATGTCTAGTCTGGTCATGCACTGCCTGTCATTGAACTTCCTGTTTTATTTTGTACTTACTGTACCTTTCCTTCTCCTTTCAGAGCCCTTTACTTCCTGCCAGTGTGTGTTTTGCTGCCAGTGAGATTGTCGGCCCCTCCCTTGATTGTTGCCACCTGTGTCCCCTTACCTCTTGTATAAATAGTCCTCCCTTTGTCCCTTCGTCTTGTTTCATGTTAATCAAGAGATACAGCGATGCAAGCAAAGAACCATTGTGAAAATATTTCCTCTGACCAAGTTGATTTAATTTTATGTTTTTGCAGCTTGCTCTGATACGTGTTGCCTCATAGAAGAGTGATTTGTTGTTGTAAGTTGTTTGTTCCTTAACTAAAGACTTTCTGATTTGTTAACCTTGTCCAGAGTCGTGCATTTGAGTACAAGCATTTTGTGTCGTTTTCTTAACACACGGATGAGCATGATCTGACAATAAGAGCTCTATATGGTATCTTTATCACATGTTCTCTTCAGCATGAACACAGGAGCAAAGCCTAAGCCAAAGGCTTTATGTTCTGACCATCGAAGGAGCAACATGTGGGTCCCATTTAAAATAGAACACACACACACACACACACACACACACACACAAACACACACACACACACACACACACACACACACACACACACACACACACACACACACACACACACACACACACACACACACACACACACACACACACACACACACACACACACACACACACACATGTATGTATTTTTCAGTGAAAGATGTCATTATTACCCAACACTTCCTCTGAGACTCTCCTCTACCCTCCCCCCCCCCCCAGGCCAGGCTAGGTATTGGGTTGCTAATGGCCTTTTACCCACTAATGTACGCGCTGGAGGGGACAGTAGTCAATAGTGAGCTGAAATATTAATATTTACCAGCCACGAGGGGGTCAAGGCGGAATGGATTAGGCCATCTTTAATAAAACATGTCACCACCAAAGAGACCACTCCTTTGTGATCTCTCCATTTCTTATGAACGTTTTATAAATCTTTGAGGGTTTTTTGTCTGTCTAAAAAGAACTTAGAGGGCTTGGCAGTTTAATGGGAATGATATAATCACTTTTATCCTTAGGTACAGGATCAATAGTCTATAAAGTCCTGGTTTTGTTGCGTTGTGGGCTGAAACATGGCTGCAAATGATTAGTGTGGTGTCTGGAGGGTTTAAAAGCCTTTATACATAATACCTAAAGTATCAGATATACGATTGCTTTTTGACATTACATGCACCAAACTGAAGTGCTCAACATTATTGTGAGGGAGGGTCTGGCAGAGCAGGTCATGGAGGTATTGTCAATGATTTCTACTGGAGAAAAATGTGTAACAGTTTTTTTTGTTTTTTTTTAAAGTTTTTTCTGGTGTGCTAGTTTATTCTTATCACTGGTAGGTTATTTCTATAATGTATGTGCAAGGCCTGTGACAGACCTGCCCATTGTAAGCTCCTCCGCCCCCAAATTGCAAGGGATGTGGTGTGTAACGACGAGACGCCGTTACTAGAGCTCTCGTGAACATGTTTATATAATTTATTGATGTAGTATTTATTTAATGGTATAAGTATTCACCCCCACTGGTCGTCTCTGTGTTCCCTCCTACTGATTACCCAATTGTGTTCACCTGGTGCCCTGTGTTGTCTCCTCCGCCCTCACCTGTGTCTTGTAAGTGTGTGTATTTAGGTGCTGTTTCTTGGAACCTGGTAGTGTGTGTGAGATCTTTGTGGCTGCAGGATGTGTTCACGGAGAACAGCAGGATTGAGGCTGTGAACTTTGTGCACATTATTTTAATCAATGCCCACGTCGGGTTATATGTTTGGACGTTCTGCCTCTGCCTCCTTGCTTGGTCGGGCCGCTCAACGGTCAGTACCACATGGAGTATGAATTATATCACTTCAAGGAAATGTAGCACTGTCTTCAAGATTCTGGTGGTTAGACAGGAACACAGTGTTGGCTGATTGCATAATTATGGTTTCTAAAGAAAACGATGCAAACAGCCAGCTGTACCTGTGATGAAGTCAGTTCTCAGACAAAAAACATTAATCTTTCCCGTGTCTGAAGAATCCTGTTGAGCTGGAGGCTGTGCTCTGAGAATCATAAATAAGAGCACATTTTAATCTTTAACACAGCAAACAAATCTGTTTTGAAAACAGGGGAAAAGGTCAGGGAGGAACAGAGAGACCAGCCGTCAGGATAGAGAAAAGGAGATAGCTTTACTATAAAGAAGGCGTCGCTAGCAGAAGATGCAACATCTCATCATACACGCATACATGGTGAATATATTTATGCCATTTTCTGTTGAGTATGTACCTTACAAAAGCTGTTATTTTGCATGTTGAAGAAGCAAGACTTTGACGAGCTGCTCTGATACATATGGTAAAAGCAAGAAGATGCTAACATGAGAAATAATTTTAAAAAGCCAGACAGCATGTGATCAATCATTGAACAATCTAGTTGCAAATCTGGTATGTGCAGTCAAATTCTACACTGTGCAGCAATTTAGAGTGAAAAGAAACACAAAGCTGTAAAATTGCACATTGACATCCCCCACCCCACCCGTTAAAGGTGATCTCAGACAATGCAGAAAGTAAAAAGAGAGCCAACTTGCACAACAGGAAAAAAAGCACTGCAAATATGCATAATTCTCTTTTCTTTATAATATAGCCAGTTTTTAAACCTTTCCCCACTGTGATCCAGTTGGGGGGGAAAGAGAAAAGGCCGTGTGGGAAGAGGGGGTGCAGGGGTCCAGACCAAACCTGGAGGAAAACTGTTAGAATGATTCCAGTGAGAAAGTTCGGACCCACGCTCCGACCCCACGTTGGATCTCTCTTTTTCTTCGCTTTCTTCTAGTTCAGCAGCGTCTCCTGTTTTTGCCAGGATGTCTGTGCTCCGTACTTAAACTAGCAACCTCAGAACCAACATACTGAAAAATAATGGCTTTATAGTAAAACTCACTCAGCTCATTTAAACTCAGAGGATGTTCTATGAGTTTCTGCTGAGAGACAGGGGGGAACATTTTTGGAAGAGGGTATAAATGACAGAATGTTTTTTTTTTTTTTAACGGGCGAGAAAGGCCAGTAATGTTTTCAAATGGCTGCATCACCTATCGTTTTTCCAACCCAGTTAACATTTAACCACGCTCACTTCGGCATGGACTTATAAAGAGAACGTCGCCAAAAACGATATGGGTTGTTTTTCAGCCGGTGAAGCGTTAAAGCGTCAGTTTTCATCACGAAATATGAATCGGACAGCTACAGTCGATTCATTGAGAATCTTATTCAAAGTAGATGAAAATAGTGTTTAACTTTTTTTCTAATATGAAAGAAGATCACAGTTATGCATAGCTGAGTAAATGTTAATAGTTTTTTAACACTGTCAGAGGATAACAAATATTCCGTTGCTCCAACGTTATTCACTTAGACTGGGACGTCCTCTTTTTATGTCCATCACGCGCAGAGGGAGGTTAGCGTGGTTAAATCTGAACTGGGTTGGATAAACGCACCGGGACACATGTTCCGTTTTAGGGACCTCCTCCTTCAAAGTCTGAAAATGAATATGACCTAATGGATCCACAATGTCTGTTCTAACAAGACCCCTCTAAAGGAGCCAAGAACCGCAGACTTCTTAAAAAAGGTTGAATTGATTGTGGGCCATGAATTCTCATGTTTAATTGTTTAAATTGACAACTTATTTGACTAATGTTAAGCCACTACAGATACAAATAATGATTCCACTGGAAGATCACGCAGACTGCGTGGGGCCTCTTCTTGCGGAGGGAGCCTCAACTGAGCCCAAATGCGGCGCACCTATGCGTTTATGCGGCACAATTAGTGTGACGCGGTACGATGTTGCCGCTGCGAGGCTCCACTAGCACCCCTCCCCCGCCGACGCTCGCGAAACAGAGGGCCTCATCATCTAACTTAGCGTGGGGCCTCAAGTTGGCCAGGGACGGCCCTGTAAATATATATTTTTTTTTTACCCTCTACAATGAAAAAACTGAACCGTTGACTTTAATTAAATGTATTGGTATTAGGTTAGTTGAAAGCAATAATATGAAGTTGAACCAATGTTTTTCATTTCAACTTAATATTATTGCTTTCTACTAGCCTAATCCAGTTATGTGAAATCTGTTGACATAATACATTTAATTAAAGTCAACGTTTCAGTTTCTTCAGTGTAACCTTCAGTCATTGAGGAGGCATCTGAAAGGGGACCAGTGAAGCAACAACAGGCTGTAAAGGTGAGAGGAAGTCTGCGGTCTCAGAGAGATGACCAATGTAAAACGGTTTCAAGCAGGGGAGTGTGATCTAATACCTCAGCAATGTTCTTTTTAGGCCTACTAAAACTGTGCTACAACTCTGGAGCACTTCTGTCTTATTTACATCTTACAGAATCTAACAATATACAACCCAAACCATCATCAAACGATTGACTGATAACCTGCCAGAGTCAGCACCGTACATCACAAAGCAAAGGGCAACATTGAGTGGAGGATGATTCTTGTTACTTTTTTCAGAGTGCAAACGTTAGTCAAAGGTACTTTACATAGGTGCGTGACACACCAAGTTGCACCTGTCACATTTGCTTGCATTTGTGACTTTTAGTTTCCCCTTCGGATAAAGCATTTTTTGGGGAAATCGACTTTTATATATTTACAAATATAAGAGATCAGGACCTACATGTACAGAATATATGTCAAATAAATAATAACTGTGTGGTGGGAAGGTTAAGGTACATACATCTGAAGTAAAACACAGAGTAACTGTAATACAACATGAGTACGAGAAGAGCAGCACAATGACAGATATTCTCATGTTGGAAAGCCAGCTGACACAAATATCTGAAACATACAGTTGTGTTTATGCTTCTCATGAACAACAACATATTCTGGAGACATCTTTATTCTGGCTATTTCGAGTGTGAAACAACAATATAAGTTGGTAAGAAATATGTATATGATAATTAATTAAACTAAGGACTTATATTAATACTATCCACATAATGTAATAAATAGAAATATCAAATAAATATTTAAAATAAAAAGTGAACTGCAGTCGCTGCTGTTAAGATCTTTTGATTTAGCATCGGAGGTTTTAATAGTACTGTTGAGTAGCAGGTAACTAAGTCTGAGTGCCGACATGATGAGGTGAATAGAGAAGCACTCAGTGAACGTTTAGTAGAACAAAAAGTCAGTCCATCAGTGAGATAACAGAAGGACAAACATGGTTGTAGGCAAGTGAAATACTGATTGTACATAATTCTTTTCTTTTTTCTTTCTTCATCAGCAAAAACTAAAAAACTAGTGGATACGTTTCATCTCAACGGTGGCTGTGAATTTAATGTATATATTTTCATGCTGTAAATTCAAGAATTCTTGCCCTAGTGCCTTTTTTATCTGTAATGATTGACAAAATAATCGAGTTTAAAAAACTAGAGGGAGGGAAAGATTATAGGATTCCTGTGTAAAGGTGGGTTCAGACTGACATTTCAGAGGTGGTGTGATTGAATACAAAATCAATGCACAAATTAAATAATCCAAACGTGTCATTCAGCAAAACGTTGTGTCTATTTTTAGGCTTAATGACTCCAATTGATAAACAAAAGACAAACAAAAAGGTCTGGAGTAACAAAGAGAACTGCAGGTCAGTGCATTTTACTCTAATGTTTTTTAAATGGCTTTTTAAGGCAAATAAACTCAGAATGCAAAAAGAAAGAAAACAAAACACAATCCATACATATGGTAAAATAAATCAAAGGCAAACATGTAGTCTGAACACACCTCAAGGATTCCTGGCTCTCAAGCTGCATTCATGTCCCATCGGCTAAAAGTACATTTAAGCGTCCAACTTGAAAACATGACTTGGATTACACGTAATAAAAACTCATTGGGATCTTTGCGATTTGGGCCCTAAACTTCCAGAATGAAGGTGTAAATGTTAAAAATATTAATATAGGTAATTTGGAATATATGTAAATAAATAAAAAGCAATTGTAACTTGTTTTATTATTAGCGTTGACATTGCAATGTTTTGTTTGGTGCAAAATTACTTTAAAACGTATTGTGTGTAGTAAATGGTCAACCAAAGCCGAAATAAAAACAGAAACATGTTCACTGTCAGCCGACAGTTGTCCACATGTGACATGAATGCAGAGTTAGCATGCATGCTAACTAGGGGATTGACTCGGTTATGGTCTACCGTTTTTCTCAGGCAAAACTAACTTTCCTCTCGTGTGCCTTCCATTTTCCTTGCTCTAAGCTACTACCATGCTCCAAAATAGTAATTCTTAAAAAAAAAAAGGGATTCATTAACAGCATACTTTAGCAGAGCTTGGTGCATGTGGCAGAAATAGCTTTTCTTGTGGCGGCCATTTTGAACATCTGCACTACAATATTGGATTAGAGGTAAGAAAAACATGTCTGCTCCATCGAACAAGGCAAAGTGAATAAAAGCATGTGATTTAGTTTGCAAGTGGTAAAAAAGAAACCCAAAACGTGTACTTTTACTAACCAGATCAAACCCAAAATGTTATGAAGGAGGTGATAGTGCATAGTTTTGCAGGGCACTAAAATGTGTGCCAGGACTGTATACAGCACTCATTAAGAATTAATGACTCGTCTATCAGCTGTGGAAAAACTAAACTCTTTCATTGCGTAAATATCAATATGATAAACATATCTGCGGGCATCCTGTTGAGTTTGATGGTTAGAAGCTGATATGTTACAGGACGTGTGTGCGTAAGGGACCTCGTGTGTGTACTTTACTGGGATGCTTCACAGAGGTTTTTGAGGGGCTAATCAGGAAGGAGAGCAGGGATGCTGAAAATGTTTGGAGCAGAAACCAACCAAGGTCAAATCTCTAAAGAACGCTTGTCAATGCCTCCACGTGCTGAAGGCTGCTCCCAAGTCTGTGTAGGGGCAGGCGGAGCAGAGGAAAACGAGCACTGTCCTCTTTGTCCCAACGTCACCTCCAGTGGGCCCATTTCTTCCAGCTGGAAACTAGAATAAAGGCTTGTGGTCTGATTCCACTCCTGTTCCCCCGATACAGCAGAGGGAAGCCTGCAGTCTCCAGACAGGCCGCTGCGTCCCTTCTGTGTTTAATGTGTTTCATATATTAATATATTCACGTGTGTGTGTTTGTGTCTGGTGTATTGTGTTGTGGTAACACCCTGAAATCAGAGGGTGCCACCGGGTCCCCCGGGTGGTTCTACGGCGCTACGCCAGCGAGTAGATGGCGTTGACGGGCGAGGTGGCCTCAGAGCTCTCGTTGCCCTCCGTTTCGTCCTTGTCCTTCTTCACCGTGTACTGGCCAATGAAAGAGCCGTCCTCGTTGAACTGGCCGTCGCCGCCCTCTCCGTAGTCCACTAAGCTGTCGTCGCTCTCCTTCACGTTGCCGTCCAGAGACGTCTGGCTGCCCTGCAGAGGCTTGTTGTCCTCGTCGCTGCTGTAAAGGTGAAGCAGAGTTCAAAGTTAAAATGCAAGCAGGAAGTTGTCATGGTGTGAGCAGGAAGTGGAGTCCCGGTCATCCCGTCGGACAGGTTAGAGGGGAAAGTGAAAGGTTATGGGGGTTGCAGGTAAAGAAATGATGTTAACTATATATTTTCCGCTTTTCAAACTCTTACTGAAGTGACTATATGTTCAGGACACTCTGACTATAATTCAGATTTATACAATTCATTTCTTTTCCATATTTTCTTTAAATGATAGGTTTGAATGATTTAAAATCTATCAAAATACAGCACGCACATGGTGTTGGTAATGTGGACGTGTCTCTGTATTTATTCCTCCTAACCATAAAGGCCACAGAGCATCATACTACTGGTGTGTGAGTACTGTATCAAGATAGAGCTCAGAAAATCCAAACCTACCATTTAATAAGATAGCTGCATTTGTATTTTATATCAAAGATGCTTGTTGTTGCAAAATGTAAAGAGTATTTTAGAGAACATTATACATGTTTGTTTTACAAGCAACCCTGTCTCCTAGAAATTCTGTTCATAGAAATCTAGCTTGCACCAATTTGTTTTATTTGAAATGCGATTGCCAGGATATAGTTATTTTTCTCTTTATCAAACTGTTTACTGTTTCATATTTCCTTACCTAATTCCTACAGTAAGCCTAACAACGCTGTATTATCTAAGATTCACTGTGACTTCTGTACAAAATATTTAAAACACACTTCCTAGACTGGAAAACACAGAGCCAGTGAAAATATTACGTACAAGATATTTGACAAAGTGAATGAGTGAACACACAGAATTTGGTAGGAGACAGGAGTGATTCAAAGACATAAATACTGTGGTAAAGATTAAAACAAGAAATGTTCAAACACATGCTAAATGTGGCCATATTATTCTGACATGAGATCCAAGCAGTAGAAATCATTTGCACCTCATCTGTAGAGCTGACTACAGATGGCTCCTCACTCTGACTTTAGGGGAAGAGAACGTCATGCACAGGAAGTAAGAGCTACAGGCTAGCATTAGCTTTCCTTTTCAGCTCAGGTCAGTAGCATAACAGCAGGAAATGCACTTAAAGAGCATCTTGCAGGGTTTTTTTTTTTCTACATTTATGCTTAAACTTGCTTGAAAATTACAATTAAAAAAGTGAATGTAGGATTTGATATGTTTTACGAGACATAAGGGTAGGAATTCAGAGGGAAAAAAGCAATTTTGAGCTCTGCTCTTAAAAACGGCTTTTTTTTAAGGTCATACGTCAAACGCGTCATATTACATAACAAAGGGGAAACATCTCCGCTCTCTGACCGCGGGTATAGTTAGTAGTTGCGTTGAGTTGAGCGGTTGTGTTTTAGTGAGCTGGTATTTTTCGGTAGTTTTACATTGTATTTCACCATTTGTAATCATGGTGCAGCATTGTGTTTGTGCAGGTTGCACAAATACCAGCCTGTCAGGACATCTTGTCCACAGTAAAAAGGACCGGAGCTAGCGTTCGTTCCTGGGTGCGTTGTGCATCCACCTCCCTGCAGCACATACTCTCCACAGCTTTATCAGGAAACCGTATTACATCTCTCTCTCTCCCCCCCCCCCCCCCTTTGCTGCTCTCTCTCTCTCTCTCTCTCTCCCCTCCGGTACACGGCACCGTGTAGACGTAGTGTGGAGTTGCATTAGGTAACGCTGTGATGGCTATACTGCTCCAGCCGTCTCCTTTGTCTTTGTTTGTTTTCCCCTGTCTGTGTTGTTTGTGTGTGCGTGGTGGCTGTCACTCCTGGCTCCCGGCTCAACCTGCAATCAGCTGTGGTCCCTCCCCGACTACACACCTGCTTTCCATCAAGCCGTTTACAACGGCATATCAACGGAGGCTCCACAACCTTTCTCCGCCAGATCGTCAAGTATCAGCCGTATCTCGCATCTCTCCTCCGGTACACAGCACCGTAGTGTGGAGTTGCATTAGGTAACGCGAGATACGGCTGATACTTGCGCATTAGTTTCTGTTATGGATCAGTATCAACAGTCCTGCCAGTAACGTTACTATATTATCAATGCTACGTTAGTTATAGCCTGATATATGATAGTGTTAGAAATTAAAATCAATGTTTTAATGGGGAAATGTAGTTTAAACATGCCGTCAGTTTTAATGCAGTTTTACACTGAAAAACCAGAAATTCTTGTGCACAACCAGCTGTTACGCTTTATTCTGAAACTCTTTCATCTCCGGTTGGCAGTTAGCATGTGGTAAATTTACAATTTCCTAAAGAGGTGAATTTAGTAGCGAAATGATATGGAGTGGTGCAAACCGAAGCCTACTGATTTAACACTACAACTATAGATGTCGAGATACTACCATGCTGAATATTAAATGAAGGTACAGTTTATTTGAATACATGATTGTTTACAGACGAGAGTAGCATGTGACAACATCCGGAATGACCGGAAACCAAACCAGCCTTGAAGTATTTTTTAGAGTATTGATTACAGCGTTTAGAATGTGTAACATGAAAAGTGATGAAAGAGAATATGAGGAGAAAAGGCGTGTTAAGCATATATTGAATGTGAAAAGAACCAATCCTCTGTTTAAATGCAACAACGGACATTGGAGACGAGGCGAGCCGGCTGGCGGGGAGGAGCCAGCAGAGGATATATAACAGCACCGGACGAGGGATCGGGTCTCTTCTCTTCCCTAACGAGGAGCGGATCACAGCTGTTTGTCTGACTGAACACTATCATGCTTGTGACCAACCCGCGCCTTTTTAAATTAAAGTACCCAATAGCTTGGTTTCAGTCACGTGACTTCTATGACGCGTGAAATTCAAGTGGAGATCAGGAAGTGAAAACGCAATCATTCATCAACGCAGGAATCATGGAGGACACCGACTATGTCAAACAATTAAATGAACCTGCACGCCGCAGATATCGTGAAAAAATCACAACACACTCACAATGGTAGGAGCACCAGACATTAGATCACATGCCAATGGGTTTTTAGGTAAATGTTCAAATGTAACTAGTATTTAAGGGTAACAGTTACAAGAGATGGCTAGGCTAATGTTGGTAGCCAGCTAGCTTATAGACTTCTCCATCCTGCTTAAACTTAGCAAATATTCAATGAAAACATATTTTAAGTTTGGGGTTGCAAGTAACTTCAATCTCACAACTCTAAACGTTTCAATATATTCAATGTTGTAGTTAATTATACAAAACATTTCATTGTGATGGTAGCCGGGCATAGCTGCAATGCTACATACTTAGCTTACCTAGCTTCACACGAGCTAACATTGTGTCTTGTAGGCTAACTTAACTGTTACAATCATTCCCCGAATTCTCTTTAATTGCATTATGATTCAATAAATCCGGTTCACTTAAAGGGCTGATGTTGCGTTTGGGTCAACATCAGCTAACGTTTGGTTAATTAGACATTGCTAGTTTGGTTAGCTAAAGCTTCAACCTCCTAAGCTAGTCAGCAATTTGTTAATGTGAGTCCACTGACAGCAGACAACTGCAACAACTTCAACAACCCAGCAACGAGGTTTCACTATACATCATTACATTTAAACATGTATAACGCGGGATAATAAAGACTTTGGTTCAATAATAATGTTCTACAACTACACTTTTTATTTTATCTTACTTTTATTTCTTTTGATCGTTGAAATGATTTTAGATGAACGTTATGCTCCATGTTTACACATTTGGGTGGTTGGAAATAACCCTGAGTCATGTTTTTGGTCCTTAAATGAAATACATAGATTTCAGTCATTTATTTTGAGGACAACATTATTCAGTATCTTATTTGCATGTTGCAAATAATACATATTCTTAGGATATTCTTTACATGTTATGCTGTATAGAAGGGCCTCAACTTAAACTTAATTTTAATTTCAATGAATGTGCTTAAAAATTAGCTTTATGTTTAAATAGTTTGATTTGTCTCTTTAATCAGTTGTTTGATCTATCAATGGTTTAAGCTCTGACTAACTTAACTCTTCTTACGTTTCTCCTTCTTCATCCAGTCTATTATGTCCTATAACGGAGGGGCTGTCATGGCCATGCGAGGGAAGAACTGTGTGGCGATAGCAGCGGATCGGAGGTTTGGCATCCAGGCTCAGATGGTCACCATAGACTTCCAGAAGATCTTCCCCATGGGAGATAAGCTGTATATTGGGCTGGCAGGACTGGCCACTGATGTTCAGACAGTGTGAGTGTGTAGACCTCCACCTTGTTCTCTCAAAGTGGCTAAACAGTTGTGAACACCAGGGTACTATGATGACAGGATTGATTTACAACTCTATAAAGCTACAACTCTCAGATCTAGACTAAGTAAGACTTCTCATTTAGAGAAAGCCTGGAGTGTCAAGTACAATACTACACCTAGAATGTTTATACCAACAACAAAAGTGTTGTAGTTGAATAGTATTACTATTCATTCTAATAAATAGGGGAGAAAACGTTATTAGAAATTCTGCTATCCATAGCTTTGAAATAAGTTAAATTTGTGATGACTGAATTCAATGTAAATATCTGAGGATTGATGGACGTCTTTGCCTTGTGTGTAGATCCCAGAGGCTTAAATTCAGACTGAACCTGTACGAGCTGAAGGAGGGTCGCCAGATTAATCCCAAGACCTTCATGAGCATGGTGTCCAACCTGTTGTACGAGAAGAGGTGAGTGCACTGAACTTAATATAGACCCATGTCCACATTTAAGCAGCTTACAGTAGGCACAAATACCTGCATAAATGGTAAATATGTCATGCTCTCATTAGGTTTGGGCCATACTACATCGAGCCTCGCCGGAATAGATCCAAAAACCTCTGAACCATTCATCTGCTCCTTGGATCTGATTGGCTGCCCCATGGTGACAGAAGACTTTGTTGTGAGCAGAAGTTGTGGTTCTCTCCTTGTTGCATTATTATTTGCACAGTGGCAGCTCTTTAACCTGCATTACAGCACCTTCATATTCACTGACCACACTCACTAGAGGAAGTAGGGCTGTGGGATGTATTGCTAATGTAAAAAAGATGTTTACTGAAAAGATTAAATGATACTAAGAAGACTGAATAATACATGGTTTCTTATTTACATTTACAATAACCCTCAATGGCCATACATGGGAGCGTCACCAGACCAATTGTCATCTCTAGAATATTGTTGAATGAATTAAGCCTGAATGTAGATGAAAGTTGTATAATGAGTAGGGCTACACAATTTACAACACACAACAAGATGTTTACTGAAAAGATTAAATGATACTGAATAATACATGGTTTCTTATTTACAAGACTACAGCTCCATGACTTTACTCCAATGGGACGACTGACAGATTAGACAAGGCACAGCAAATAACCCCAATCTTGTCAATTAATGCTAGTGCCTCACATGGTTTTGTTAGCATGTGCTCTATGGGCACAGCCCTGCTTTGCAGAATCTGATATTTTCTTCTGACTAATCCTATGACTCTTTCGACATGAATACGCACATTAGCTATTTTTCTTGTCTCTTCCACCTCGTATGCTGACAGCTGACTTTTCCCCCTGGTGAATGCAGGCATCTTTAGTGAAGCACAGTAAAATCCCACACTATCGCCAATATCGAAGCCACGGTCTGCTAGGACAATATCTCCAGGTAACAGGTTTTTTAGCAGCCCACTCTGTATTGTGATCTGTTTATCACTAACTCTTCCTCCCCAGGCACAAGATATGTAAGTGACATAGCCTTGGGGAGCAACACCAATCAGAAACGTAACAGTATGGTGAAGCTTGTAGTTGGACCATGTTTGTGCTCTAGCTAGTAAATTAGAGGGCCTCTCAATAAAAACTTCAAAACAGTCAACAATAACAGCAACTCTACATCCAAATGCCTGTCTGAATCCCATTGGCATTGTAGCTTGAAGTACATGTCGCTCTGGCCACTCAATTATAAATTCTGTACTCTCATGAAGTATGTCAATTAACTTATGCCAAATTCTAGAAGCAGTGGAGAGAGAGATGTTGAACCTGAAAGCCAAATCTTTCAGAGGGAGATTCAGCCTCAGCAAAAACTAAAATGAACTGTTCAAATTTGGAGCAGACATAGGGCCACAGGTGATGTAGGGCCAACACAGTTGAAAAACCTGAAGTAAAACTAAGAAGTTGGGGAGCCCGGTGTAAAACTTTGTCTTCTCTTCGTTGTTCTCAAAGGACTCCTGGTTGAACTTTGTGTCCAGTGCCTTTGTCCGAAGATCTCCCAGCTCTGTTGTGTTCTGTCTCAGAACATCCTCCATCCTCTCGATGTCCTCCATCCTTAAATCAGTCTGGCATCCTGCATCTGCATACAATATAGCAGTAGCAAGCATAATTAGTTATTTAAAATAGTCAAATATGAATGTGAATTGTTGTGAAGTTATCTTTTTGATAACCTTTTTACAGACATGCAAGTTCTCTGTTCCAATTATTGCAGATTCTCAAGTTAGTACTCTATTTTCTAAACCTAAACCTAATTCAAAGTTTGCATTGATTTTCTGACAATCACATTTGTAATATTTAATAATAATGCTGGTGGTTAATTTACCTTGTTGGTCATATAATATCCCACTGGTGTCCTCTGGTTGTGGGCTGTCAGACAGGGGCTGCGTCGGTTCTGGGCTCTCGGTTGTCTGCAGGAGATCCAACAAAGCCTCTGCACATTCTGATTGTCTTTGTTGGTCTTCCTTGAGCTCCATCCTCTGCTCTCGTCGAAGAGATGCCTCTGATCTGGGCTTACTTGTTGTGTGGTAACCGAGGCTAACAGTGGGAGCCCAGTCTACCGACTCAACGTCACCCAAAGCGCTAGGGCACCCTAAAAAGTCCCAACAAAGTCCATATTAGACTACAGGTAACTTAAACATGATCAGTATTACTAAGTAAATAAGCATTTAACCACAACCCAATAATACATAAACAAAGCCACAAAAACCAAGTTAGCTAATACCTCTGATGAAGTGGTCGCTGCAGACACGTGCATTAGACGACTCTGCTCCTCCCGACCGCAGATGTAGGTTTGAAAGCCATTTTTTCCGGCGTTCTTCGGTTAGCTTCTTAAATTGCTCAGCTTTATGGAAGACAACCTTCGGCACTCGGTAAAACCTCTTGTTTTTCTCTCGGCCGGATCGATTGGAACAACACACCGGCATTTTCACAATGGTAACAACAGCTAGAGCCTCTGTAGAAAATTACTTCCTGACCTCCAATGGAATTTCGCGCCAAAGGAACGCAGCGGTGTGACGTCAAGTGAAACCAAGCTATTGAACTTTCACAGAGACTCCATTTAGTCTCCTTTTAAAGCTTCTCTCCTGGACGGGAGAATAACGAACACAGTTTACAATAGCTAACTTCACAATGTTGTGATGTGACGTTAGCTAACATTCTGTAGCTAACGCCGGTCACTCACCAAGATAGCTGCCCAGTTCTCCACTGGTTCTCCTCACACCACAGCTCAATTTCTCTCCGATGGCAGTTATTTCTTCTAATCCTTAGCTGCTCCTGGTCTCTTGGACGCCTAGCAGGCTCATAATTATAAGGTTGTGGTCCGTCATATGCATTCGAATATTCATGTTCAACTTCTTCTGTGTCTTCTGTGTCGAAACTAGCATTGGGATTCATGTTTATTAATACATTACACCGGCCGCTCTCCCCCTTGTTTCCCCCATGTTACGTCACACGCGGGAGGTCACGTGCCGAGGCTTTTTTATGCGGAAGTGAACATTTCTTACAAAAACAACGCCAGATGTCACTGTAGTGTATATTTCTGTATATTTTGGGGAAAATCTAGTGTATTCATCATTTTCCTACACATTTATTCACAGGTGTCTTTAACCTGGAAGTTGCTCTTTAAAGATGCAGAAGTGAAACATTTCTCCTTTTCTTTTTCTTTTCTCTGCTCGGGTCTGCTTATAGCATATTATGGTTATCATATTAACTATCCAGATTCCCATCAGATCAGATCAGAATGTACACTGAAGCTTCTCATATTCATCATGCTCCATGCGGAAACACTTCGGGAACCACAGACATCACACTTTAGAAACCATACCTGTGTTTAAGTACAAATGGACCACAATCACATTCTGACAAACTTAGAATCTAAATTCAACCCACATCCAGTATTTTTTATATAAATCCACAAAAAATCGTTCAGAGTAGAGTGAGAGGCCGTTAGCAGAAAGTAGAACTACAGACGTTGTCTAACCACATGCGGACACCTGACAAGGTGAAGAGATGAAAAGGTGAAGAGAGTGGGAGTTGAGCATAAAGTGGGTGGGAGGGTAAGAACGTCATCTTAAAATCATTTAGAATGTTAATTAGTCATGAAAATCCCTTTCTATTTAACCCAAATCTTTTAGCAGCTTTGGCTTTCTGTTAGCACGTCAAACGACAGAAGCATAGTGTTATAGAACCAGCAGAAATGTGTCACGCATTGCCACGTTTGTTAAGGAAGAAAGGTTATGCCACTAAAGATGCCCAGAGCGCCTGTTATACACAGTCCAGTGTGCTGGCAGCTACAAAGTCTTTCTGTGTTTTCATATCCTTTGAGTGTGCTTCTGTCTGTACCAGTGCCACTGAAACACTTCCAGATAACCTCTCTCACAGCTAATCAAACACATCTGGTCAATAGGAAGGGACATCTTTAAACTGCTTTCCCTGGACTCATTTGCCAAGCTTGCTTACATTGGTTGACCACACACACTTTAAGAGAGAAACTGTTATAAAGTGACTTGGACATTTTTTCAGAATGAAAGAGTCGGGAATGATTCTATTATCTGATTAGGTGACTTTAAGAGCAAAGATGGGTGGAGTAGGATGGGAATGGGTGAATAACCTTCCAAATTAGAAAGTAAAATCGCCCACTTTCAGCGTTCATGAAATCCCAGGAAAATGACACAGATTAACATAAACATAGAGTTTGAAAGTCGTTGACAATACAAATCATCAACTAGTTTTATATGATCCATTATTGGATTAAGTATGCTTTGGAATGCTTTTCGTTGATAAATCAAGTTCACTCGGACATTGGAATGGCTCTAACAGACATTAAGCAATTCAAATGCACAGCAAATCAGCAGATCATATTAGAGCAGGTTAGGAGACTCTTCTCCTGTCCTACCTTTCAAGAGACCTTTGGACCAATGAGAAAATAAAAAAGAGACAAAGGGCAAAGACATAAAGTGGGAAGGGTAGAACAGAAATACAGTCATGACAGATGGACAACAGACATGTGACATACACAGATATACTACTGTAAAACTGAAAAGGGACAACATTAACATGTATATGTCTTTTAGGGTGGCAGTTAATACATTTAAATGATCATAATCCTAATGGCATGAAACCAAAACAAAGGTTTGAGCTTTGGGGCAGCATAGCATGTGTCAGGGCCATCTTTTTCCTCCTTTTACAACTTGGGTCTCATTTTTGTGGTTCTGGCCATCAATTGCTACCAGGTATAACAACACTGTAGGCACCAGCTGTTCAGATAGAGGGAATTCACAACAAACGAAGTTTGGCGGGGCAGGTAACCCCAGCAGTCACACGGATTGTGGCAGCCCAGGATGCCATCGTGCGATTAAGTGCCACATCATTCGTGGTGTACAAGCACACAATCTCCATGTTCTTGTCTGACAACAGGGCTGGGACGGGATCAAGCCAACCGTTTATCTAAAACACTAAATGAATAGGGTTAAACTGAAATTAAGCGTATCTCTCAATACTGTATGTTACGTATAATCCTTCATTACAAGAAAATAAATGTGTGGAATCAGTAAGTGGGTTCAATTAATGATTAATCCTATTGTTCACATTTGTTGTCTCTTCCCTGGAGGTTTGTTTACAACCTGTATGATGGGCTGAGTAACCCTTTTTAGAAATGTTGCCTGGTTTGTACATACTGATGGCCAACAACAAAAGAGAAAACCCAGGTTATAATACATTGGATTTATTTCTAAACAACTACACTAGAACACGCTCATTTGTTTCATGCGGGATAAAAGTGTGACATATTGATGTTTAGCTCTTGTGCTGCACATTATAACTAGAAGACAGGATGCCAAACAAGATTGAGAGAACAAGAGAAGCTATGCATAGAAGAAATGTAATTCCTAGGGTTTTTACTTTGAAGTCATTTCTAGATTTTAAAGCTACATGGATTTAAGGTCGTACATTTTTGTTTGTTAGACCTTTGAAATGTTGGTTTAATCTTTTTTCCTCCAAATGTTTTCTCCACTTGTTTGTTGCCTAAATCACTTCCTTAAGGGCGTCAAACTGTGCCAAACATCTCCCTCCCTCCCGGCCCCCACTACAACACAAATAGATTCCATCGCCTCATGCACCTGCGTTGATTTTTAAATGTCAGCCGGCAGAGGGAAACATTGTAATGAACTCTAGAAGGGTGATCACATGTTAGAGCACTGAAGGGTCAGATGCATAGTGTCAGGCTGCTCTCTGGGATCATGTCTCAGTTACTGCAGAACAGCTGACTCATGATGTGGTTATAGGGACGAAGACTTCTGTAACAGCAGCAATGTTATATTAAGATGAATTGTTTATTATTGTTCCAATGTTGAGCTCGATGAAAGCAGCTTGGAGCCTTTCACAACAATAAAAGAGTCAATGAAAAGTTTGACGGGAAGGCAGGGGGCGGGCTTGTGTGCTCTGTGTGTTTTCATTGAGGTTTGAGTGCTGATGTTCTCTCCACATGTGGTTGTTTTAGAGCTCAGGGCAGAACCAATACATATATTAGTTCAGATCTTTTATACAGCCCTGAAAGGTCTGGTTTGATGCATCTTACCTAAAAGGATTGTTTCCTTTCACCCTGCTCTTCAGTGAATTCACTGTGTAATCATTTTATTTTTGTATTCCAAAGGTAGGCAATCAAAGCAGTATAAGTATCACCAGGGTGATGGAGGATATGTTGGTATGAGTCTGTTAGTATAGAGCATGTTTCAGTTTGAAGTGTGAAACATGAAAGCCTGTCTGGAGGTTTGACCATGCAAACTAAAGAGCTTTGTTCCAACAGCAGAGAGGAAGGACTGTGGCTCTGATCAGACCTGCAGCTTGTTATTTTGTCCACAAACAAACCACCTGGTAACTTAATGAAATTATCTTCACTTAAGGGATAGTTCAGCCTTTTGAAAAATACAATTTGTATCTATAATAAGGTCAGCGTGAATCTTGTGTCTGTTTAGCTTAGCTTAACATGAAGACTGGAAGCTGACAGAAACTGCTACCCTGGTTCAAAACAAGCCTACAGATAAAGGATAAGCGGCCTGAAAGCACTTGATTGTTTAGTCTGTGATGCCGTCTTTAACCAAGATCACACCTGACTTTTGCGGCGCATTTTATTCTGGCGAAACATTCAATGTATCCCAAAACTGCAGCTGATAGAAAATGTGTACAGAGAGAAGCGAGCACACCAGACTGAACTGATTAGTTCAAACAAGTCACTGTTTATGTGTAAGCCTTTAATGCTCAGGTCTTTTTAAAACTCACTGATATGCTTTCTTTCCTATCTGATGCAAATTGTTTTAAATGCTTGATTGATTTTATTTTTTGCTTTTTGTGGTCAAGTATGTTGCATTGTTCTCAGTGAAAATACATACCTCCATAATCTCTGATGTGTTTTGGGTTTATTGTGTTCACTCACTTTAAGTGTTACAGCATCTCTACAGAGACGAGGAATCAATTCTAAAAGGGAAAACATATTAGTCAACCTCATTTATTTTGTGGGAGCCCTGGCCTCAAACAAACAGGGAGGTTATATAGTTTGCTTGACGATTTGATTGACAGTTTGACACCCATAAGGAACCAGAGGCGAGCACTGCTGTCATCTCTCTAATCATATTTCATCACTGCGGGTTCGCTGCATTGTATAGCGTGTCCTCCATCGATCACAGTGTATAAATATTGCTTTTGAGACAAATGCAGGCCAGATAAATTTCAGAAATGAAATCTGTGCACTCTTTGCAGGCTGACCAAAGAGCCAGCGATGCATTATCAGGCAGATTGGGGGGGTCTCCCCAAATAAGCTGCACATTATCCAGCCCACGTTCCCCCCAGCTCAGGGGAACACCTGCTCCCCCGACATGCACAGGCCAAGAGAGATGCCGTGCCAAAACCAAAGTACCTGTTCTCGTTTTCGTTCTCGTTCTCGTTTTCGTTTTCATTTTCATTCCTGTCAGGGACAGATGACCCATTTCAGCGTGGGGGAGAGAGAGGGTTGAGTCGAGAGGAAACAGGGGAGACAGCAAGAGAGAGGAAGTGTAGAGACAGAGAGAGGGAGGAAGGAGCTCCACATGAAACATGCATGTAAATACTGCATGCACACAAAAACACACAACACACACACAACACACACAGAGCCGGAAGCTGGGTGCTGAGGGCTGAGTAAAGCAAAGACCTTGAGTGTGAGAGACGGGCTGGGTGTTAATGTTATTTAGAGTAATGATTGATTAGATAACAGACAGGGGCCCACACACTGGAGAGGGATTCATCAGTGTTAGGCACAGCAGCGCTCAGATGTTAGCAGAAACTGATTGCGCCTCTTTTTAACTGAACTCTAATCTGATCCATCTTGTGAATGTCAGTGCCACCAGACGCACTGCTCTGAAAAAACTGAAACATTGACTTTAATCAAATGTATTAAAATATGTTTGATTAAAGTCAACAATTACGTTTTTTCAGTGTGTTTTGTCAATCAAATAATGCTATTTTATATAATGCTTTTATTAAAAACAACCTACATCAGAGTATAGCTTTACAATGATAAGCCATTGCCCGAAGCTGTTAGGTGGTATTCATACTGTCAACATAAGATTCAGAGGCCTTGTCTTATTCCACGGTGTCTACAATAATAGATAAAAGCTTGTGTCACTCTCACACAGCTGAGTGAGAACATAGTGGTAGTATCTGAGATTTAGAAGGCAGGTTAAATTGAAAAGTTTTTAGTCAGAGTGGACAGATACAGAAAAGACAGACTCATTCTTCATAAAGAAGAGATCAGTAGGACCTGGAAGGAGCAAAAGACACATCACTTACACAAACTGTACACAATATACTGTACATAGAAAAACCCTACTGCACATGTTCAGTAATTAGCAGTATACGAACACAATTGCCTTCTTAACATAAAACTATGTTAAGGAACTGTGTGTAGAAAACACTCTAAAAATGTCAAACAGTTGTCAACTCTACAACTTGCTTTCTGTGATAATCCTAACTCCAACCCTAAACCAGAGCTAGCTAAGCTAGCAAACAACAAATGGCTTTGGAACAGCAGATGTTGAATAATGATTCATAGAAATACAGTTGTGTGACAGACATTGCTGCTCTGTCACTTCTGTTGCCTTTGACTTTCTCTCTAATCCGTTTGTATTGTTTCAGTGTCGCCACAGTACAGGGTCACCACAGGTCCTAGAAGCTTCCTGCTTATTAAAGCAAACAGTATTTCCTGGGCAGCAGATGCGTTAGGGCCTTTATGTTTTGGGATCATACAGCTTTGAGTTAAAGGTTTGGCAATTACAACACAAGCTACTTACAGTATGAAAAGTTCCATACATGAGAGCATCTTTTTCAAATGTATCTATAGAACTATTTTGAAAAGCTTCACTCTTCTGCGTGGAACAAATGTGTTTTCAAATGCATCTGCCTTAGTGATGGAAGGAGCCATATTTAGCATTATTCATTACCAAACATAAGCATCATGCCTGGCACTTCTGTGCTCTGAAACGGCTTTCTTATTACAACTTTATCTACTTTGATCTAGATCTGGATTTCTCAGATGAAACCCTCCTCTGCTCACATGACTTACTGCTCAGAAAGCTGAGCTGGCCCCAGTAATAGAGGGCTTTCAAAAGGACAAAGTCTTTGAGCTGAGTCTCTCTGCCATCGTTCAAAAGATATAGATCTCTATCTGCTACAATAACTAGAGCCACCTTGATATGGACACCATGCCAATAAGAATATTCAAAACAAGGTTTTCATTTACAGTGAGACATCTAAGGTTTCCTGAAGTTTCAATAAATAGCAGGTCTTTGTGATTGTGTTGGTTTAAGACTTAGTAATGATCTTCTTTTCAGTGCCATACTGAATCTTTGCTTGTTTTATTAAGCAACCATGTAACCTTTAAACATGAGTTTCAGTAAACACACACGCCATTGCCTGAACTGACTCAAATACCTCTGTATTTTAATTAGTACCATAATCCTCACAGAGTATTAAAGATAAGACGTGCTTAATAATCATACAACCAAGTACTTTTACAAACGTTCAAGTTAACTTCCAATAATTTCAAAGGGAAGCATTTAAAGAAAGTTGGGTTTTATACTTACTGGCAATCAAAAGATCCATCCTGGTCTTTGTGATCCACTGCGTCCAACGCCATATCTTTTTTGTCACGGACTAAATAGAAAAGAATAAAAGTAACATTTTAGGCATTTTGCTGAGAGCTGCACTTATGGTTAGATTTGACACAAAAACACTTCCACGTGTTGAGGGGCTCATAGAGTTCATTTGAGCAGTAAATCCTTCTGTTTAGTCCTCAAGGCCCAGGAGTTCAAAACTTTTAATCTCAATCAGATCCGATCAGATTTTGAAATCCCATTTTTTGTGATCCAGGATCAGACAAGTTGGCCAGATTTTGTCCCTGGAGTTCAAAGCAATTCAGGATAGGATCAGCCTGATCCAGATTACGATTTTTCAAGATGACTAGATGCTGAATATCAGTGCTTTAATCCTGCCGATCGCCATCTAGTGGCATTGAAAAATAATACAAGGAAGACAAGAGACCACATTGCAGAGACATCTATTGTCCGCAATTACTTTTGAAAGGTGATGACAGATGGACTTTTTTTTTGTTGAAGGTATTTTTTCTTTAATCTAAATTACATTTGTGATTGACAATCTATGTTGTGATACTTTCATGAGCATAAACATTTATGTCATCAACATTTGGTTGAAAACAAAATAGGCCACCACAAACGTGACCAAAAAATGAAAAATAAAATTGATTTGCCATGAAGGCTAAAAATTGTGTATTATTTCAGTTAACAAACTTTGCCATCTTATTTATATTGAAACGTATTTTTTAATAAATGGTACAGTACATTTTGCTCTGGTAATCCACTGGAAATCCACCCCTCTGGTGGGATCAAGATAATCCAGTCAAACTGATCCCAATCCTGTGTTGTCGGTTTGAACTACCCGTTTTGAAGATTTGATCCAGATTAAAGCTTGGATTGGATTTCCTGATCTGGTTGGATATGAAAGTGATCCTAATCCTGTTTTTTCGTTTTGAACTCCCCAAAATCCAAATCTGATCTGATCAGATAGGGATTACAAGTTTTGAACTCCTGGGCCCAAGTGATCATTTGATTCCATATGTTTGTCTTCAACCTTTATTTTTTGAACTGTTAGCAAACACTGCGTCTTAATTCCATACTTAGCTCCTAATCAGTGATAAACTGATTTCATAAAGCAAACAAATTATGACTTTGCACAACTTTGGCACGATAAATGAATGTATTCACTGAAAGGACATGATACAAGATGCTTGCTTATAAATGTATTAACTTTATGTAATTTAACTCATGATTTATTTTGACAATTTTCTAAGCTGCTGAATTCATGTTTACTTAAGCATGCATTAGGAAATCAGTTTAGTTGTAGTTATTCAACATTATTGGGTTTGGGGTAAGGTATCACAGTCCTGCAGTCAGTAGTGGAAATACCTTTTACTCCAGTAATTGTGGGAACTCATCTCATTAGTCTTTTTCTTTTGGGTTATATCCTTATTTGACTTATTACTGGGTGTTAGTTCTTATCTTTGACGGCATCACCGTTCAGCACCTACCTAGACATTTTGCAAAACCAGTCACGCAACCACCACCTAGACATTATAGAAACTGCAAAACATTAACACAAATAACTTCTCTTGTTCCAAACCATCAATGATCACGTTTTATATCAGCAACAATGGGGACTTAAAACGATTTCAATATTTCAGTTGTTTGTAAGGCACATTTGGAAAAATCAGTAGACGTAGTAACACAATTCACAAATGTACACCTGTAGACTCTGACCTGTAAAACCACCATTTATTATGTAAGTTAGTCTGGACCTGGTAAACAGCTTTTTCCTGTGCCAAAATGTGCGGACATTTTGAATATTGGTCTGTTGTTTTTCCTCCAGGCAAAGCATGAAACCTTAACAATAAACTACCGACATAGGTGTCCTTGGGTGCTTTGAAAGGTGCCTCCGAATAGAATGAATTATTATAAATAAATAAGATTGATATATTTCAAAATGAATAGAATGAATTATTATAAATAAATAAGATTAATATATTTCAAAATGAGTGCTATATCAGTCATTGAAGGAAATACAAAGGTGTACATGAGCGTCTCCATCCATTCTATTGATGAAGGTACACTACAATCTGTCCATCGAGAGTTGCAGTAATGAGTCCTAAAACCCAAAAATGAGTTAGCATTCAATCACTTTGAGTTCACTCGTCTCAAGTCATTGTTTTTACTGCACTTGTTTTGGTTTTAGAGGACCAATATAACACAAGCTAGAGAGATTTTAACATTTAATTTAACGACATAAAATACTTCAGTAAATACCCCACTGATTAATGTCTGAGCATATATGTGTCATAAAAAGTGACTAAATCAGAATACTAAACGTCATTGCTCTGAACATAAGCCGCCTTTAGCTTAGCGGTGGTGATGCGCAGCAATGATGTATTTCGTTTATAGCAGGCACGGGCAAACTAAGGCCCGCGGGCCATATACGGCCCGCTGGGCTTTTGAATCCGGCCTGCTGAATATTTGTACAAAATTGTCCAAATAATAGTAAAGACCACATTCATTTTGTCTTTTTCCTGCAATACCCGGCATTTCAGTTGATCCCACTAGATGGCGCACTCTAGACACAATTTACCTTTGCTGGAAGCTGGTCCATTCTCTGGCCCCACTCGGCAGCAATAACATTTCATGGCGAGTACGGCGAATACAAGTTGTAACAAGCAGTAGCGCTGAGCAAAGTGACTAGAACGCGACCACACACTTATAAAAAACACTTATATAAAGTCAGGCAACACTAACCAGGCTTAGTGTGATTCTGTTTATTTGACCGTACTTTAATAACCATCCGTTCACTGTTATTGATCATTGTGAAGAGGCAGACGTTTTCCTGTTGTTTTGTATTATTGCAGCTATCGGATGGAATCAATACATGGGCTACATGTGGCCATCACAAGTAAAATCATAACGAAAACTACGCCGGTAAAATATGCGTGTAGAAAACGGCTTATGCCACAATATGATAGCAACAAGTAGTCAAGATAGTCTGATTAGCTAACGTCACCTGTAGAATGCCAGATAAACTTTCATAACAGCGTTGTGATGCCAAACAGCTTTCAGACTAAAACACACTCACGTATGGGGAATTGGGGATATTTATCAGCTGCTTGTTGTGTTACCGTCAGACAATGAAAACTTTGCAGCGGCCGCTACCGCGAGCTAACGGGAGAGTAAACTCCGGTAGACGATAGGCCACCGTAATGAGCAGCACAGGCAGTAATGCAGCTGAACCACATTAATAAACAATGCACCTCGGCACTTTGGAGAAAGGTATATGGTTGGAGAAGTAGTTCTTTAATTTAATCTGGCTTCGTATAATTAAAAACTACCCGACGCAGTCCTCTATTGATGTTGTTGTGAGCGGTGTTGCGGAGAAAATCAGCGATGTAAAACGCTGTGTGGGTCATAAGAAGGCACGTAAACGGTTACGTCATGACACAAACGATGACGCAATGACGCAATAATTCACCTTTGAACCTGCATCTGTAACAATGAGTGGACCAAAGAAAAGAAAAGTCAACATTGAGTGCCGAGTGTATAATGAGGTGTGGACAGCTAAATATTTTTTTACCGATCTGCTACTGGCCCGGCCCGTCTGTCAAATTTTAAAACTCATAGTAACCCGAGCCAAAAAGTTTGCCCACCCCTGGTTTATAGCCTTATGTTAGCTTTTTTTTTAAATAATAGCGATTGCATTTACACTTCAAATATCATAAAAGTGGTGTTGATATGTGGAGATTATCCTGCTAAACAGAGCCGTTTGTATGCCAAATATCTTGTGTCTTGCAATATTCCAAAATCCAACAGAAAAATCCAAACATATTTTGTCCAGGGAACCCTTGTGATGCTAACTTCAGTGTCAGCCAACAAAAATAGGTCATCCCTGCACCACTCCTGGTCTTCTGATGGGTATGAAAGCTTTACCTGGGTATTTGCCTCCGCGACTCCTCTTGATGAAGCAGACGATGAGCAGGATGAGGATGATGAGGGCGATGGCACACATCAGGCCGATGAACCAGCCTTGAGTGGCAATGTCCACCTGGTCTATGTAGGCTGGAGACACACAGAACACACAGGGTGGCACAGGAGAAGAGAGAGGAAACACAGTGAGTCATTGTCAGCATCACAGTCAGTCCCAGCTAACGCATCATTAAATCTGTTCTCATCACACAGCGCTCAGCAGAAGTCAACAGTTCAGATCCAACGTTTACCTATTTCCCCCCAAGCTCCAATCCAGGATGTTGTTCAAAGATCTACAACAGCACAGTGTTTGTCCTTTCCCCCATCACACAAATTAAATCAGAAAAGGGCGCAAAACAGTGGTTTGTGGAATGCAAAGTATTGCTACTTACAATACACCAAGAGATCCCATCCATCCATCCAGCCATCCATCCAACCAACCAACCAACCAACCAACCAACCATCCATCCATCCATCCAACCAACCAACCAACCAACCAACCATCCATCCATCCATCCAACCATCCAACCAACCAACCATCCATCCATCCATCCACCCACCCTTCCATCCATCCATCCAACCATCCAACCATCCATCCGTCCATCCATCCATCCACCCACCCTTCCATCCACCATCCAACCAACCATCCATCCAGCCATCCACCCTTCCATCCATCCATCCATCCATCCACCCACCCTTCCATCCACCATCCAACCAACCATCCATCCATCCATCCACCCTTCCATCCATCCATCCATCCAACCATCCATATATTATACATATTTATTTTCTTATTATGTCCATGCAATAATCATAGAAGAACCCATTAGTCCCTATGAGCATTAGCTTTTGCTTGGTGTGACTTTGGAAAGTCACAGTCAGATAATCCACCTGTCAAACCTTCACTTGTAAATGATATTCTGTTCAAAGAGACAACCCAGTTGAAGTTAGATGTCTCTGAAATACAGAGGGGTGAGTGATTTACCTCTGGTAGAACATGCATGGAATCAAAAATTAAACCATGGTAACTCACCCAGCTTTGACTGAGTTACTGTAGACACTACCGACAGACTTGCACTCGAGTAGCCCACCTGGCTGGAACCCCGGTTCCACCTGGCCAGATGGGGTCTCACCTGCTTTGGTCTTAAAGGTGATAGATTTGCTGCTGACGCGGTTGAGCTCATGGGAGTAAACCCTCAGATGGAAAATGGCGCCTGCGATCAGATCGGCCACCGTAATGGGGGGCTGTTTCACGGGGACAACGTTCACCGACTTGTCGCCTTGAAGACACAAGAAAGAGGCCAATCACACTCCAGGGGGTGTGGCCTTTGCTCCACAGTAAAGGCTGTCTTTACTAGCAAAAGTCACAGGATCATGATGAATTGCTTTCTCTGAGTTACTGCAGGATTACTGAGATAAATTGAGACTGATAACAATGCAGTGCCCATCCCCGTCATAATGAATAATTCACAGTTTTATATTACAGAAGCATATCCATGATCTAGTTTCCTACTTCTAGCTAGTATTTCTTATGAACAAGGAGCTGCTCTTTGAAGCTCAGTCCAGCTGACACATTCTGGTTCATTTGAATCTTTTTGGCTACATTTAAAAACTAATCTGATAATGTGGAATGGAGGAATAAAGGGAAGGGGTGGCAAAGCATTGTTGTCTCAATTATTCACAGGCCCACACTTATCTCCATGAGGTTGAAACAAAAGCAGTGACAACAACCTGCATCTTTCAGAGAAAGACGAGTGGTCATGACATGGCAGCTATGAGCATGACTCAGAGGTTGCAGTGCGAGGTTTCCACATCATGCACCAAACCATCAACCCTGTCAGCAGGTTGGTGTCATCCAGCACAACTCATTCCAAAGCCATGCTATTAGCAGCAGTCCTGAAACCAGCCAAACAAAAAGACTAATGCAGACAGAGGAGAAGACATGCCAGTCCTTTACACATTCTGAGTCAATGCCGTGATGTGAAGTCATGTTCACTATTTCAAGTACACATTTGGTGATATTTGTGTTTTCAGACGACTGCAAATAATATTTAAATGTCTTTTTACTGAGACCACAAAACTGAATTAACACAACATGTTGCTAAGTTGCTGCTGCAGATAAAGCTGTTGCTATTACAATCCGCTGAGTTCACTATTGCGACCATCACAAGGGTGCATACCTGACCTTTTAACTTTTGTTTTTCTCAATACATCAGGAAATTGATGACTTTAAATTAACTATTTACATACTTAATGCCTGATTTCTCTGTGTGTCTATCCTACTGTGACTTTTAAATTCCATTTTACAATCCAACATTTTCTTGAATGAATCAGCAAAATGAAAATATTTAGCTTAAGCCAAATCTCAGCAAATATATTGATATAAACTGGGAGGTTACTTATATAACAGACAACCTCCTATCGTTCCAGTACAGTACATTTTTCAAGAATACTTGAAATAAATTGCATTTCTCTTGATTAATGTAAGGAGAAAAGGGTACATTCTCAAATAAAAGCTGTTATCAAGATAAGGGCAGAGTCTCTATTTGGGGCAGTTAAAAACAGCGAGAATAATTTATAATTCCGCAGCACTAATTTACACAGTGTACTACTTTATCTTTTAAGAATTAGTACTGTTTACATGAATTAATTAAATCCAGTCGCCTTTAGTTTGCCCTTCTTTTGATTGGTGTTAAGCTCCAGTCAGTAAAACTCAACACTGTCTACAGATGATGCACACAGGAAGAGGAGGGACCTGAAGGCTTTCCATGTGTAAGGTAAAGTTGCAGCAATTGAGGGGGTATTCATTAATGGTTAGATAAATAAATATGTCAGGTATGATGTGAATGTTGTCCTGTCAATGGATTAGGGTTGTGAAAGGTTCTTTATCCTGAATATATTAAGATAAGAGGTAAACATAGAGGAAGAGTTGAGCTTGTAAACATCAAATTGAAAGAGAAACCTTTCTAGGTCTGTGACATGAAGCCTGTTTCAACAGCGCAGTTGCCTCTGTACCTGAGGTTAATACATGCTACTGATCATCTTTTGAGCAAACTTGATCTCTTGAAATGCAAATCATGCATCGTGCGTGGACACAAAATAATAAAGGAATGTATACGAGAGGACATTGAAGTGGTCATGCCATTTTTTTAGTTCATGTTGTGTAAAGACGGCAAAGTAGTACTCAAACAACTTTAGCTTCACTTGGGATTACATTCAAGCAGCTCTCACTTTTACTGCAAAGAGCAAGTTATTCAAATATATCATGGTGGGAATACAAATATGTAGCTTTGTACTCAAACAACAGCATAATCCTTCATCTAATTAATTTTCTGAAACAAATAAAGAGACTACTGAGGAGTGGTCAGTAGGATAGCTGGAGAATAAAGGGATGTGAGCGGAGGTGGGGGGGGGGGTCCCTGCCACTCTTCACTTATGGCACTTTTCCACTGCAGGACCTAGCACGGCTTAGCACAGCTTAGTTTGGCCTTGGTAGGCCAGGCTCACTTTAAGCTGTGCTTCCACACCGGACTCTGAGGAAAATATTCGTTGTGGCCAAACGGCAGTACTACACTTCCCTATCAGTCGCTGGGCCCGGAAAGACTTTTTCCCATTGACTAACATGGGGAAAGAGAAGTCTATAAATCGTTGGATAATTTTTTTTCAACTAAATAAACTACCCAGTGTGAACTTTGTATAGCCCTTATTAAAAACATTCGTTCCTCAAGTTGTAAAATGTGCTAATAACGTTATTCTGAGAGTTATTTTCCTCTGCACTATGAACGTGCATCTAACCCACGGGACCGCGCCAGCCGGCACGTTCGTGTGACGTGGTCAGTACTACATGAGTTTTACCTTTACCCATGGATGCACAAGAACGGAACGGATTATATGATTATATGAATACTTTCGTGACGTTTCGCTCTCTCAAAAGTTGGGCCATTTTGTCTTCATGCGCCAATGAGCAACTCTCATAGGAATGAACGAGGCCCCGCCTCCCACGCTGTATCCAGTTCTTATTATACATCCATGCGTATAGTGCCACGCGAAGTCCCCAGCCGGAAGTCCCCGGAGTTGGGGACTGGCTTCAGCCTTCCGAGTAAATAGCCAGAAGCGCCGACACCTCCTCATCTCCACCGCTCCCATGTTTTATTTTGTGTTGGAATAAGTTAGTCTCTCTCCGTTGGTGCGCTGGGCTAATGCTAATTCTAATAATGCTAATGTGAGCAAATAAAATGGTGGCTTCACAAAACCTTTCAGAGTTTTACGGGGCGTGGTTTGCAAATCGCCCAGCCAATCAGAACTTGGAACCTTTTTCTCCCCAGGAAAGTCCCTGCTCTCTAGCAGGGACTAAAAAGGGGTGAACAGGTTCACAAAAAAAAGTTCTAGTTCCCGATCTTTATGGTGTGAACGCAAAATCTCAGGAACTATTGGAACTATTCCTGGGAAAAGTACTCCGGTGTGAAAGTGCCTAAAGCTTTCAGATCTGACCTTAGAGAACAGAGTGGGCGGGGGGGAGACCATTAGATCAGTCCCATCACCCCCCTCACCTCCCTTCTTCTCACCCTTTCTCTTTCTGTTCACATACAGACATCATTAAGAATTAAAGCCACTGCCCGAATACATGAAAAATACATCCTTCCTTCTTTCCGTTCATTATCAAAGATCAAATTGGAAGCAAAAACAGAGATCCTATAAGTACTGGCAAATCCAATCTCAAGCAGCTCTGGTATTTTAGAAAAGGAGGGATGATGTGTTTTATAAAAGCAGACTTCAAGATTTCCAAACACCAAATCCAAAGCAAAAGGAAAGTGATAATGGAAACCTGATGGCCGAAAAACAGCGTTTCAGACAAAGCAAGCAGAATCCAATAAGAGCCATTCAAAGCCAGGCAGCGTGTTAGTGAGGAAACATTGTGATGGTGCACGGGAAGTTAGTAGTGACAGGATGATGAACATTTTCCAACATTTAAAGAGCAGAGAAAGGTATGAAGAGTTCAAGAGAGAAACACAGACTGAGCTATGAATGTGGTTTATGCAGTAAGACAAGGACACATTTTAGCAAAACCATTGAGCAAGGAATTAAAATAAACTGCTACTCAGGTGTAATTAAAGCCTGATTGACAAAAAGGTATACATTTTTTCCATTATGTTTGCTTTATCATAACAAAAAATCCTGCTGCTAACCAGATTGAATTTCATTTAGAAAAGAGGGAAAAGGTTTGGCCAGAAGTAAATATGTCCATCTGTTTGTGAACATAATTCATATACAGTGCTATTTATAAAAGTGGGCTGGAGTAGATGCTAATGTAGATCAAGGTGTCTTCAAAAAGACAGTACATTCTCTAATACCCAGCACTGAAAACCAAAGCTGAGGTTACTTTAAACATGATTCAATACATCTAGTCTTTGTGAAACACAGCATGTCAAATGTGCCAATTGGGTCATTATACATAACAGCTTTTTTAAATCTGCATTAATGAAATTTGGTTTGTTTGCCACTTAGGGCAGAACTCCACAACAACCAAATTGTGGCTTTCTAAAGATGATTTTAGCTAATGTGTGTATATTTTTATGTAAGTATCCCAAAGCAGCTGAAACGGGCTAAAAGGCGTCAGAGCTGAAGGACCTGCAGAGTTTGTGATGACTCTCTGTAGGGTCAATACTACAACCAAAAAATGACATTAGTCATAATCATTTGACCCATTGTTCAAATGAAAGTCAATGATAGTGAGTATTTAAAATGAGAGCTGGTCAAGTCCTTAATCTTAGAGGTCAAACCGACATGGTAGAGTTTATTATATTCTAATTTGGTGGTCCAATAATTTCATGTCTTTCAAATCTGTTTTGTTAAATCTGTTTAGCCTTATCTTTGAAATATTGCACTGCTTCTGCTTTTCTTACTTTGTGACATCTCACTACTCTGTTTGTCTTTGATAATCAGACATTTATTGGTTTTCATATCTCAGGTGGCTTGGACTGGTTTCTTACTGTCCAGTGTGAACTCTAGCACAAACTCGCTGCTGCCGGCCGGGAAGTTGTGTCTCCAGCTGACGTTAGCGTAGTTACTGTTAGGCTCCACCGTCAGATTCCAGATCTCCAGCCCAGAGGCCACTACACAGGGGGGTTCAGGGGTAGAGGGTTAAGGGTCAGGGGCAAGTGGCAGAGATTGCACAGTTACAACAACCACACACGCGTCTCAATGAAGAGCTATGCATGGTGCGAGCACGGAGGGACTCTAGCTACAAGAGCGATCGTTTTAATGGGTACCGAAGTAGATCATGATCTTTCTGAAGCCAGAAGTACATTTCTTTTCATGGACAGGAAACTCACCCATAAGAAAATAACAGAGGATTTGTTAACACTTAGCTGGGATGCTTAATTCTGGTTTGGACTCATTTGACATTAAAAACCAAAAGAAGAGGTGAGCTCTGCCAATATCACAACCTTTATCACTCTAGAGATTAAGGCTACTTTCTTTTATCATTTAATTTAAAAAAGGTTTGTATTCTCACTTCCTGACCAGGAGGTTAGTTACTGGCTGCATCCCAATATTCTGAAGTAATTCCCCACTTTTTGTACAGTAGGTACAGCACAGATTATTGGAATGCAGCTCTGATGTGGTTTCCTGTTTCGTCAGGTGGGAGAAGACAATCGTCTTTTGTTATCCATGAAGTGCCGTTCATTGTACACTAAAACAATAGAAAGACAGTCAAATCCAAAATGGGACAACAGCATGTACCCAACACATTCTGATCATTGCGCCTGGTGGGGACCAGCTCAGGACGTGCAGTGGTAGTGGTCGCCTCAGTCGTAGTGGTAGTAGCAGCAGTAGTAGTAGAAGTAGTAGTAGTTGAGGTACTAATGGTTGTAGGAGCGATGGTAGTTGGAGGAAGAGGAGCGAGAGGAGGAGGAGTAGGAGAGAAAGCTGAATCTACGGAGGCCTCTGTAAGCTCGACTACAAGGGAGGAGGGGGGAGAGAGCAAAGGGTTAAACACAAGGCAGCAGGAGAACATCTAACAGGTACACACACACACACACACACACACACACACACACACACACACACACACACACACACACACACACACACACACACACACACACACACACAGGACAATGAATTCCTCTCAAGCAGCACACATCACTGCGCACATCAAACGTCAGACTAAGTCATCATGGGCGAATGAACCATCACAGCCTTCATTTGAGTGTTTCCTCTTCATCTCTGATTAGATGCGTTCACACCTCTTCATCGTCCTGCATGGACTGAGGTTGCACTGCCACCAAGAGGACACCTGCTGATATTACAACATGCCTGTCACTGTGTTTCTTTAAAAGAAGGAACATTTCTGTGTAGGATCTTGGTTTAGAAAACCCCAACTGGTAACCTTATTTTGATTACCTATTTGTGTTGCATTTAAAGGGCAACACATTTTTTAAATCCACAAAGGTCAGTTGAATCATTATGGGAAGTACTACTTATCTTGTGCCAGTGAGAAAGAGAGTGAGTTAGAGCTTTAGAAGAGCCATAGAGGAAACTGACATGAATTGACTGGATTGGAGATCAGACAATAATAACATCTGAGAGAATAACCCCTGATGATGTCATCTGGGTTTACCTCGGCTTAGATTCACGGACTAACCATTTATAACAAAAGCCTGTGTTACAGACTAGGGCTGTGGACCGGAAATACAGGGGTCAAAGAAAAAATAGGCTATTGGTTGCATTATGGGAAATAATGTGGGATCTAGCTGGGGATGCACCAAAAGCTATACCAGCAAATATTTTAGGATAAGCGACGATGACAAAATGCAAACTATGCTCTGCTAAATTGTCAAGCGGAGTGGTGAAAAAAGTCAAACTGTAATGGTATTATTAAGTACTCATATCAGTATTCGGTATCGGCAAGTACTCACCTGTAAGGACTTGTACTTGCTGTTGGTCTAAAACATAGTGGTATTGCTGTATCCCTAAATCAAGCATATTTAGCTTACTGTTAACCCTTGTGTGGTGTTCCTATTTTGGTTACTCAGCCAGTGTTCGTGGGTCTGGTAGACCCGTTGCCTTTTTGGGCTTCAATTCAACACAATCAAACTATTTTATGTTAAAATACTCAACAGATGTTTACTTCATCTCAATTACAAGCAATATAAACAGCATATGGTAATATTTGCCCTGTTACATTTGTTAGATCACATTAATGAATTAAAGTGCTATTCGTTTTTTTGCCCGCTGACCGGCTGGGCCTGTGGCTCGTCTTCTTTTTGCACCTAGCTGATGCTCAATCTCATCCTCTTCTTCAAAGTCACTGGCAGACTCAGAATTCTCAGAAATGTGATCCTCACATTCTGAAACCTCTTCCTCTTCATCTACATCAAATGTGTAGGGGGGGGGGGGGGTACAGTGGGTGGTCATTGAAAATGTGTTCTGATATATGTTCTTCACAGAAAATGAGCCAAGGCCATTAATTGTGAGTTTGACAAAATAATTTGTCATATAATTTTTCTTTAACTAAATAATGGAAACGGGTCCCACAGACCCGAACACCATAGAAGGGTTAAGTAGGGGCAACATATCTCAACCTCTGTTGCTTCCATTTGGACCCCTCTTCTTTTAAATCTGTCTCTCACAGTTCCCTACATTTTGAAGCAATTGAAGTACCCATTTTAGTATTGCTCCTCTAAAGTACTTTCCAGATGGACCTCATGTTTCAAGTCACAGATCACCATCAAGCCTTTACAGGCTCCTCATTTACGCACATATAGCTGATGGGAAAATACAACACACTGAACGTGTTGTTATGTCACATTTCACTCAGTCTGTGAAAAACATACACCACACTGGGTCCAGCACATCCTAGTCCACTAATGGTTGTTCACTCATAAAGTACCTTAATGTTTAGGTCTTCTCCAGTCAGTAAAGGGTCCTGATACTTATGCCCCCCCCCCCCAAACATTTCCATCACACCACAACCCCCAACCCCAGCCAGCATACTCGTATCCCCAGACAGGAGACCAATCATATCATCAAACCACTGTGCAGGGGAGGGAAAGTAGGACGTGATGATGGAAACATCTGAAACCATTACAGCCCAGTGAGGGGGGGCGGGTCAGAACAGAGCTTCTGGACAGCTTACCTGTGATCCTCAGTACTGTTTGTACCACTGACCAGGTGAGTGCAAGCAATGGATAAAGATGGCAGAGTGAGATGACTTTTGGAAAAGCTCAGAAGCAAGATGATAAGCCAGTGACGGAGTTTCTTTGTAACCCCCAGCACACTCATCAATTCACATCATTTTTCAAAATGTTTTCCACATCCTGACAAATTGACGCAAGGACATGCATCTCCTCCCATCACACACACACACACACACACACACACACACACACACACACACACACACACACACACACACACACACACACACACACACACACACACACACACACACACACACACACACACACACACACACACACACACACACACACACACACACACACACACACACACACACACACACACACACACACACACACACACACACACACACACACTTGTTATCATCATGTTGACTGAAAAATGGATCAGAACACATGGGTTGCTACACAAGGCTAACTTGTGTCCCATGGCAGGAGGAGGCAGTGATGCTCTGAGATTGCATTAAGGTGTGCTATCAGGGATTGGTGGAGAAATCTAAGTTTAAATGTCAACATAACATACAAATAGTTAAAGGAGGGTCCTTCAGAAGCTTTCAGGGTGATTGACCTAAGGTCTGTCTAGCAGCTGCTACAAAAATATCTTCAGCTTGTGTTAACCACAATTCTCATTTCAGGCATTTCAAAAAAACACGTTTAAAAAAAAAGGTAGATTTTGAGACAGAGTTGCCAGAATTGGGAGAGTGCTGACTCATTCCAGTACCACAATATATACCTAATAATTAGAATGTGTAAAATATGTGATGTTACATTTTCACATACCTTCATATAATAAATATTTCACTCACTTAACCTGTGTTCGAGCTATAGGTGACCTTAAACATTGAGTTGCTGCTTGGATCCCTGACAGCACACAGCAGCAGGTGGAGAGATGAGAGAAGGAGACAGCAGGACAGTCCACTAGCTAAATGACTATACCATATACCTATAATAGATATTGTATAACTGCATGTATAACTACTGAGCTTGCATGTCTACAGATCAATTGTGCAAATGTTTTACAGTTCAGAAATTATGAATGACAAACTGTAATTTTGACCTGATGGTGGATGTGGTGTTAACATTTGTTTTAGAAGATCTGTCACTCAATGTATGGACTGCAGGACTTGGATAATTGAGCATCCCTTCAAGCTGGTTATCTTGAGTCTGATCAAAGTAATCATTGAAAAAGGTTAGGCTCTGATTGAATATGTTGAATACGCAGTCACAGAACAGCTTCCTGTGGGGTACCACACAAAGGGCTTGTCATGATACTTGACTGACTGTCAAATTAAAGGAAAATGTGAGTTTCCTTGATGGGGTCAAAACTAGTGTAGCTGCTCCCTCTGCTGCCTGTAGGGTGAGCTGCACTCTGATGGATTATACAATGATATAGTGGACTGCTCTGCTGTCTAGTGGGAAGATGAGCAGTACAGAGATATGGAGGGGGGGGGTAAGGAAAGGCAACAGGCTCGCTGTGCTTCTCATTCCCCATTACCTAGGCCTGTAGAGTCAGTACCGTTGTCTGCCAACAGAAGAGGAGAGGAGACAGGAGAGAGAGGGGGGGTGTGAGAGGACTGAGATGGGCAACATCTTCTCGGGTTTGGAGGAAGACGTTTCTGTCAAAGTTTGAAATGCAACAACACTTTCTCCTGAAGAAAAAGTTGTGATGAAAATTGCTCTGTGTGGAAAGTGAGTAGGAAAAGATTATGTGTGTGTGTTTGTGTTTGTGTTTCTGTGTGTGTGTGTGTGTGTGTGTGTGTGTGTGTGTGTGTGTGTGTGTGTGTGTGTGTGTGTGTGTGTGTATATGTGTATGTGTGTGTGTGTGTGTGTGTGTGTGTGTGTGTGTGTGTGTGTGTGTGTGTGTGTGTGTGTGTGTGTGTGTGTGTGTGTTTGAATTGGTTCATCCATCAGTGACAGACCCATTCTTTCTCCATCTGATACAAACAAAGAGGCCAGTGTTTACTAGAGGGCCTCACTCACTTTCTATTTCTAAGTGTGTGTCTGTCACACACAGACACACACACACACACACGTTCCAGTGATGCACACAGCCAGACTCTTACGAGGTAGTCATCCTATCGAACCAGTCTAGTTGCCAGGCTGAAGAATGGCTGTAATTCCGTGGTAAAACCAGACACAATACAGCAGAGAGAAGCTACAGTGTCAGATGATGCCAAATCCCATTCAAAACGTTCAGAAATGATCCTATTCAAGTTTTAAAAACTAAATTATTGTAAGATAATTTATTAAAGAATAATCATTTACTGTATTATTTTTGCTTCCCTACCAATGACTCTATTTTCATTTTGAGTCATTTTCTAACAGCTGGTTGCTGTAGGTTAAGGAAACATTAAAGGAAGAAAATGTTATGTGGTTAAAGAGTTTTTAAAACAATTAGGGTACAAGACAAAGACAGGTAGGATACATCAGGCTTTGTATATCCTAAAAGAACTTTAAACGAACAATTCATTATTGGCATTATTGTCTCATCCTTATCATTTAAAAATCAATGGCTCAAAGTGGTTGGGACTAACATAATCGAGTCAGCTTAGAACTGTGACTTTTTTTAACCTTCTTTAAACCAATAACATAAACTATTAAACGTAAAAAAACAATGAACTTGCTATGTTTTTTTCCCCTCCAGTGAATTGGCTCCGTATACAGTGAGGTTAAGTGTCTCACCACATCTTTATGGAAGCACTGACTGTGTTTTTTTTGTTGGTATGAATAATCACCTTCATTTGTGAAGTGTGGGGACTCCTCAGCGAACACTTCCCCCGCCCCCACCTGTGTGAGCGCTGACAGGAAGAACTTGTAGCGGGTGGATCGGTCCGGCAGGCGGAGGCTGAACTCTGTCACATTGGGAAGGAAGGTCTCCAGCTGGTGGCGGCCCATCCTGGAGGCGTTGACTACACACACAATCACAGAGAACGACAGAGGGTCAGTTTGCTGTCAGAATTTGCCACACATGATCAGATTTACTCAAGTACTGTACTTAAGTAACATGTGGTTGTACTTCCATTTTATGCTAGTTTTACTCCACTACATTTATTGAATACCTTTAGATACTTCACAGATGTGGATGAATGATGTGAAATATAATCAAGTGTTAAATCAGACTTTAGTTCCACCTGGAGTAAATCCACAAGCTACCCTGCAGTATACAAAGTCATTCAAACTAGCTGCACCTTTACCAGCTTTGAGAACACTTTCATGATCAATCATTATAAAACATATCATAATCTATTATTCTGAAATGGACCAATCTGCACAATGACTATTTTTACTTTTGGCACTTTAACTATATTTTGATGCTAATAGTTTTCTACTTTTACTTGAGGAACATTTTGATTACAGGAATTTTACTGTAACAGAGTATTCCCACACTCTGGTACTTTACTGAAGTACAAGATGTGAGTAATACTGCCACCTCTGTAAATGATCAAACGGTGAGTCTGGCACTACTGTAGCTGTCACCTCTGTGCTTCCTCCTCACAGTTCATCTTTTGACTGGCCACCGTTACTGTTACTCAGGTGTGTAGAAGTGTTTTCATTCATTCTGCTGCCCTGCTGTGTCTCACATTGTAAACTAATTTGGTCAAAATGCAATTTACTTAACATTCCTGTTCCAAACATTCCAAAACAAATGATGTCAGGATGTTAGTGCCAGAAAAATAACATGTGTGCTTGTATAGCACTTTTTTAGAAAATAATTAGGATCACTTTCATAACGTTTTGGGTTCTATTCATATGTATATCATCTGCAGTCTTGTGGGTCCATTTTCTAAATCTTTCAACATGTTTGCATTTTTTAACTCACAAATGAGTTTTCATTTTGTGTAAATAAGTTCTATTGACCATACATTTCTGAAAAGAAGAGTAAAACTTGTGTTAATACTGTAAGTATGAATAAAGTTGGCTTATAAGGTGTAACACAGATTTGGGTGAATATGTATACAGTTTATACTATGTAGGACAGAAGTTGCACAGTGGAAACGAAGACAGCATAAGGGTTGAATAAAAACTATAAACCAAAAAAAAGAATCAACCCAGTAATAAAATGCTTTCTGTCTGAAGGCTGGAGGTCTGTATTTATCTGAGTTGAGTTTAGTCGTTTTGATCAATGTGAGCAGCTCACCTGTCTGGTACTTGAGCTGGTAACCAATCAGGAGGCCGTTGGGCTCTAGAGGCTTGTCCCATTGAAGGTGGATGGTGTCAAAACCTCTCCTGTTTATCCTGAAAAACTTGGGAGCATCCGGCACTAAAAATACACACACACACACACACACACACACACACACACACACACACACACACACACACACACACACACACACACACACACACACACACACACACACACACACACACACACACACACACACACACACACACACACACACACACACACACAATAAAGGGGTCAGGAGTTAAAAGCTACTTCCATAGTCAATCTGAATTCTGGCAGTATGGTTGAGGTCTGGTTCTGCATATTAAAAAGTCTGAACACTTGAAATAAGATGTGGTTTCTCTTGTAGGATATATTTCAGTTGTGAAGCAGCGTCCTCACCCCCCTCCTTGGTGGTGATCTCCACCGTGTTGCTGGGCGGACCCTCTAAGCCGCTGTTGGCCACCACCATGAACATCTTGTATTTAGAGAATGGCACCAGATCGCTGAGGACTCCCGATGGCTCTGCAACTACGCTGTAGAACCCTTTGGTCTTCTTCTCTTTACTGACCAGCAGACCTGGAACCAGACTGGACTCACGCCAGTAGTACAACTGGGGAGGAGCAGGAGAAGGAAGTGGTTATTATGTGAAAGACCATCGGAGGAGATGAAACCAGAGAAACTGAGATTTAGAGTGTGTGTAGCAGGCACAGAATCAAAGTCACACAGGCTCACTCTGTTTTTTCTGCAGAAAGTAACATTCAGGTCCACATTCAAATACAATTTCCGGGTGGAATTTCTGGTTAATAATTTGATCAGGTATAGCAAACACTTCACACATAAATGCAAATATCTAAAGGTTAAGCCCCACTTCACTGGACAGAAGAACTAACAAAACATTTTTTTAAAGTTTTAAACAGTTTATCTTAAAATGCAGAATTTTTCCCTTGACAGGGTTCACACACTTTTTCACCAATGATTTTCAGTGACTTTTCCATGACTTCTCCAGGAACTTTACCTAATCTTCCATGACCAAAGAAATGACTCTTTCTCAGCGGTACCACTGAAAATGGTTTATTTTAACACGGAACAGGAAAATAAGGTCTGCATATGAAACATGTTGTGCTTCTACACGCTAAAGCAACTAAAATCTCTCAACAGCAAAACACCTCGACAGTTAAATGCCATTTTACGTTTCATTACTATACGATACAGTATTTATTATCATTATAGTATTACTATGTTGGCGATTAGATAAAATATAAATTATATTTGATGCAACTCTAGTTAAATTTCCATGACTTTTCCAAAAAACTTTGGGAAAAATATTGTTTTCCATAACTTTTCCAGGGCCTGGAATTAGCATTTTGAATTTCCATGACTTTTCCAGGTTTTTAATGACCGTAAGAACCCTGCTTGAATACAAAGAAAATGTAACAACGAAAATGTAACAAAAGCCTATTATTTCTCACTATTAAATGATGAACAGTAAATAGTCCTGCATTACGGTGTATGCCACATCTGTTCTACCCAAACCCTGCAGTGGTTCCTGACATCAGAGAGAGAGGACCCACCCTGTACTCCTTGAACTCCCCCTGCACAGAGCTCAGGTCGACGGGCCTCCAGTGAAGGTTCACCTTGGTGTTGTCGGCCTTCGACACCCGCAAGTCAGTGGGAGCGTCGCTGGGATCTGAACGCACGGAGAAATGGGCATGTTATGTTTTATTTATGGAAAGGTGCAGTTCTGTTCATAAAGAAATAAACAAGTTCTGTCAGTGGGGCTCTTATTGCTTCGCAGACAACAGCACTAAGGGATAAAAAGCTATTTTAGGCGCAAGATTTAACAATGATATTGTAAGACGCTGAGTTTTTGTCATCCTGAAAAGCTTCAACACGAAATATCTACCAGCTTTATTCAAAGAATCAACTTCCTATTGGCTTTCACCAATGGCTCTACAGTACTCACTGTCCTCCCCAGAGTACCCAGTGACCACATTGGACTCGGGCCCCTGCCCAAACTCGTTCCTGGCCTGGATTTTGATCTCGTAAGGCACGTAGGTGTCTGTGTTGTGGACGACATGTTTGGGCCCCGCTGTGGTCACATTCCTCCACTCCTCCCCTGCATCCTTCCTCCTCCACCACACACTGTAGTGCATGTTGGGGCCATTTCTCTCCAGATCCAGCAGAGGCTGGAGAAAACAGAAAGTGGGCTGTTAAAGAATGTTTTCTGAATACAGTGTTTTCAAATTAGTAAGAGATGAAAACACTTAAGATGAAGTCAGCCATTAGCCAACTTTTTCATGGAAGTTAAAACAGTTTCAAACATTATTTTCAGTCAAATAAATACCATTAAAACAACTAATACTTCGATATACCACTTGATTTTACCGTCCCAATTCCATCCATGATCATTTCTTAGAATAATGCATTCATTGCCGTTACGAACAATAGCAATGTCCTGCCCTCAACATGTCCTACCTCCCAGGTGATCTCCATATTGTCCTTCTTGGATCCCCATCCTCGTAGTCCTCTGGGAATAGCATCTGGGACTTTTGTTAACAGAACAAACAAGTCAACAGTATTACAATTACATTAAAGAATGTACCCACACCAGAGTTTTGAACTCTTTCATGTATAGAGCAACTTTGTCTCAAGCTAGCTACCGTACTTGGCATTGTGTAGCAGTCAGTAAATATAGTACAGTATAATACTATACTTATATACAAATACAACAGCATACACCAGGATGGTATATGATATGATTAAGTATCTGTTTTGTTTTTTATACACAGTATGACATGTTATTTATATATATTATTAGAGTAACATAATCAAGTGTATAATATAATATGACATATTAAGTATAACAGATTATATCATTGTATATTATAATATATACATATTTAGGAGAAATCATTTCTATTCAAGCAAGACTGCAAAATAAGAGCGCAATTATTTTATTTTATTTACATTTATTGTGAAGAATGTTTTTTCTGCTTCCATATGTAAAGCAGCTAGAAGGAAAAATCCTGGCTTCAGGTTATTTCAGTTTGAGGATATTATCTTACAGGCTGGAAATTCTTTATTAAGAGGACACTTCCACAACTTCAAATCAAAGGTCACAGTTTGTTTTGTGTAAAGAACATGAAGTTATTATCTGATGTGAAGACATATAACCTCAGAGTCTTTTAACAGCCAGAAGCAGATGATGTCAGATGGGTGCGTGTGGTGCTGCTCACCCGCTCCGCTGGTCTTGTATCGGGGGAGGGCCGGCTGGGGGTGCTCTGGCCCACGGAGTTGAAGGCGATGACTCTGACTGGTAGTTGACGAAGGGGTTGAGCTGCAGGATGACAGAGTTCAGGTCTCCGGGGTACGAGGATAGGTCCTGCCACCTGCCGGACTCCCATCGGTCCTCCTCAAACTGGACCAGGAACTCTGCAGAGACACAGAGCCGAGTGAGGAGAGGGAGACCAGAGGGGGGGTGTTCCTCAGGGGGGTCATTATAGCTTTGTCTTCATTAATGAGCTACACTCTGTCAGGAAACTGACATAGCAAGCTATGCTTGTGTAGGGCTGGGCTTTATATCGATTAGTATCAATTTGTGATATGAGAATGGATATGGTCTCAGATTTGGGTATTGTAATTGTTGTCTTATAATGGTTTGAGAAGCAGTAACAGTGAAAATCATGTCATTTTTCTGAATTCACATGAAATCACTGTTTAATTTTTTTCCTTTACCCACCTAGTCACTTCATCTTCATTATGATGATTATTTATCAAAAATCTGACTGTTTAGTTATTTGTCAAAGCATCCATAGTCAACCCTAAAATATCGTTAAAATATCAATACTGAGATGTTGGGTCAAAATATTGTGATAGGACTTTCTTCATAGAGACTAGCCCTATGCTTGTGACACCTGTCAAGGTTCTGACCTGTGATCGGACTCCTGTGGTCGTTCCCGGGGATCCAAGTGAGGCGAACACTGCGAGCCGCGGGGTCCGACAGGTCCAGATCCATGGGGAGGGTCCGGACGGTCTGCAGAGAAACTGAGCTTAGACAAGGGAACACACTCCAACACACACATGCAGGCAACTACAGGCATGCTGCAGGACACGTGTCACTCATACTGAACAAGATCATTTTAGCTCCTAATCTGTCAATCAATCTTAAATCAAGACACACCATTAGATTTTGTTATCACCCAATAACACCTCCAAATCTCCTCCCAATACAACCATTTGTTCTTTTTAGGAAATTGTTAATATATAACCTTGTGAAATTAGTAAAATATAAAAACAACTCTACTAGTCCACAAACTCAGAATGGGTGGAATATGGCTCTAAATGGGACATCACGAGCAGTCTGGACAAACATTTTCAGACTTACTATGAGAGTAAATGACTGGACAGGATGGATTGTGATGCATGCAAGTCATGTACAAATCCCTTATAATAAATAATATAATTACAGCAGAGGCACAATTAAAAAAGACGGCGAGGACAAAAAGTAAAAGAAAAGACGACTAACAGAAAAACCATCAGAACAGAAAAGAAAAGACAAAGAGATTTCCACCGAGCCGTGTGTTTACCTGGAGGCAAGGCACTAGAGACTGAGGGGTGGAGGGAGGCTTCCTCTGTGGGGGTGGGGGGGGGGGGGGGGCCAGGAAGTGGGGGTAAAGGTTAGAGTTTGAAGGTTAGTCTAGAAGCCAGTCATCAGCTAAGGAGCACAATAGTCAACATGTCATTTAGTATTGTATTAATACAGGTCAGACCACTAATATGTACAAACAATGTTCACACAGCATGTTCAAAATGAGCAGACAAAGCAGCTTCTCTGCAGCACTATAGCACAGAACTACAGTATCTCAGGACGCTGCATGCAAACGGCTACATCAGTGATAGTAAGTAGTGTTAAGGCTAAGCTAGCTAAGCATTTTGGTATGTAGTACACATATGCATGATTTCCACTTGAAGACATACAGAGCTGAAAATAGTAAAGTGTCAGGAAGAACTGAGGACATTGACAGTAATGTTTAAAGTTAATCGTTATAAGAAATAAGACAACAAAAACAAAAGGTTATAGTGTGTATTTATGTGTATGTGTGCTGGAGAGGGCAAGAGAGGACATCATTTGAACATTTCAATGTTGACAAACTGCCTACTTCTACTTTACTATAGCCTTAACACTATATCTAAATGTGAGTTAAAGCAATTATACTTTAAGATATTCAACTGGCATCCATAGTTAGATCTTTACACAACATTATTTTGCATGGAAATGACATAAGGTTACACTTTAGATTTTTTTTTATATGACATAAAACTCAATTAGTATATTGAATGTGAATTTGTGATTGTCTCCAGCTGCTCAGATTGTGTACCTAACACAGTGAGGCGGGCTGAGGCTGAGTCCTCGTCTATCTCAGATCTCACAGAGCAGCTGTATGTGCCCTCATCGCCTTCGTTCACATTAGGGATGGTCAGGGACTGCTCGTTTTTCTTCAGCCTGGGGGGGGGGGGGGACAGACACAGAGAAGGATTGCTTGTTAAACATCAATAATTCAAGTTCATCTCTCTGTGTGAAATGGATCAGGCATGCAATGCTAAAATCAACTAACTGTCCAGGTTTTGAAGACGTAAAGTGGGTTTCTCACCCTTAAGATATTCTATGCTCATGCTGTGATCACACTTTTATTTTACAGTCAGTCACTTCTCCGCAAATATTGTGTTATTTTTTTTGGGAACATTGTCCCATATGTACCCTGCCTTATAAACTACACCATGTACAGACCAAGAAGAATGTTTTTTTTTTTTGCAATGAAAGCATCTTTATTCAAGTTGACTAAGAATATACTAATGTTTCAAAATGAATGTGCTTATCTGCCAAATATTAGACTTACAGTATACATGTACAACCCATATTACCTTAACATTTCAATTAATCACAAACAAACTAAGGACCGATGGTACACCATATTCATCTTATTAAATTCCTTTGAGGTGAGTAGAGTAAAGGGGATTTCTTTGTGGAAAAATGACCACTTTGCATAAAATGTCTTTTTTATCTGTTGAAACACTGACAGGATAGCTGGTGGTTGACTCTACAGGTGCAGCATCAGAGGTTGTGTAATGTAGGTGTAGGTGCTGGTACCTCCATCCCAGGTGGAGGGGCTTGTCGTCCTTGGTCCAGCTCACAGTGACGGGCAGGCTGGGGTCAGAGGTCACCTTACAGTCCAGGTGGACCGTGGAGCCCCGGATGGCGGACTGGTGCTCCGGGGCTCTGATTATACGTGTGGGCTCTGAGGTGGAGGGAGGTGAAGGGGGAACACACACACACAGTCACACACACATACTACATGAACTCACTCATTTAGAGGCATCCAGGAGAATGAGTGACAGGTGACATCAGGACAGCAGATAGCTTACACATCTTCCGGCGCAAACTCATCTCTTTCGACTCCACTTCGAGCGATATAATTACTAACAAAGCATATACTAATAAAGGACTGGCTTATCTAAAGCCAGTTGAGTAGCACTTGAAATGTTTGGCTCTATGAAACCTGATGTACTATATGATTCTGTTTTCTTCAAGTTTGTATCTTCTTGGTCGAATGCACTTATTGTAAGTCGCTTTGGATAAAAGCGTCAGCTAAATGCAATGTAATGTAATGCAATGCAATGTAATGTGTGTCTGATGGCTGACAGGGAGCAGGTGGATGGAACACACTCTTTTCTAAAAGGCTAACACACACAATATCACTTCACTGTTAGCAGCACAGCTCCCAACATCTTTCTGTTGAAGCAGGTGAACTAAATCTGCACCAGGAGAGATGACATTACTTTCAGCACAGTCTGCTGTTAATAACACAAACATATACAATTCTCTTTTCCTTTGAGAAGCTATTTTGTAAGAAATGCACGGAATCATTGTAAAGTGCTGTGCTTTGATGTCCAACCCTCCACCGCCTCCTCCTGCAGCCCCTTTGCAGAATAAGAACCTCCCACTTCCTGGACTGGCAGATTCTTCTTAAAGATATTTATCTATTTGTAACTGATTGTTGTGCTTTTTAAATATGGGGTTCCGTACTTGCCATTTGACCAGACAAATTGTAATGAAAACTAAAATTGTACCTGTTGGTAAAGAGAAGTCAAGGAAGTTTGATTAAAGGCACGAGAGATTTGAAAAATGTCCAGCGGTGCGGGCTGTTTGGCACAAGGGAAAGAAATAATTTCATTCAACACAAATGTCCTCTTTTACCAAACCAGGTCATGGGATTCCATGAAGAAGTCATAACTGGACATGAGTTCTTGCATGGTTACAGGATTTAATATCAGCATCAGTCTGAGGGCAGCAGTGGTGACTGACCTTTGACCTCCAGGCGGACCTGGTTCTCGGCCTTTCCCAGCATGCTGCTGGCCACACAGGTGTAGGTGCCCTCGTCCTCCATTCTGGCCCGTATGATCTCCAGGGTGCCGTTGACATAAACGCGGTACTGCCCGCCATCCAGCCCACTGCCCTGTCCGTTCTTAAACCTACACACATTAAAAACACAGAGTATAAACAAGTGCATTCCATAATAGAGTACCACTTGCTCAAATACACATGGACATGGTCCTCCAGCGCAGTGTTTTTCAACATTTTTTGAGCCCCGGTAAATGTTCTAACATTAAAGAAATCCCACGGTTCACCAACAAGCAAAAAGAAACAAAATGATACGCTGTAGCTTAAAACAGCGTATATAAAATGAAGATATAATGAAGATTTAATAACAAGGCTTTCAATTTGGCCACAAGTTCAGCTGCTAATAGCTAGCTTAGAGCTCTCTCAGGCACCTTTGTGGTGTTTCTCAGAAATGTTACCTATTTCTCAGTTTGTTTACGAAGGCTAACAAAATAGTCTGTGTTCCAAATCCAAACGAAAGATAACTTTCACTGTATTGCCTCCAGCTCACCGTTCTTTCTTTATGTTACCACCACTCATACTAGGATCTTCCTCTGGGTTGGATTTTGTCCAGGATCCAGTTCAGTTTTTCCAAATATTCATTCAACGGTGTTCGTCTTCTCAACGCAACCTCTCCCGCACATCACTCAATTCTACTGTTTTAACGGGCTAGCTACTGCCACAGAAGAGTATTTAAGTACTCAGCTAGCTGCTACATTGCAGGCACAGATGTACAACGATGGCAAGTTATTTGCATTTTTGGACCAATTTAGTGAATAGCACAACTTCGGCACACCTGACCATCTCTCACGGCACATCGGTTGGAAATCACTGCTCCAGAGGATGATGACTACACAAATATTTCTGCATCTGAGTAACCAACATGTGGTGAGAGGCTCACCAGCGCAGGTCCGGCAGAGGGGAACCGAAGAAGGGACAGTCCAGGAAGGTGCGGTTGTTCTGGATGACTTTAATCAGCTGGTTCTTAGGAGCCAGCATCCTCGGAGGCATGTCTGCAGAGAGCACAGCGGATCACACATTTACCAATTCAATTCTTACAATGTCAATTGTTTCGATGTTTTAGCAACATTTCATTTCATAAAAACTCAATCCCAATAGGCTCTTATCCAGCCAAACACTTTGTAGAAAAGCAAATACTGTATGTTATTCATAATATAACTAATGTGAAGTGTATACTTCCGGACAATGCAACATAAATGAAAACAAGAGAAGTATAAGTGTAAATATATGGGGAAAAGGTTTTCACAAAATGCTATCCAAATTTGATTATTGAAGATATTGTGTCTGGATGCATATCTGCTTTAGAGATTTCAGGGCTACAGAGAGACGTGTAACTTCAGCGCAGTTTAGTGACTGCTCTGCATCCATTCTGAAACCCTGAGTGTCTCACCGAGCACGCTGACGAAGGCGTTGGCCAGCAGGTAGCCGTGCTCGTTGGAGGCGTTGCACTGGTACACAGCGCTGCTTCCGATCTGTACCGAGCGGAAGATGAGGGTGTCCCCCTGCACCTGTCTGCTGGGGTTGTGTGGAGAGCCTGAGGGTGAGGGGGGGGGGCACAGAATGGAGTGTTACAGCCTTACAGAAAGCATTTTAAGATATACAGTAGAGACATATTCTAAACTTGATTTGATGAGTCGTAACTTTGATGGTCCGTGAATAATAAACCTTACAACCTGTTTGTCTTTATCATGCCAAGCCGGTTCCCCTATATCTGGACTACATATGGTCTTTTTGAAAGACGCAGGGCCTTAGGCAAGAACATTTGCAAAACAAATGTATCCAATTTTTCTGTGAGGCTCGTTAGTATGAGGATTCCATTTCAGATTAAGCAAACTCTCTTGAAAGTACAAACTTGTTTTAAATTCAAGAGAGCTCCTGTTTGAAATATGATCATAACATTATAGCTTACAGTAGATGATGTTACACTGACAGGCGTTATATCACACGGTCGTACTTGACAGACATCTGTATTAAGACCCTGATGAAGCTGTTGGATAACATCATTTTTCCCAAACAACTTCTGACCTGTACTTAAATAAAAATAACTCTGTCAATTGGTAAGCCTCCTATGCTGAGGATATATATAAACACACACACTTTTCTGTGAGGAACATTTGTATTGTGTGCTATGGAATAACAATATAATAATATTGAAGAAAGTGGAACACCTAAAGACACTATGTTCGGAGAAACTCCAAGAAAGTAAGTGTACATAACTATGACATGGGTTACTATTTACTAGTTACTAGTTACTGAGCCTCAGACCTGGCTGTAACAGTGCTTTTAAATATAGACTCACAAATTGATTTTTAACAATTATAAAAGCATAAAATGGAATAGCAATTTGCAACCTTCAGTTTAATTTGTTATGTTGTAATAAAAAAACAAGTGTTCATTTGTTTAAAATAATTGCAATGCCAAGTGACCGGTATTTTATTGAATAATATTTATAAGAACAAAAACAGGAGGAATATTTACTGTCTATGGGCTGTCCGTTGATCAGCCACTGGATGTTGGTTTTGGGGTTTCCGTTTGCGCGACACACCAGGCGCCCGTTCTCATCAGGGGCCAGCACCAAGTTCGTAGGTTTGTCCAGCCAATAAGGAGCCGCTGTGGGACACAGAGAGGCAGATCAGCACGAGGGGCTCAAACACATATTTTAATGAACACATAACCTCTGTAACCTCCTCACCTTTGACCTGGACAAAGATGGAGTGGCGTATGCTGCCTAAATGACTGTTGGCCATGCACACATACTCCCCAGCATCCTCCTCCGACACGTTGATGATCTTCAGGGTCTTGTTGTAGTTCTCAAACTTCGTCCGCCCTGGCAGGTCCCCCCCCTTCTTAAACCACTTGATGGCGGGGGTCGGCCTGTAGGGGAAGGACAGAGGTGAGGTTTTTTTTATGAGAGGGGCACATTCAATGTGGGACAAAGGAGACAAGGCATTGATCAAGAGTACACTTTTGGTTCAGTATAAAGTCATAAGGCGCTCAAAAACTCATAAAATACAATTATTGTTGTTTGATTAAGTTACAGAAATTATGTCAATTACTTACTGACAATTTGGCCGGTGTGTGTGTGTGTGTGTGTGTGTGTGTGTGTGTGTGTGTGTGTGTGTGTGTGTGTGTGTGTGTGTGTGTGTGTGAGCTCACAGTCCAGCAGCGATACACTCCAGCAGCAGTTGCTCGTCTCGTAGCACCATCTTGGAGCTCTCACTCCCTGAGGGTGAGAGGAAGGTGGGCGTGGACTCTGCCAGTTTACGGCCTGCAGACAAGGTGGGGTTATTACACACACACAAAAAACACACACACACACACACACACACACACACGCACGCACACACACACACACACACACACATACACACACACACACACACACACACACACACACACACACACACACACACACACACACACACACACACACACACAGTTGATCTGTGTACCAATACTTCTTACAAGGGGCTGCACATCCTCCTTGTAGGCACTGAGAAGTTAATCTAACACTATTATTCCCATAATTTCCTTGTGGCTCTGTTCCATCCCTGCCAGGCTCTCCCTGCAGTCTGTTGAGGGGCCAGAGCGGCCTGTAAATGGGTTTAACACCCTCTGGCTTGTCTCACAGGAAGACATTAGGAGATGCAGAAAAAACAATGGAGTCATTGATCTTGCTTTAGGTTTGGCGAGGGGACAGAGATGGGAAAGATTGCCATGAAAGGCTCAAACTAATCTCATTACAGCAGAACACTGCAAGTTTTATCAGCTGCTTTATTAAACATCAAACTAAACCGTATTTTAGGTCATGCACTCTAGTTGACGCTATTAAACAAACTGCTGTTAAACCTCCCTGCAGGGCTTGGCTTAAGCATGTGTAACCTTGCCAAAACCAGAGCAGCCTTTAGAACAGAACCCTGTGTTGTGTGGAGTTGGCTTCTACAGCCTTTAATAATCCACACATAGCGAATGACTGGGGAGGAGGATTGATGATAAAGATTTATTTGAAACCTTTGCTGAATGTACATTTTATTTAAACAGTTCTATAGAGAAAGTCTCAGTATTTATAAGTTTTGGACCCAAAACGTTTGAGCCTAAATGAATCAGTCAGTGTGGGGTGTGATCAAACTGCAGAGCGCTGTCTTTGTTTCTATACTACACCAGGACGTATGTGGCATTTTAATCCTGCGTGTATCAGCGTGAACTCACTTTTCCTGTTTTATCTACGGTAAAGAATACTGAGTCATTTAAAATGCAAAAGTATTTATGCAAGATGAACACTTTAAAGGTTTCACTTTTGAAGGCCCAATTTGGAAGTCAAAGTAAAGAGGGTGCAGCTGAAATGTCCATTATACTGTAACCCTTAATTGCACAGAAAACTTGAACCAAGTGGGTTTATAAACCGTTATGGAACTGTTTTCCTTAATTTTCTCTTCTACTGTACATGAATTCTCACCATATCTTTGTATGACAGCTAAGATTTATTTCCCAATGGAAAAAAAACTAATTGTAATAAAACCTGATCATCCATCAGTCTATCCAGGCTAACTAGTTAACATGGCATGAGTTTAGAGTCACCCTTTGACATTCAGCTTAATGCCCATACAGGTTAAGGCTGACCCTGTACTACATCTGACTGTATGCAGCATTATCATTGATATTTGACTCATATTGTTTGGAACTACACCACTGACTGAACATTTATATTTATTTCCAATTGATGCGTTTGATGCCAAGACTGATTTAGCTGGCCCTTTGATCTGTACTACATTCTATATGCACATTTCCAGTCTGATCCAATCACGAGACAGATGCTGTTAACACTGTGGACATACAATCCAATAAGCAGAGAGCTGGAGCTTGCAGAGATGTGTGGGGTTAAATTAGCATTAGCCTCTTTTGTGATGCAGATCTGTGTGGGATTAAAGCATCTGTTAGCGGTTAGTTTCTCCAGCGGTCAGAAAAGGAGGATCTGTTATTGTCAGTGACACTGTGAGGAGAAGAGGAGTGAACAGAGGGGGACATGTAGAGAAGGCGGTTGAAGGTAAGAAATGCTGATCATCCAGTACACAATCGCTATAGAGTGAGCTACGGCAATGCAGAGAGCACCCTGGAGACATGACATCCTGCTGACGAGGCTGGCAAGGCTTCCCAGGGTGCATTGCAGATGTATACCCCCTCCCACTGATAAAAAAGACAGGGTTGTGTTTTTTGCTTCTGTGTGTGTTCTTAAGAGATCAGTGATCAAATAGCTAGCGTGTGTGTTTCTGTGTGGGTATGAGCGGGATTGGGGAGTAATGGATTACATGTAACTGTATTACATAATCAGGATATTTATGCAAAAGGTGGAAACCTGATTTATCAAACAAAAATACTGTGTGTGCTTTTAACTCATTTGTTTAACAGCATTTGTAAACTATACTATTCTGTAAGCCTCAAATATAAGAGGACACATTTTTGATCCTAAATATCTTGGTTTCATCTTTTCCAAAGGCAAATTGTTCTGTTGTCTTAAATAATACACTAAAAAACCTTTTATTGATTTGTCTTTTCTCTTGGATCTATTTGCATTGTATTTGACCCTGAGGACATCCAAAAGTAACGTAAAGTAATCAGGTTACATTACTTGTATATTGTGATACTCAGATTACATTCATGATTGATTCAGGTAATATAACGGATCACATTTTGAAAGTAACCCTCCCAACCCTGGGTATGAGTGGTCGCATGTGAGAATTTAGAAATATGTGAGTCGCGCACACATGAAAGTAGGATGCAGCAAACCTTATTTGCATAAATATATACTACTATTAAGGACCCCAGCATGAATCCACACTGAATATTCATCATTTGACCTAAGCCTCGTCGAGTCTTCAGTCCCACTGGGCCTCGGAGCCAGCCCAGTCTATCTGCTCCCTTTGGGACATATCCCATCCACCCCTGGGGTTCACTGCCCCCCCTCGTCAACCATACAGCCCCCCGCCACCCCCCCCTATCAGTTGACATCACCCGAGCTCACTTTTCTACATGAAGGTTAGGAGGTTGAATTAGTGCCTAAGGTCAGCGTGAGGTCACCGCTGGAACCTCACTGAGCTAGCGGGTTAGTGTGCTAGCCATGTTACTGTGGGACATGAATACGGACAGGAAGTGGAGCTGTCCTGACAGGAAGTGACTCACCACCATAGGGGTCAGTGGCATTGTAAGATGTTTCATCATACGGCTCGGCTGAAAACACAGGCACACACACAGAGAACCTGAACACACACATTAACAGATCTGAAGGAGACATCTTTACATTATATCAAGATCACCCAACAGGTCATGGTCTCTTATCTACAGCAAACTGAGAAAATGGTATGAAAGGTTATGATTGAATGTATTTCATGTCATATCATGACATCACCTCTAGATGGGGATATGTCATCCTTCATTTGGAATAGATTGTGATCTAAAGCACACAGCAGGTATTGAGAGAGAAAAGGACCACAGAGTTCATACACTGTTACCTGAGGGGTCACTATATTGGCTTTGAATATTTCAGAACACATATCAAAGTCAGTATGGATCTGTGTGTTGTATACTTACTTGTCTGAACTTTGAGCGAGAAGGGGTTCTTCTGCTGGATGGTGTGTGTGAAAAGGAAGCGAGCGTTGCAGCTGTAGTCATTGTGAGCGTCTTTGGCCAAAACATTGGAGAAGTACAGGTCTCCATTCAGACCCATGGACACTCTCTTATCCTGAAGGATCGGAGACATCGCTGGAACAGAGCAGGGAGCAGAGGGAAAGAGATTCAAGATTCACTGCCATATGCACAGTAGCTAATGGAAACTTCCACATTACTGTTACTAGGCAGTACTACATTGAAAGGTATAGGATATATATCTATGATTCCCATCACACCACTCACCCACACAGAGATAGTGTTTGTGTCTGAAACAAAGCAGAAATCAAATGCTACCATCAACAACTGATCTCATCTTGTATCAAAGGCTAAGTGTTTAGATGCTTATGTTTGTAAATGGCTGTGACTCAGGAGCTAGATGATCATCCTCCAATCGGAAGATCAGTGGTTCGATCCCCATCAATTACAGTCCAGTTGTCGACATGTACTGGTGGCAAGATACTGAGCCCCACATTGCTTCTGTTGGCTTACAGTGTTTGTGTGTGTGTGAGTGTGTGTGACTGTTACTCTGGGCAGGTGGCCCCTCCTATGGCAGCCTCTGCTTCTGTTGGGCCTCTCTGTAATCAGCTCTGGTTCCCAGCTGATGTGTCATCCTACAGTTGCTACAGGCACATGTTAACCCCCCACGCAGACGTCCAGACAGACCGCCATCAAAGGCCATCAACACTGAAACTGCAGCGGCTGACGCCAGCCGTATGGTCGCCAAGACAACGCCTCAGGACCAATCAGCAGCCGGGCCAGCAGTTCTAATCAGGCGTGGGCGTGTTAATGTGTCTGGGCTACATGACAAACTGATGTACTGTAGCTCATCTGGGAGTGTGTTTGTGTGTGTGTGTGTGTGTGTGTGTGTGTGTGTGTGTGTGTGTGTGTGTGTGTGTGTGTGTGTGTGTGTGTGTGTGTGTGTGTGTGTGTGTGTGTGTGTGTGTGTGTGTGTGTGTGTGTGTGTGTGTGTGTGTGTGTGTGTGTGTGTGTGTGTGTGATAGTCTTTTCACCTATTAGGTTCACATATTGTAAGGAGCATCTAGTATAGCTGCACTATCTACCTTTTTAACTACAAAGGGCATGTCTTTGTGTGGTGTAGAGTGGCTTTCTGGCTGGACACAAGGTCTACAAGCACACACACAGACGCACACACACTTGGGAGCAGGACAATACAGTGTAAAGGAGCGAGGTGAGGACAGGACGCCAGACCCTGTCTAACTGCTAAGAGAAAGAACCTGAGAGAGCAGGAGGGATAAAAGACTAAAGCAAGGCATTCTGCCTAAAGGTCATAAGTGACAAACGGCTTGAAAAGAGTGAAATGAAGCCGCTCTCTAGTCTAGATGACCTGATAGACCTCCAGCCTCACATTTTAAAGGGACAAAACGAAAATGTTCTGAGCACCTTCATTATTGTTCTTTGGGGATGCTGATTGAACAGCAAACATGAGCGTTGGAGCTATACATTGATTCATGTGGTTTCGTAATCAAACATATATGTCTAGCTGTTTTTTGTTTCTATTAAATTAATCATTATATATTGTAATTATCTTTCTTAGTAAAACTAATCCTGTATGCTCTTATTTTGAAGGCAGTTATGGGCGCTGGGTGAGTTGGGCACGTGGTGATTAGGTACATGTTGGACAAACAAAATGCTGTTCATGCCTGGACGTTAGATAATTATTCCCTGCCTGAGACGTGCCTTCCTGTGCCTCAGCAGCAGTTTAGGGTTTGAGTTCATTTTCAGTTTTATTTCTTTATGATTTTGCAGCTACAGTGAGAGAGATGCAGTCAGCCTCTAAACCAACCCTGTGTTCCATTTTAGAAGGAAGTTATATATTTGAGTAATATGAAAGCTGGATAGGATATAACTCGCATCTATTTCCCTCTTTATATAAAACTAGTAAACAAACAGCTGTCATCTGCTGTTTCATCGCCATAAAAACATTGCTCCAATGACACAGTCTATCATAATGATGATACAACCGCACCAATAGTGGTTGACAGTCATCTTGACAGGCTTATACAGTGGGGAAGAAAATCATCAGCACCCACACAGAGAAAGACAAATGTCCTGAGTGCATGTGTGTGTGTATTTTTGTGTATTCGTTGCTCACCGCTGTTCATCCAGAAGGTGAACGGAGGAGGCAGGCCTGGTGGGGGGTTGCAGGGTAGAACCAGCGGGGTGCCTTCAGTCACCACCACGGGCTCCAGCACCTCTTTAGGCCACAGAGGAGCCTCTGGAGGACGGGTGGAGGTGGGAGTAGAAAGGGGAGGGAAGGGGAGGAGAACTACAGGTTAGAGAGGGCTTTACTGGTGGTTGGATTTGTGGTCAACAGATATTTGACAGTGTGCACTGTCACATTGCATAAGCATTCAATAAAACCTTGTTGTTGCATTGTAACCTCTATAATCTAAATTATAACTGAATAAATTGAAACAAGTCTCTTGGATGATAATACGGACTAAAGATGAGGTCCCATCTCTCAAAGGCTGGCCCAAAATTATATTTGAGTTGGTTCTCCTGGAATATCTTACAACTAAAAGGCCAAATCTGACCAGTTCTATAAATCTGGCAGCCTCACTGTAACCTGTATACCATGTATGTCAAAAACCAAGCTGTTTTTTGGTATTTTGTTTGTTGGTTTTGCTTATGTACTTATCATGTAACTGCTATGTAATTATTGAATGTGTAAAGAAAAATAAATAAAGATATTGTTAATTTTTTAATGTATGCATTATGTCCAAGTCTTTTCAAAGGAAGTGTGTTTGTGTTCTCACTGGAGACGCGCAGCAGGATCTTGTTGGACAGAGCCACTCCCAGGTCGTTGCTGGAGAAACACTGGTACTCCCCCTCATAGTCCTCCGGTCGCCCGCCGCTACGGAAACCGATCTCCAGCGTCCCCGAGCGTTTCCGCATCGTCACCCTGGGATCTTTCCCAATGTTGAAGAACTTCCCGTTCCTTCGCCATGAGAAACTGAGCCGGACAACACATCGAAGTGTAAGCATTAAAACACTGTTATTAAGCGCTTTGAGCACCAGGAAAAGTGCTTTATAAATAACATGTATTATCATTATTTCTTATTATTGTTGATCCATGGAGTTGAAGTTTGTTCGACCGATGGCCTCTTTATGGAATAATCGTTTTTAAATACAGTATTTCTGATGAAAACCCATCAGAATGATTGACTTATTATTATTGTTATCCTTAGTTCTTTTATTCCTTAAGTCAAAGGACAGTTATATGAAAAATCAGATCTCATAGGTGGAACAATGGAAACCAGCCATACCTCATGGAGTTGAGTGTACTTAAGCAGGGAAATGTTATAAAACATACTCTGCCAAACTCTCACACAAAGATAACTAAACCTTAACATGTTACAGTAGTTTCACAGCAAAGCTCTCCCAGATCAAGGTATCATTTTAATTTGACATACATGCAGTAGTTTTTATTTGTATTGCATCAAATAAGAAGTGGCAGAAATTAAAAAGGATTTCAGTTTTTAAAAAGAAACAGTAGCAATGTGGTGTGGATGATATGACTGTTATTTTAATAATGGTCATAATGGAATTATACATGAAGAAACACCAGCACGGTTGTTTAAGAGGGGACAATAAGGCCAGAGAAAGTTATCCAGTCCTGAGGTTTACCCTCTGAGCTGTCACCATCCCAACATGGATCCTAAATTGTTTCAACAAGTGCTTTGCTTGTCACGTGGTTGCCATCTTAAGCTACTAATCTGCAAAACAACAGCAGCACAGAATCTACCACACGCTCTGCATGAGCCACAAATATTCCTGCAGCTTAATCCTGCTGCAGAGGGCTCCCTGATCAGAGAGGAACACTGAACATGCTTATATAACCCCTCACTATTTGGAGTGATGAGCAGGGATTTACAAAAGATGCTTCCTGTCATTTTGGGGGAGTTACAGTGGAGCTGCTCCTGTCGGAGGTGCAGCACACACACACTGGGCCTATTGATGCTTTGGAGACCAGGGCAGTGTGTGTGTGTGTGTGTGTGTGTGTGTGTGTGTGTGTGTGTGTGTGTGTGTGTGTGTGTGTGTGTGTGTGTGTGTGTGTGTGTGTGTGTGTGTGTGTGTGTGTGTGTGTGTGTGTGTGTGTGTGTGTGTTGTTATTTGCAGAAGTTGTGGAGACTGACTGTGAGTGAATAAGTGAACGATCCCTTACGCTGAATGTTTCATGAGCATGAATAGTCAACCGGGTGCATTATTGGAGCACAAAGCTTGCCCTGGGAAGAGGGCAGACAGAATGCACGCAGGGGGGAGTGAGAGCTGTGTGTGTGTGTGTGTGTGTGTGTGTGTGTGTGTGTGTGTGTGTGTGTGTGTGTGTGTGTGTGCGCGTGTGTGTGTGTGTGTGTGCGTGTGCGTGTGTGTGTGTGCGTGTCTTACATAAAGCCAATCTGTCGCCAAATAAACAATGTACCACTGTCCTGGGCCGGTCAGTGATGTAACCACCGGAGACCGAGTGTGTGTTTGTTTGTGTGTGTCAGGGTTTCCGCTAGGATCTTTTCTCGCCGGTCAAATGTCCGGACAGAATTGATTTTACCGGACACATTTGAAACTTACCGGTCATGTTTCAATAATAATAAGAATTGTGGAGCAGAGTTTCCGTTAGCAGGTAATTACCGGACTAGGACCGGATATGCTGATGTTTAAAACCCAGTTAATGGGGCTCATTTTTATATTGCTTCAGTTTATAATCGTAACAGATCGAAAAATTCAGATTCATTTTTCAATAAATGATTCCACAAACAATAAACAACATCATTATTACATTCAAACAAACTACTTGTAGTAGATGAAGTACATTATTCAAAAGCTTACATTAACTTTGGATAATAACACGGGAGAAACGGAGCCTCTCTTTTTCCTCTCTCCTGACAGCCCGTCAGTTTCTCATGCAGCTCGCTAAACAGTGTGCGGAGCTTCAGGTGATTATGCAGCAGCCGATCTGATCTCTCTCTTGCGTCCGGTTATACTTCACTCGTGTTTTGTCCATATCTATCAGATCCAGTTCTCCTGATCGGCCTTTATAGAGAGCGCAGATCAAACTATTAACAGTGAATATCGGCCGGTAATGACCGGCGGCCGATCGGTCGGAGCATCCTTAATTACACCTGAGACCGGGCAGTGTCCCCGGTAGAAACCGGGTGAAATAACATAATAATTAATAAAAACCGGGGAAAATAGGGGGAAAAGTGAAATAAAGTGTCCGAAAATAGGCACTCGTGAGACTGGCAGAGTCCCCTGTCAACTCCCGTTACATTCCTCCATGGTGTCATTTGAGCGAAAAATGGCTACGTCAACTATTACGAGAACCAGGCTGGGGGGGTCAAAAGGGCTTGACCAAGGCCGACCCAAAGTGCACGGTGGGCGGACTCATCACCTCCGTGATGAGTCTCCATTGTGATTTGAAAACTTCCATCAAACGAGTCTTTCGGGGGGCGGGGAAAAAACGTGTTCGTCAGAATCGTCACTTCCTGTACTGACAGTGCAGGGTTGCGTTCCGATAATCCGAAAATCAGCTCCTAAATTCTAACCCTATCTCCTATTCCTTGACCTCTGAGTGAAACGTCACGGAGTTAAGGGATAGTGGATAGGAGAATTCAAAAGGACTTAGGAGAAGAGACTGCGGTACTTTAGAGAATCCGAATGCACTTTCACTATCCGACGTGTTTATGATGCGCCAGCGGACGTAATTGTGTGCGTCTGCTGCTGTGGGGAAAGTATGGAAACTACAGTTTTCTATAGCGGACTACAACATGGATGTTTAATAAGAATAAGAGCCTACTTTAAACTCATCTAGAGACTCTGCACCGTGCTCTTGCTTTATGCTTTATGAACGTGGACAACAGAGAAACATATTCTTCATGACCAAAGTTGTAATTGAAATAAAAAAGGAAAGTGACATTTATCACCCTCTCCCTCTGGTCCACATTAATACAAATGATCCCAATACGTATGATTGTATGAAAATATCTTAAAATCAATACAAATGTATTTATTATAAACGTTAGTCCTTAACACCTATCACTGTGTACATCACCATTCAAACATCTTTTAAAAGTTGAACAACCCCCACACAGCTCAGTGAAATGTTGACTTTATTTGATCATTTTGGTAAAAACTAACGTTCATATTTCTCTTTTTGATTATAATACTGATGAACGTTCAAAACAAAGCACTTTGGCAACTTACCACATACGTTTTAAAATGCTTAATAAGCACCGTATAACTTTCATGATATAACTTCTCCGTCATAATCGTTTGTTTCCGTGAACGGCCGACTGTTGTGTGACGCAAATGCTGCGGCTGCAAGGCATTGTGGGGCAGCATTTTCTCCTCTCCTTTCGGTAAGGGAGGTCCAGTGGTTCCTAAGCTAAAGGAGGTTATAAAGGAAGTTTGAAACCTCCTTTTCTTTCATTTGGAGAATTGGAACGGCACTTAACATGGCTGCCACTGACGTACTTCCGGGTAATTTCACTTGGTTAGGAAGGTTCCTAAGCTAAATGGACTATTGGAACGCAACCCAGGTGTCCTGAGAGTGCAGCCTACACCGGAACTGTCCTGAGAATGCAGGCCTGCAGGCAGACCCCTCTCAAAATATCTCTTTTTCAAGGGTGACCTGAAATGTGTGAATGCTTGTGGACGACAGGACAACAGAAGAGAGGAGAAGGAGGAAACAGAAACTGTGAATGAGACGGATGAGAGAAAGAGAGAGAGAAGGAGAAAAACTTATCTCCCGCCCATCCTCCAGTTGACTTCTGGAGTAAGACTTCCATTAATGTAACACATCTGTCTCAGATGTGTGAGTATATTGTAGAACCATTGCGCCATAAACTTCAGAATGTACAACTATATTAGAAAAGTAATTGATCGAACTGGTAATTCAGGGATCTTTCAGCAATGACTTCCTGCTTTGTATTGTTTGTTTGTCCTGGTTTATTGTTGGAGAGCTAACAACAGCAGAGCCCAGTTAGATAGTCAATCAATTCAAAGTTGTGTTCAACTATCTAAAATAAATGTAACATGTGTTTCAACCAGAGATTAATTGAGGACATGTTTGATATCTGAGCAGTTTTAATTTGCTAGTCTAGAACAGAGCCGGGCTGCGAAGTGTTTATTGGCATAGTGGCTGCTGGGGTAATGTAACTTCTGTGGTCAGTATGAAGAAAATAGGTCCTGTAAGTTTGTTTGAGTGACAAACCCTCCTGCATTAACTGTTTTCATTATCAAAATGTGTCCCATTTGGATTAATAACATTTGGGATATCTAGAAGAACTATCAGTGAAATAATTTCATCCAAACAGCCGAGAGGGAGTCAGTCAGATGGACCAGAGGAAGGCTGGAGAGGGACTCAAGTGTGTGTTGTCTCTATACTGCTGCAATTATCTTAGTATGCACCTACAAAGGCTATAAAGATGTATTCCCAATCCTAATATCCAGATTCACTGTCTGTCACAAACTAATTATGCTTTCATTACATTTTCCCACAAATAAGAGAGGAAGCAAATCCAAAGAAAAACAGGCTTTAAAGAGGAAACTGTATTACAGAAAACAAAGGAAATACATGAAGAACTGATTGGGAGAACAGCAGCTGGAGCAGACAGCCTGTCAGAGTGGTGGAAGGGTGAAAGGACAGTATGGGCGGGGGGGGGAGGGCAACGGACCACATGTGAGGTTCAGGCTGCAGAGGGCGGGCAGGCAGGTGTCACTCTGAGTTTATAGGGCGGTCAGAGCCAGGGCAGGACAGCAGCTCTGGGGGGGGGGGGGCATCATTCAGCTGACGGGGGCGGCATTGAAACAATTGTGTTGGCTAAGGTGAAAAATATGTATTGTGTGAGGGGGCAGAGTGTAAGAGAAGCACATCTGAGTAGCACTGTCACAGAGAATTACTCTCACTGCTAGAGGGGGGGGCAAGGAGACACCAAGGACAGACAGAGCAGGGAGACAAAGGGCAGCAGAGGAGAGAGGAGGGAGAGCACAGACAGGAAATGAGCCTCAGCTGCACTGCTGTTTCCCAATTCACCTCCAACTGCGTCTGATTGGTTCAGTCTGCTGTCAATCACTTCCTCAACTTGACATGTGCATTTCACTGTGGGATACTTTCA
>NC_136903.1:50538592-50591092 GCF_949606895.1 Notothenia rossii | reverse complement strand
AAGATAAATTGCTGTTCCTTACGACCAATGATTTGTTGAGTTATTTAAATCTATTATTCATTCTTACTTATCAACCAATTTTTGGGATTTGGGCTCCTCATTTTAAATCACAGACACTAACGGTGTACCCTAAAATATACTTTTTTCATCTCTGTGGAGCAGGAGGAAAAATAAACAGTAAGTAGTACGGTGAGTAATTGACCTCTTAGTTATGAAATGAGTCGGTGGCACAGAAACGTTAGCAGTGATGTTAAAAAGAAACACTTACGCTCCTGAAGGATCTTTGCTGTTAGTCCAATGTAAAGCCCAAGAGAGACGGGGAGAAGCATGGGCACATTGTAATGTGAATGTTAATCACACTAGACAGATATAAACATTAATAGTACTATGTATACTCATTGTGTTATGTTCAGATCAGTGGTTTCCAACTGGTGACTGACAGAGCAGCGCTTTCATTCCAGTTTCTGTTTTCCCAGACAGGAGCTGTCTAACTGTATGCAATGATACAGTACAACTGGTCACAAGTATGACACAGATCATATTCATTTGTTTAACTTACACTGCACACAAAAGGAACAAAAAGTCATCCAGTGAAGAAGTGTCATGGGTTAAATCCATCAGATGTATTTCCTCCTCTTTATAGTTAGCAGCACTGCAGCTGTATTGCCCCGTCGCTTTTATCAGACCTATTTATGTTGTATTGTAAAAATAGATTGAGGAGTCTGAACAAGTTGTTTTAGTTTCATTTCTTGAAATTGTAACACAACAGTTAGCTTTGAATGGATGGGTAAAAACTGAATATTCAGCTGGCCCGCTGTAGGAGCGGTGACCTGAACATGTTTCAAGAGATTCCTTCAAACCCTGAGGCAGAACCAGTTGAGAAGCACTGTCATAGTTTACAGTTTGCTCTGTGTCAAACAAACGAGTAGAAACTAGTTGTTATAACATGAGAGAGAGAACTGTGATTTATAGAGTGAAACACAGAAAGGATGGCTGGACTCACCTGTAAGGAGATCCCGTGTCAGCAGAGGGTGAGCAGTAAGGAGGATAAAGAAAACACACATATACGTTAGCTTGTTTTTAATACTGTAACACTGAGTCATACAGTGTGTTTCAATAGCTCATCATTTATTTGTAACAGAGAGGAAGCAAAATTGTATTTAAAGCTATACTTGGCTACTTTACATAGGTGTTTGCAGGCAATATTATATCATATAATAGACTCTTTAAATGTAATGTAACACGTATTTAAGAAATATCTCACCTAATGAACATGGTAATAATAAGTAAAAGAACATTTGACCAAATGTTGAACATGTATTTAATATGTACCTGTGCCAGTGCTTGAATTGGGCCGGTACTCAGCGGTACGCAGTACCGGCACTTCAGATTTTTACCCATGCGGTACCGGCACTTACTACTCAGTAAAATGCCGGTACTCAGCCGCCATACAGATCATACTAATGCCCTCGATTGGTCTCTGTGTGTCTAAGCTCGGGAGGGTGTGTGTTACGGCCCGTCCACACTACAGCGTCAAAAAAAGCTTGCTGGCGGGCGTGTCTGAAGCTCGACCAACAACCAATCACATGAATCTCCCGCCCCTGACACACAAGCAGCGGTTTGATTGGCTAGAGCTTGTACTGGCATATGATTTGATTAGCTGACGCTTCCACCGAAAGCTTCAGAAGCTTCAAAAGTTGAACATTGCTCAACTTTTGCAGCCTGAAACGCCAGGAAAGCTCCGCTCTGCTACCCACAATTCAGTTCGGAGAAAAGCGAGGCAACGTGATGTCACCCCATTCAAAGTGACTGGGCAGACGCGTTGGAAACCGTTTTTGAAGCTGTCGGAGCTGTAGTGTGGACGTGCCGTTAGTGTATGTGTGGCGTGAGCGAGCGAGAAAGCGTGCGCACCGGTTACGTGTATTGTTGTTAGCATCTGGTGCTAGCTAGCTGCGCTAACGGATATAAGGAGCTGTTTCAACAAGAAGGTGGAGGGAGTCCTCTGCTGTCAGACTGAGAGGCTGATAACCTCAGCTAAGGTGAGGTAAAGGACTCTCTGAGTGTTTAGATCAGGGGTGGGGAATCTCCGGCCCCCGGGCCGTATACGGCCCGCGAGACAATTTGGTACGGCCCTCGAGGTCATTTATAAACACACACCAAAAAGAAAAAAAATTGAGAAATCTAGACCGTGAAAAAATTAAACAAGCGAGTGCCTGTTTTTCCTAGCCAAGGTCAGGGTCCTTGAACACAACACAAGCCTAACGTGTCATAACGTGGTATATGTCTCGTCTGATCGGAGTGCAGTTCTGAGGGAGGGCACCAGAACGCCACTCTGGCACTTCCAAAAATTGCAGTAGCCTACCCATAAGGAGCCGTACACATGCCGCAGTTTTTGCGTGGCTGTGTCTTTAGTTGTAAGCCCAGTGGCGATCTGTTCATCAGTCATACTTATCATACAGTCAATAACTTTGTTGTTATTAGCATCTGATTAGCTAGCTATGCGAACGAATATAAGAAGCTTTTTATACAACCAGTGAGGTAAAGGCACATCTTTATATGGTCATTAGTCATAAAAAAATAAGAGAATAAAGTAAACAGGTATAAAATACTATATGACAGTAAAAAAAGTTGTTATTAATAAACAAGAATACAATTTGAAAGGAGTGATTTGTAAAATATCCATAAAGGAAAATAAATATGCTTACAGTTCTGTTTCATATGGATGTTGAGAGATGTATCCATAGATCTCTTAATGTTGCTCTCAAAGTGCACACGATTGATGCTTTTAACTTCAACATTTAAAAAAAAAAATCTTCCCGGGGGAGCATGCCCCCGGACCCCCCTAGAGGAGGTTAGGTCCCCCACCACTCAAATCATGTTAACATGGATAGGAAACTAAATACATTCGCTCACATCTTGTTTCCATATCTTTCTGTTTTGGTGGTCACACCACAATCGTGCACGTCAATGCATACGCGAGTCATGGTAAGATATCTGGATCAAGAGGTTGCTTTTTCTTGGCCCTTGAGAGGAAAAAGGTTCCCCACCCCTGGCCTACATGAATGGTATATTTGATCCAGTTAATAAAGAGGACTGTTTGTCAGCCACAGCACAACTCCACAGACCTTTTACTGAATGTTAATAGTATTGATTTTTTGCCATTTAGGTGTTATGTTATGTTAAAATGGAATGTGTGTGTGTGTGTGTGGGAGGGGGGAGTGTGCGAGTGTGTTTCCTGTAGGCATGTGTGGAAAGCACTCATCAATAAAGGTCAAGAGTGCAGTTTGCTGTGAAGCACATGAGGACAAAGGATGGGGGATGGGTCTTCAGCCATAGGCTCCGTTTACACGGAAACGAAAACGAACAGAATTCGATATCAAAAAAGTCTTCCGTCCACACGCAATCGTCTCAATAAACGTGTCCGTCCACACAAGACCGCTCGACCCGCTGGAGACGCTGTAGTACATATGCCGCCTGTAAGTGGCGCTGTACTTCTGCCACAAAATACACCAAAAGCAGCGAAGAAGACTTCCCGAGCATGGTTGCCATGGTTACCTGGTTGCCCTTCTGTTTATTCTCCGCGGTGGATTTAGCAACATGTAGTTCATGTAGTTCTCCATGTCCACTTGTTGCTGATGGTTGTGGTAGAGGAGCTGTAGATTTGAGTGAGCAGCAGAGGTGGGGAGAGGCAGGGCTCTGGCTGTTTCGGCGGCCTCTTTTTCTCCCTCCCCGAGGCGAGCTCGTGCTCCCGCTGTAAAAGGCAGGTGCACCGCACCCACTGCCACTAACTCTGAGCCTGGCTCCCGTGCAGGACGTTCTCCCCGGTAGTCCACCAGCAGATGAAAAACACCCACCTCTCCGCTTCTTCCAAGGGACGAGGGAACCGTGCGGCAGAGTTTCCGTTACAATTTTTTTTCGCCGGTCAACATGTCCGTTAAAGTTAAAATCTTCCGGACAAAATTAGAAAAGTGCCGGTCAAAAGTCTTCTTTGTTATTTATTGAGCTTTAAAACAAATGAATAACGACTCGATATAATAATATAAGAATAATACAGCATGCAGCTGGCTGATCCAGTAATGAGTGACCCAACAGTCAAAATAAACATATTTATAACTAGTTAAGGTAGTTTGAGAGGTAATTAAAATAGCTATGTGTGATGATCTAACTTGATGTGTGTTTTGCTCCGCCCACCGCTCCATCACAGCGGGCGAAGCTGCAGGTGATCATGCAGAGCTGCGTGTCTCAGTCAGCAGCAGCTCATCTCTGAACTCTCTCTACTGTCCGATTAGACTTCACTCGCGTTTATGTCCATATCGATCAAATCTAGCTAGTTCTAGCTAATGATATGAATGACTGCGTATCAAAGGACACCTAAACAATAAGCGACATTTTGACCGGAGAGATTTAGATTTGCCGGTCTTCAGCATATTTTACCCATCATAGTCCGGTAATTACCGGGTAACGGAAACTCTGCCTTGCGGGTGCACTGTCCTGCGAGATACGGGGGCTTGGCTCGAAACACTCGGAACACTGTTGTTGTTGTTGGCGAAACACATCAGCAATGACGGGGGTGAGCAGGAGAGAGGCGGGGCTATGGCGTATTGGGCGTACACATGGAGCCGTTTGACCCCCCAGAGCGTTCCGTCCGCAGATCTACCCACCTTGGGACCCGTTATCGTTTGAGGGCTCCGTTTCCGCGGTTCCATTACGGCCTCGTGTGAACTAACCGTCCATACGATAGAGAACTGTAGCGGATAAAACCTGTTCCGTCTCCGTGTAAACGGGGCCTAAGTTAGCTCTGAAAAAGAGCTTCAGTGGAAGAGTCATTAGAGGTTTATCAGGAAAATTGATCACTACCATCTGATCAGTATATCTAAAAGGCTTTATATGTACATTTCATGTCTAATGGTGCCATTAAGAGAGCCATATAAACATTGTTTTTGCAGCTGTGTGATGTATAGCAACTGCTACTGAAATGCCATACGCTATATTCCATGCATGTGTAAACATAATTGTCCTGATTCATAACACGCAATGCTGATTTATTGTCATCCTCAAAATTGGATTTGTAGTCCCTTTCTGTTAGAGAAGAACCAACAAACCACCATTTGTGTTTTTAATACAGAGGATGAGGATAGTCTAACTCTAGTTGTATGAGAAAAATAGTAATATATACTGCCACACCAAATGAACAGCTAGATTTCCAACATCTCTTGCAAGACCTCATCCATCCTGAATATCTTTCCTTTTATGATTATTCTTCGTTTTATTGTGTGTTTACTCATTTAATTTATTCACATGACACACATCAGGTCATGCAGCAAACATTAACTACTGCATATGGTTCTGTGTATCAAACTGAACCTTATGTTAAATCGATCTAGAAGTAACTGACTTTTTGACTATTTTTGTGTGTGTGTGTGTGTGTGTGTGTGTGTGTGTGTGTGTATGTGTGTGTGTGTGTGTGTGTGTGTGTGTGTGTGTGTGTGAGAGAGTATTTCTATGTGATATATAATAATGTGAGAACCAATGAATATCTATCATCTTTACATTGTGAGCGAGTTACCTATCACTATAGTAACCCTAACCCTTTCTCAAACTGCACGGATTAGACGTGCAGTTATAAAAGTAAAAAAACTGAACCGTTGACTTTAATTAAATGTTGAACCACATTTTTTAAATACATTTAATTAAAGTCATTGTTCCGTTTTTTTCAGTGTGGCTAAATTGAGTGTGCGTGGTTTAGAAGTGACATATTAGCATGACAGACAATGATGCAACTTTTCATTTCACATGGTGTTGGATTCATAACAATCAAAGTCTTCTAACTGTACACTGACAGAACAAATCCACAGAATGAAGATACATTCATCAGTTGGCCTTTTCAAAATAAAGGTCAGATAAACCTAAAATAGAAATAGTCACAAGCAGTGTACATCTGGGCATTACTGTATGTTACTGTCGGGTGTGGTTGTCTGAGAGACCTTGAGTGCACCATTTTAGACTGAAAAAACGGAAACTTATTAGATTAGTTCGAAGTAACACTATACATTTTAACCTAATACTTTATATTTAAAATTAATATTTTTGCTTTCAACTAACCTAACAGTTATGTGAAATGTGTTGACATAATAGATTTAGTTAAAGTCAACGTTTCAGTTCTCATTCATAACACTCAGTTCGATGTCTCACTCTGGGATGCACCTCATCCGCGGAGCAAACAGAAGCATCAATCTCATTACGCCAATCCTGATTGGCAGGTGATCTTGACGTCAGGGTCAGGGAATCCACCCCCTATAAGTAGCTTGCGCTACGCCGCATGCTTCATTCAAACACCTCTTCTCGCTTCAGAGCACATCTCTATATTGGTAGCCGGGCTAGCTCACACAGTCCACAGACGGAACCAAGCTAACCAAGTTAACTTCGGTAGACGGGCGCTCGCCGGCTACTTTTATATATATTTCTGCAAGAAGACTGTCGGTGTTAACATACCAGTTAGTACCACACTCGACCTCACCTTTTTTCTTTTTTCTCCGGAAATCGAAAAGGTAAGGTTTTGATTCAAGCTAGCAGCACGACCTGTTGCTAGCTTACCTTCCTCGCGACAAACACCACGATAGTGGGGACGCCTTTTTTCTTTCTTCTCACACCAGAGAAGAATAGGACTATGAAAGAATATTAACACACCAGTTAATATTCTTTGGGAATAAATCCTACACCGTCGTCTTTTCTCCGGATTAACGACAGGTTGGAGAGGATTTTTTTCTCGACAACGCACCTGCTACGAGCGCGTCCTTCCCACGTCGCCATAATGGCGAACAAGATGGACGCGTCTCTCCCTCACACCAGAGGAGCCAGGGAATCGGCGGCTCGGCTCTGCGGCTGCGGGTTGAAGATTTCGGACACAGACGCACACCAGGTCTGCTTGTCCTGCCTCGGGCTGCAACATGCCCAGGAGGCTATCGACAACCCCGGCTCATGCGGGCATTGCGCCTGTTTCAACGTGAAGAGCCTCCGCCGACGGCTAGCTCGCCAAGCTAGCTTGTGGGGTCAGGACTCCCTCATGTCCTCTGATTTACCAGACGGAAACCAGGCCACGAGGGCGTCCGCCACAGAGATGGAGCCCTGCACTGCGTCGGTCTGGGGCTCATCGGTAGTGGCAGCTGCAGAACCGGAGTCCCGCGTCGTGTCAGGCTGGGACTCGGTGGCTGGAGGGACGTGCGAGCGGGGCCCCACACTATACCAGGCTGGGGCTCCCTGCTGGACCTCACCATGGTCCCTCCCGCAGAAGATGTCCTAGAGTTGGACTATACGGAGGACGAAGAGGATGCCTCTGGATTCCTCCTGTCCGACTCTGATGAGCAGGAGGACAACGTCTTCATGTCATCGGCTCAGGCGGCAACGCTGGGAGCGCTGGCTGCTCTCCCGGGCGATAGCACACCAGCTTCGCCCTGTCTGAGTATGGACCTGCAGGCCGTGTGTCAGCGTGCCGCAGCCAGACGAGACATCCCATGACCCAAAATGGCCAAGGTGACCTCCAGGTCCCGTTACGAGGGGAAACATTTGCCCCAAGCAATGAGGGCAAAGAGGCAATGAGGGCAAAGAGGAAACTCCTTCCCGGAGATGTTGGATGACGTGTCGGTCTCGTGGAGAGACCGGCCCTTCAGCAACAAGGCCCCAATCCAGGGTGCCTCCTCCCTAGACTGCGACGGTATGGAGAGGTTCGGCCTGCTCCGCATACCGCCGATGGAACCGCTGGTGGCAGCTCACCTCCTCCCGAGGATGACGACTACACCACTGCCGGCGAAGGCGGACCGGTTCCAGTCAACCGTGACTGAACGGTCCTACAGAGCCGCAGCATTGCCAGCTAGGGCTTTGAATATTTCCTCGCTGCTAACCGCTTACCAAGCGGAGCTCTGCGAGGAAATGACGAGTAATCCTTGACCGACAGTACTGGACGAGATAGCCGCGATCACGGACATCTGTCTCCGCGTTCAACGCTGCACGGGCAAGGCAATGGGAATTATGGTGGTGCAGGAAAGAGCTAGATGGCTCAACCTCACCAACCTCCCGGACCGGGAAAGAGAGGATGTGCTGGACATACCCATCGTTCCCGAGGGGATTTTTGGATCTGCGTTCGCTTCTATGCAGAAGAGATGCGAGTCCAGGAAGAAGGAAGACGAGGCCCTCCACCTCTGTCTTCGTCGAAGGGTCCAGCCGCTGCCTCCACAGCGGCAGTCCTTTTCCCAAGCTGCCTCAGCTGCTCGGTTTAAAGTACCCAAACAGCAGAGGTCACAGCCCGCCCCTCGTCCCCAGCCCAGGCAGGAGACGAGGGCGAGTTGGCCCAGAAAATCTCAGGTTCCGGCTGCAGCCCAGGCGCAGCCAACACAGAATTTTGGCCAGCAGCGGAGGAAGAAGAAGCGGACGGCCTGACAGCCTCCTCTTCTTCCCTCGGTGACGGAGCTGGAAGGTTCCCCAGCTCCAAATGTGTTCCCGCTGCCTCGAGAGATGACTCAACGCCATCCTCAAGTGCACCAAAACACATGTCACAATATTGTTCTGTTTTCTCATATAAAGCATTTTCCGCTGACGCATCCAGGCCGAGGGCCGAGGGCGCAGCTCAAAAAATGAAAGAAAAAACAATTAAAACAATAAAGCCAATAAACAGCCCGCCATTTGTTCCCCTTTTGAGAGCAGCTACGGCCTCTCTCGAAAGGCGGACAATGAATGGGTCTGTGAAGGCACCGCCGCCACGCGCAGGCGCAGTGCCGGCTGGGGTTGTGAAGGCACCTCCGTCACGCGCATGCGCAGTGTCGGTGGGGACTGTCAAATCGGGGTACCACCGTGTTCAGACACTAGAGGGCCCCATAACACAACAAATAGAGATTCAGAGGGCAAAAGACGAGACATCTCCGCTGGCTCTAAGGAGCGAACAGTGGAAGATGCTCACAACGTCTGTTTGGGTGTATTTTCTCGTTCCCAAACGGGGATCGAACGGAATTCGGCCAATACTAGATTTGAGGGCTCTGAACGCGTATCTAAAAAGATACAAATTCAGAATGCTCACTCACACATCTCTGCTGTGTCTCGTGCGACAAAACGATTGGTTTACATCAGTTGACCTGAAGGATGCGTATTTCCATATCCCAGTACATTACCCACACAGGAAATATCTGAGGTTCACATTTCAGGGGGTCTGTTACGAATATAGAGTACTTCCCTTCGGGCTGTCTCTCAGTCCAAGGGCGTTTGTACAATGTACGGAAGCCGCGATAGCCCCGTTGAGACAACAGGATATTCACCTGGCAACCTACCTAGACGACTGGCTGCTCCTCGCACAGTCGGAGCAGGAGGCTATTACGCAGACGAATCTCCTCGCAAAGCACCTGCTCAACCTGGGTTTCATAATAAACACAGAGAAGAGCATGATGTGCCCAGCACAGACTGTACTCTTCCTGGGTTTACGCCTAAACTCAGTGCCCTTTACAGCCCACTTGTCGGCGGAAAGAGTGAAAGCTTTCAGAGCTTGTCTCGCTCATTTCCAGCTGCGCAAACATGTTCTCTTCAGATCATGCCTGCGGTTACTGGGGCTCATGGGGTCAGCCATTCTGGTCATACGACTGGGACGCTTACACATGAGGGAGTTTCAGCGCTGGGTAGCCGCTCTAAGACTAAACCCCGCGGAGAGTGATGGTTACGGCGAGATGCGTAATGGCACTGCGCCATTGGCTACACCCGACTTTTCTGGTACGGGGCGTATCGATGGGGACTGTCCTTTCACAGAAGGTGGTCACCACGGACGCACAGGCTGGGGAGGTATTTACGAGGGTCGCCCGGTGAGGGGTTTCTGGAGCAGAGACCTCCAACGGGCGCACATCAATTACCTGGAGCTTTTAGCGGTGTTCCTCACCCTAAAACGCTTTCTGCCTTTTCTCAGAGGACACCATGTCCTCGTGAGGACGGATAATACGACCACAATATCGTATATAAACCGACAAGGGGGTTTGCTCTCTCTCCAGTTACAAATGCTGTCTCCTCTCTCTGAGAGCGACGCACGTACTGGGTGTGATGAACCTCGGAGCAGACCTGCTGTCCAGAGGCGTACCACTAAATGCAGACTGGACTCTAAATCCAATGGTTGTGAGCCAGCTGTGGGTGCGTTACGGCCGAGCCGCGGTAGATCTGTTCACATCAAAAGAAAATGCTCACTGTCAGCTTTTCTTTTCAATGCGCGATCAAAACGCACCATTAGGCGTGGACGCGCTCGCGCACATTTGGCCTCCGGTCCTCCTGTACGCGTTTCCACCCCTGGCGCTGATACCCCCAAACTCTGGCCAGAGTGAGGGAACAGCGCCACACAATGATCCTGATAGCTCCGCACTGGCCTGCAATGTACTGGCTGGCGGAGATCTATCAGCTGCTGTGCGGTCAGCCGTGGCAGCTCCCCCTACGCAGAGACATACTGTTTCAGGCGGGGGGGACGATCTTTCACCCACACCCGGAGCGCATGGCCCTATGGGCCTGGCCTGTGAGTGGTATAATCTGAATACAGTGGGTCTCCCGCAGAAGGTGATAAACACTATTCAGAGTGCGAGAGCTTCCTCCACCAGGTCTCTTTATGACTGTAAGTGGAGGATGTTTGAGGAATGTTGCCTTCAAAAAGGGCACACCTCTTTTCAATGCCCTGTGGGAGTGATTTTATAATTTCTACAGGACCTAATTGAAAAACAAAGAGCTTTCTCCACGATCAAAGTCTACCTGGCTGCTATTGCTGTGGGCTTTGAGGGTAAGACGGCCAGCCAACATCCTTTGGTCTGCCGTTTTATGAAGGGAGCTCGCAGGCTCCTTCCTGTTTCCAGGTCACTGGTGCCCTTATGGGACTTGACAGTGGTTTTAGATGGGCTCACTCAAACCCCATTCGAACCCCTGGAAGAAGCTGACATGAAGTACCTGTCACTCAAGACAGTGCTGTTACTGGCCCTGGCATCCGCCAAACGAGTCAGTGACATTCATGCGCTATCTGTACATCCTTCATGCACTCAGTTCGCCCCAGGGCTAACGAGAGTGTTGCTGAAGCCCAACCCTGCCTTTATACCTAAGGTGGTTGGTTCATGTACCCCAATGAACATTGAGGCATTTCTTCCGCCGCTGTGTCCCTCCGGGGAACAGCAGCCGAATTTGCTATGTCCAGTCTGTGCTTTACGCACTTATATGGATAGATCGAAAGAGTTTTGTCGTAATGACCAACTCTTTGTGTCCTGGGCTAACCCTCAGAAGGGCAAGCCTGTTACTAAGCAACGGCTCTCTCACTGGATTGTGGAGGCAATTGCTTTGGCTTACACGAGTCAGGGTCTGCAGGCACCTTTGGGTTTGTGTGCTCATTCGACTCGTGGTCTGGCTACATCCTGGGCTTTGTTCAAGGGTGTCTCCATCCAAGACATTTGTGCAGCGGCGAGCTGGTCCTCGCCGCTCACTTTTGTCCGCTTTTACAGGCAAGACGTCTCTTCTCCCAGTGTAGCCCGAGCAGTGCTGGGCACCCTGTTGAGTCAGAACTCTACCTGTTGAGTTCTGGTTGGTTTGGTGATTTTCGAGATAAGCTCATCTGGCAATACGGGAGCTACAATATCCCATAGTGAGACATCGAACGGAGTGTTATGAATGAGAACTATAGGTTACTTACGTAACCCCAGTTCTCAGAGTAACATGAAGTGAGATGTCTCACCAGACGGCCGTCCTTGCTATGGTGAAGCGAGAAGAGGTGCTTATTTTGAATGACGCATGCGGCGTAGCGCAAGTTACTTATAGGGGGTGGATTCCCTGACGCTGATGTCAAGTTCACCTGCCAATCAGGATTGGCGTAATGAGATTGATGCTTCTGTTTGCTCCGCGGATGAGGCGCATCCCATAGTGAGACATCTCACTTCATGTTACTCTGAGAACTGGGGTTACGTAAGTAACCTATAGTTTTTCACTGCAGTGTCAGGTAAGAAACAGGTCATTATCATGCTCCTATCTCTCTCGTGTTTCCACCATCTTTACCGCAAGCTCACAATGCCACAAATAAATGGTTGAAAGAACTTAAAAACGAGTCTGTCTTTTGACTTACGAGTTTTAAAAATATCTGCCCTTTACTAAAAGCATCAAAGCAACAACTTTTTATACGAAGTGGAAAACTGGCAGCACAGCTCCATGGTTCTGTGTCAGCTTGTGTACTGTATACTATATTATAATAATAATAATATATATATATATATATATATATATATATATATATATATATTGTGTGCAGTTGCATTGTAGGGTTTAAAAAGTTACAAAAAATGTGAGATAACGTGTTTGGGGATTATGACATGAAATGGAACATAATAATTTCCTCAGTTCTAGCATTCTTTTTGCCTAAAACTCTGTGGGACCACTGAGCTCTCATGGTCTTCAATAGACCTGAGCCATGTATCTCAGCAGACTTCACGGTTTGTTTCGGTCTATCTGCTGGAGCATGTTGCTTCTGAGCGGGTCTGATGGCTGCTGAGGGACTTACGGTCTTGAGGAACTTCGATAGCTGCTGCGTGGCGCCATAGCAGCAGCAGTGATGACATGAGAGCCAGGGCAACATGGCCGCCCTGCCACATCATCTCTAACCCTCCGGTTGGCCGGCCTCTCCTGATTGGCTAAAAAGGTTCTGACAGAGCGCCGAAGCCCTGAGAGAAAGACAGAGGAACAGATGGTTAGGATGGAGACAGAGTAGTAGACTGGAGTATATCTACAGTTAACTGTTTGTGGGGAACTGTGTTCTGGCATGAGAGCGCTGGCCTACATCCACAGCTGAGTCCTGTGGGGCTCCCTGGAGAGAGCAGCCCAGAAACACAGCCAAGGAGAAGCTCTGTGCCTCTGCTCCTCAAAGGAGGAGCTGGCTCCACTATAAGCCCTTTCACATGTAGAATGGTTTAACGTTCTACGATGATGGAGAATTAAAATGATTGGCATTGTTCCATTGTTCAAATCTCACCAATGTCTTTGATACAATATTTTCATAATCTTTTTAGATAAAGTTGCTAAAGGGTGTCCATAGACTTTATGGGAATACCTCTTTATTAATACTTATCATCTAACCAAAGGGAAACCTTTGGCTCACAGGTCTTATTGATTCGATCATTTAAAAAAAAGAACTTACTCATATTAAATGTAAAAAGACAAAGAGGAATTCTACAAACATAGAAAAAGAAACTTTAATAAACACGAAGATGTTTCCATCCTCTGATGTTAAACATTGAAAAATGAATACATATATACTAATATCAAGAGTATGCAACTCTGTTTGCCTTTGTCCTAAAGTGTATCTGTCTACTGATGTACAGAGCCATTGCTGCAGAACTGATTGTATTCTATTTTCTGTCAAATCTGAAAATAAAAATTAAGTTAAAAAAAAACAGATGGTGCTGTGTTATTTACAATATCCAGTTAACAGTGATATTAAGGATGATAAGGTTGTGCTAGCTTCCTGTTCAGGCTACCTCCACCTTTGCTCAACAAAGACCTCAGTAAGAGGTGAAGCTGATAGCTGGACAGTGACCCGGTTATACACACACACACACACATACACACACACACACACACACACACACACACACACACACACAGACACACACACACACACACACACACACACACACACACACACTTATATGGAAGCAGATGCAAAGAGGGGTACAGTATAGGGTCACACATGACTGAAGACACACCCTTGTTCCACTCAGTGTACACATGCACACACCTATCTCTGTAGCCCAGCTGTTGAGAAACCTGACTAGTATCACCCAATTATATAAATGAATGAACACACACACACACACAAATAGAAGAACAGTGGAGAAGGGATTAGGTTAAGTTGGAGTTAGCCACACAGTCCAGTACGAGCCTTGCTTTGAATTGCAGATGTATTCCCAGCAGAGAAGTGATGGAGAGAGAGAAATTAAGATAAGGGAGAAAGACAGAGAACAGAGAGAGCAGCAGAGAAAGCTCTGAAATAGGTCAGTGATTCTTCCCACATGGAGCCCTGTACACACTGCAGTGCATTATAAATGATAGCAGATAGGCTGAGTGCACACACAGGGAGGAAAGAGGGTCAGTGAACGTCACACACTACAAACTACTAGGGATGTAACGATATACCGAATATCGCGGTAAATAAACTTCCCAATACCGTCGTGAGACTGACTAAATCTACCGCGATTTTAAAAATATATATATATTTTTTTTTTTTTAAAAACACTTTTTTTTTTTAAAAACCTTTATTTAACCAGGTGGTCCCATTGAGATCATCGATCTCTTTTTCAAGAGAGACCTGTCCAACATGGCAGCAAGTAGGTTACAACATGAAAATAAAACAACAGATAACACAAAAGGACATCGTATTTACAGGGCTACATTTACACACCTAGACATTGACAAGTACCAACCATATATTTATATCTCGCCATGTCAATAAGCCTGGCGTTAGACTTTTTCGCTGTCCGTCATTTTGACAGACAGGATCGTAAAATATCCGTCATAATCCCTTATTACCCGTCGGGTCTGAACAGTTCACGATAGAGCATGCTCATGAACTGTCAACGGGGGGTGGGGGGGGGCGGTGTTATGCCGTGTGTGCATGCACCTCGCGGGACGCGCACAGCGTAAAGCAAAACCTCCCAGACATGTATTGATCTGTACAGCAAAGTACGGTTTGGAAACTATATCATTTCCTTTTTGAGGGCATGCATAACACGGCATAACACCAGAGCCTGGCTCTGGGGAAACGTTGGCGCTGTTCCGAGTTTGTTCTAATCTGTCGAAATGACAGACTGCTTTCAGATTTTTCCGTCATTGTTAAATAAAATATTCGGTTAACACGACCACTGGTGTCCCAGCAACATCAGTACCAAGCGAGAGAGTTTTTTCCAGATCAGGGGATATTGTAAATGCCCAAACATCCCAGCTTATAAATACCTGGAAATGTGGACATTCTCCTAAAAACCTGTCTGATGATGCTGAGTGAGTGACTAGTGAGTTGAGTTACTTGAAAAACTAAAGTGAAACTTGATTAATTTTATAGCAGGGTGTGATTATTAAATGTCCTTGTTTATTTGTGAGATGCAGTGGCATAAAGAAAATGCTTACTTTGTTTGGTAGTACTAGTAGGTACAAAAAAACTGGTTTTCTTGTTCCAGTCTGTTACTGTCACTTTGTTTTTGACACTTTAAAATACCGCTATCCTACAAAAATGCTGGAAAAATCAGATTTATTATGTAATAAAGAAACATTTTCCGAGTAAAAAAATGTTTTATTGAAAAAAAAATTATAATTTTTTTCTTTCTTACCTTTATTATTCAATATCGCGATAAATACCGTACCGTGGACTTGTTATCGCGATATTATCGTACCGTGAGTTTTTGGTATCGTTACATCCCTATACCCACACACACTAATCAGCAAATAGACACAGGTGAAGGGGGAGGAGCCAACACAGGGCACCAGGTGTACACAATCCAGCAACAGACATAACGGGAGGGGGAACACTTTTCAAACACAAACATAACTCAACAGAATTAAACACATACAAACCCAAATAAACGCAGTCAGCACTTGTACAATTAATGCCACTTAATGCTATGATTTCTACACCCTCACATATTATTTGCACCCGGATTATTCTTAAACGCTGTCATTCTACACCAGCATAAGCACTTTCGGCGCTCTCGCAAACTCCCCTATCTTGTCAGGCGGAGCCGAGGACCCGACCATACCTTCGTCACACGCTGCCAGATTTAGACACGTTTCTCTCTGTGTGGGAGGTATAAACCTCAGTGTTGTATTATATCTTGGTCAATAAATCAAAAGCCTTCATCAACCTTTTGTCTACATGAATCATCTCTTTCCTGAATGTTCCCACAAGTCTCCAACACATTTAATCAGCTTTATTCATATCTTTTCATTCTTTCAGCAGCTGATGAAAAGATGATTCAAACTCTTGCCTTAACAAGTATTGACCTCCCAACTAGCTTGGTTTCTTGCATTGATTGTTGCGGTCATTGGTGCTTTTGCAGCTTTTCGTTAAATACTTACTGAGCTTCATTGTCTGAAATGGATATGCTGAATGTCAAGACCTGCACAAGAACTGTACTTTGTTGCATCAGATTACGTAGTTTTACCAAATAAAGGAGAGGATTAAAAAATATTTTGAAATAGTTTAATGTGTTAGACAGCTCGAGGACATGAACAATAACTTGTAATATTAATGTGATCCCCATTAGTTGAAAAGGATTCTTACAACAGTTGTGTTCAGATTGTAGAAATAGTGGGCCCGGTTTTTCAAGCCTGTAGTATAGCTGCTATTTTCCAGCTTGACACAGTATTGTGTAGTTTCACAATCAAGGAGAAAGTACAGTAAACACTTGTTTTTGATCTTTATTGTTTAATAACCTTGGTTTCAGTCAGCAGTCATTTGTGCAGCCCTGATCATGGCAGTGGCTCAGAGAGATGGGGGGTGCAGCTGGCTGACTGCATTCACAGAGTGGTGGACCTAATAGGCCAACCAAAACACAACCAGGTCAGAGTTACCTGAGTTTAGCCTGAGGTTAACCCCAGGCACACTTGATGATCACACATAAAACACACACTGCTTCTCCTAACATCACATCACGGGTGCACCAGGCCGTCAGCCCTCTGCTGCCTGCAGCCTCTAGCTATTTGTGCTATGTGTTTATAGTTCATTGTGTATCACTGAGGACTGCTTACTGACCTGCTATGAGATTTGCCAGAAGCGCGCTCAAATTAAAAATCATTTCACAGAGCGATACAAATGTTAACCTACAGTAGAAACGGCTTTAATTTGCTAAATGAGGCTCTGACGATGACCGTTTTTTTTTTATTGTATATGACTTTGTAACATTATTTCATCATTAGATAATTATGCTATCATAAACTCAGTCATTTAAATGTAAATGTTCAGGCAACGTGCAGAATTAACCAACTCATCTTAAGACTCATATCTTATAGCCCGCATCTTTTAAATGTCAAGAGAGGAAATCTAAACATCAGATGATCCGTGAGGGAAAGCTTGATGAGCATGAGGATTACAGTTTAAAACACAAGACATAGTCAGCTGTTGGATATTTTCCATTTGATTTCAGTATATTTTCCTGGTTTCAGAGAAGGAACACCCATAATAACAACTAGTTTCACATATGTGGACATCAACCATCTGCTCTTCTTACAGTAGACCAAAAGTCTAAAAGTTGCATTACAATCCCTACTGAAAATGAGGATTGATATAAACCTAACTGTACATAATGTTTCTATTATTGTCACATTCTCCTTCAGCCATTTGCAATTACACATGAAGTCCATAGTTGTGCTTCTCGTTGTGCATGCAGCGAGAGCGTTCATATTCAGTTTGGCACATCCCCAACAAATACACACAACCACTCAGAGTCTTTGTACCAACTGCCAGTATTCCATTGTTCCATTGACTGAGATTCCATTCGAGTCATTTCTGATGATGTGAAGTGCTAATGGCGCTCTACTGGCATGAACAGTGAGCAAAGAGCTGAGTGCATTTGAATGGGTATCTGTGTGTAACCATGTCCAAATACTGGTGCAGTAAGACTTCCCATTGTGTGTTTAATTGCACATTTGGTATATAGATTGTAATACCCATGCCTGTATCAAGCAGGAATCTTTCTTTGTGTGCTTGAATGTCTGTGTTAATGTGGGCAGAACCTCAACCGTTGTCAGATTGTGGCATTGTGTGAAGTAAAACTTGATAACATTTCGGACTCCAGCTTACAGCTTCCTGCCTACGGCCTGCCAAAGACCAGTATAGAGGAATGTTAAGCCCTCCCACTATTTTCCAAGAGGGCGTTGCCAGATTTTCAATTTCAGGTTTTAACCAGGAGATGGCGCTTCATTTACAAATACAGAAAGACAAGTTTCATGGACTTTCAGTTGTGTTTTGAAGAGCATTTGAACACATCAATATTTTAGATCAACTAAAGTATATCTAATCTTGTAATTGTAATTCAATAATATATAGTCTTTATATATTAAATCATCATAATTATAATGTAAATGTTTACATTACACTTCTTTATTTGTTATGATCATACTTTAACCTTTACAATCGTTTGCTTTAATATGCAGTATATTTTTGTGTTTGCTTCCTCCTGCTCCCTTTCGGACACATACTGTATGATTTATTATTATTATTAATATGAAGATATTATTAAGATAAGATAAGATGTTACTTTATTGATTGAACATTTTAGTTTATAATGTGCTGTCCCACGGTAATTCAGAAGGCTCACAGGTCACATTCCGACCATTATTTAAAACAATAGGTGCTTTCACACCGTCTACAGTTTGATTTGTATAGAGGGAGCTCTGTCAGTTTTCGAATTACCCATTTGCTTTCGGGGAGCCCTATTTTTCAGAGCACATCCTGCTACTAAATATGTCACACCCACGATCTGTTGACTGGCGCAGCAGCGCGGATGCGATCAATTGCTATAAAAACACTCTTCTACTAATACAGACGGTGTCACTATGCCGGCGGATGTGGCCGTTGTTGAAGCCTCTTCAGGCTCCGCATCGGCAGGCCTCTCCCTCGGTGTGGAGCTGTCAAACTCGACCCTAACGCCGCTTACAGCCGGCCAACTAAAAGTTGTTTTCCGTTCACGTTGCCATTTTTAGACTCCTTCGCTTCTTTGCTTGTGAATCCAAAAGCTGTGACGCTTGGCTGTTTTCGTTTTGCCATATTTTTTTATTACACAGCCAGAGTTAAAAATATATCAATATGAACATTCAAATACCGCGCCGGCATCACCGCCATAACCATAGCAACGTAAGTAAGAATGCAGCGCCGCCACGTACAGATGGCAACACCCAGACATATTCACAAATATAAAACAAATATTCAGAAACTGTAATGAACAATAACTATTATTTATTTCAAGAACTGTTATTTAAAGAAACTCAACATTTCTAATCTGTGTGACACAAATATGCACGATTGTTTTGGGCTCCCCCTATTTATCTCAAAGTCAGCCATCAAGGGAGCTCCATCCCTCTTCGGGGGAGCCAAGCTCCCCCTAGCTCCCCCCCATTTCGAACAGTGTCTGTGGCTGAATGGCCAGCGATTAGGTGCGGCGCATTTATCATAGGTGATCAGAGCTAACTGCCTGCCGTCAGATTTCATTTAAAAAACAGATCTGATTTTAAGACTATTTCTGCGCTCATAAAGAATGATAAGAATAAGAATAATGCGTATTGAACTGGTTTCATTAATTAGTGAGTTTATTTAACACTAGAACCGCCAATCGGGTCAATTTGTGTGATGTGTGTTGTGTGTGTGCAATGTAACTTTTTTTCAATAAAATATTAAAGTCTCCCAGTCCGTGACTTTTCCTGAAAGTGTGTTATGTAGCACCCTATGTTGTTAAAAATTGCATTCTAATAGCGGGATTTGACGGGTTTAGGTAGGCCTATACAAAAACCTCTGGCGGTTCTAGTGTTAAGGTAATTAGGTACAGTAGAAGCCCTTTTTTATCAGTAACGAATTTAGCAGTTGAACATAAAAGTCAACTAACTTAGGGTCACTTGCAATGACAGTGTTGTGTCTAACTGTAAGCTTGTCACTCAGAGTAACATACCGTTAATTTAGCTGCTGGAGAAGAAAGATCAAGGGGGGAGGGGGGGAGAGAGCTGTGGTTGATGGGCCATTAGTTGTGTAAATACACAGCTGAGAGCTGCCGTTTCATTCAGACTGTTTAAAAAACTGTAACAATGGACTATTTTTCTTAGCGGGTGCATGTCAATTTAAATCAATACATACAACTATTTTTTAAATCAATACATACAACTATTTTTTAAATCAATAAAACATTTTCTAAATCCATAAAAGCATTTCAATTAATATTGGGAGTCATGTCGTTACTTTGTTGAGAATGTGGCCGTGTAATAAACGGGATAATTTGCAGCGACTTGTTCCTTATGGGGAAAATAACACCCGTCATGTGTGTGTAGAAGTGTGTGTGGTTAAAACACTTTCATGAAGTGAAGGAATTTCCTTCTATAAAACAGCTGTGGGCAGCAGTGAGTGTCACGGACATGAATTCAAAGATCAAGGCAGACTGGTGCACACACTCTCCTGTCCTGCCAGGCGACACGCCCGTTCTAAGCCGTGTCCCTCACTCCTCACATCCCAAGCATCCCCACAAGTGTATTATGTTGTTACATCGTTTCAGATGTTATGTTTCAGTTGTGCTCTGTCTATGTTCAGTGATGCAAATTTGTCACCTTTCGGCGAAATTCGCCGTTTTGAATCCAAAATAAGTCGTTTGTGTGATTCATGTAGATCTGCAATACAAATATTTTTGGGGTATAGGGGGGGGCTGGGACCAGGAGTAATCTGCGGCCGTGAGCTGCTATGTGCCATCATGACACGCATGGTGTTCTTTTTTTATATATTATAATGAAGTACGAGCTGTGTGCTCGAGTCTTCCTGCCTGTCGGCTCTGCTCATGGATGTATAATAAGGCTCTGCTGCTCCGAAATGATGGTCTAGCTTCAGAAGCTACATTACCTACGGGTGCGTTCGTTAATATTAACTGTGCGTCCGGAGTCACTGTGGCACAGACTGGACCGCTGGTGAACAGCTGTTAGAACGGGCTGTTCAGCTGTCAGAGCAGAGCTCCCTGTCGGAGCGGCGATGTGAACTGAAAAGTGTTTCTGTGGCAATATTATTTAAGGAATCGTTGAGCTAGCTAGCTAGCATACATTGTCACTATCTGCTAACGTTAGCTTTAGCCTTCTATTTCTAATAGTTTTTTTCATAGGCTATAAACAGAGGTGGTATAAGTATATATATATTGTACTTGAGTAAAAGTAGAAGTACTCAGATCTTTTACTTGAGTAAAAGTAGAAGTACTCAGGTCTTGTACTTGAGTAAAAGTAGAAATACTCAGATCTTGTACTTGAGTAAAAGTAGAAGCACACAGATCTTGTACTAGAGTAAAAGTAGAAGTACTCAAATCTTGTACTTGAGTAAAAGTAGAAGCACACAGATCTTGTACTAGAGTAAAAGTAGAAGTACTCAAATCTTGTACTTGAGTAAAAGTAGAAGCACTCAGGTCTTGTACTTGAGTAAAAGTAGAAGCACACAGATCTTGTACTAGAGTAAAAGTAGAAGTACTCAGGTCTTGTACTTGAGTAAAAGTGGAAGTACTCAGATCTTGTACTTGAGTAAAAGTAATAGTCCCAGAGTGTAGGAATACTCTGTTACAGTAAAAGTCCTGCATTCAAAACATTTCTCAAGTAAAAGTAGAAAAGTATTATCATCAAAATATAGTGAAAGTAGCGACAATAAAAGTAGTCATTGTGCAGATTGGTCCATTTCAGAATAATAGATATGATATGTTTTATAATGATTGATCATGAAAGTGTTCTCAAAGCTGGTAAAGGTGCAGCTAGTTTGAATGACTTTGTATACTGCAGGGTAGCTTGTGAATTTACTCCAGGTGGAACTAAAGTCTGATTTAACACTTCATTATATTTCACTTAATTAATCCAGATCTGTGAAGTAACTAAAGGTATTAAATACATGTAGTGGAGTCAAAGTACACCATGTACCTCTGAACTGTAGTGGAGTAGAAGAACAAAGTAGCAAAACATTGAAATACTTAAATAAAGTACAAGTATCTCAAAATTGTGCCCAAGTATAGTACTTGTTGAGTTTATGAACTTAGTTACTTTACACCATGTGGCTATAAAGATAAAAAGACTTAAGCCTTGCACAGAGGCACGAAAATACATTTTCAAAATGCTCAACAGTGCTGCCAAAATTATAAACTGACTGCTCCACAATTTAAAATAAATGCTTTTATATATTTCTATTAAATGTGACTCTTTGGCGTTTCTGTTATTATTAACACTGCTGCTTTAGTTGTTCTGACTGCTAAAATCCTCTGTCATTCTGTGGGGTGGGGGAGCCGGGGGCTCGGATCCTTGTCACCTTTTTCATACCTGATGAGTTTGCATCCCTGTATGTTAAAAAGCCTCAGTCACCTTAATTCATGTAATAAAAACATCTCAGGTCAGTAACACTCAAAGCTAAATGTGCAATACCATGTTCAGCGATGTTACTATTTATAATGTTATTGTTGTTACATCAGAAGATGTACATATTGAAATGATTTCTTAACTTACAGTAGGCTATTTTTTACAATGTGTGTTGGAAGGATTTATTAAATTACAATGAATATTGTCATTGTTGAAGGCTTTTAGAGAAGGGTGAACTATAAGCCTGAATTACATAACATTTTATACCTAAAAACATAAAAGCCACAATAAATAAATCACAATTATTCTAGTTATTTTTACCTCCCGTATTGCTTTCAACCCACCAGCTTTTATGGTGTTGTTACGTCACTAACTGTAAGCTTGTCACATACAGTCTATGGTCACTCAGAGTAACCTACTGTTAATTTAGCTGCTGAAGAAGAAAGATCAGGGGGGGAGGGGGGGAGAGAGCTGTGGTTGATGGGCCATTAGTTGTGTAAATACACAGCTGAGAGCTGCCGTTTCATTCAGACTGTTTAAAAAATGGTAACAACGGACTATTTTTCTTAGCGGATGCATGTCAATTTAAATCAATACATAAAACTATATTTTAAATCAATAAAAACATTTTCTAAATCCATAAAAGCATTTCAATTAATATTGGGAGTCATGTCGTTACTTTGTTGAGAATGTGGCCATGTAATAAGCGGGATAATTTGCAGCGACTTGTTCCTTACGGCGAAAATAACACCCTTCATCCAGATGAGGATCCCTCCGCTACACTTTGGGATCCTGATCGACCTTCGAAGCTCCATTAAAATATATATATTTTTGGTGAATTACTGAGTTTAGGCACGTTAATAACGTTTTAATGAAGTTGAATACAGTATATTCATATGTGTCAGTGATTTCATGTCAATTCGGCAAACATAAACATAAATGATCGTGGTGAAGATGATGATTAAATTAGGATTAAAAATCGAGAGCCGGGCTGCATTTCCTCCCGTTCGTTTTTTTCGAATAACAAAATTATTTTGTTAAATAAAAACATGGTGATGTTTTGTAAATGATTACATGTCTCTTATTTAGCACAGTGGTATGATATCCGTGACATATGGATCTTAACAAAGTTCCGCTGTACATCCAGCATACTGTATCTCACTTTATTTCACATGAGCTCCAGTGTGGAACCCCACTGCACCCCCTGGTGGATCAATGATCCATTGCAGCTGGCTTCATTATAATTACATTTATCTATCACGGGGGCGGTCTCAAGTCAAGCTGGAGGTTTTCCCTTGAACGAGGGCAGATCACGTACCAATCACGGCCCTCGCGTTTCAAACTGTCTGAAATGAATCGATACATCTGTATGGACACTTTTATTTCCTCTGAGACAATTTCTGAAGTGTGAGCATCTGCAATCCATCCATCCATCCTTCTCCCGCTTATCCGTGGTCGGGTCGCGGAGGTAGCAGTTCCAGCAGAGAGCCCCAAACTTTCTTTTCCCTGGCCACATCAACCAGCTCTGACTGGGGGATCCCAAGGCGCTCCCAGGCCAGCGAAGAGATATAATCCCTCCACCTGGTCCTAGGTCTACCCCTTGGTCTCTTCCCAGCTGGACGTGCCTGGAACACCTCCCTAGGGAGGCGCCCAGGTGGCATCCTAACTAGGTGCCTGAACCAACTCAACTGGCTCCTTTCGACGCGAAGGAGGAGCGGTTCAACTCCGAGTCCCTCCCGGATGACTGAACTTCTCACCTTATCCCTAAGGGAGACACCAGCCACCCTGCGGAGAAAACCCATCTCGGCCACTTGTACCCGCGATCTCGTTCTTTCGGTCATGACCCATCCTTCATGACCATAGGTGAGGGAACGAAAATGGACCGGTAGACAGAGAGCTTTGCCTTCTGGCTCAGCTCCCTTTTCGCCACAACGGTGCGGTAAAGCGACTGCAGTACCGCTCCCGCTGCTTCGATTCTCCGACCCATCTCACGCTCCATTGTTCCCTCACTCGAGAACAAGACCCCAAGATATTTGAACTCCTTCACTTGGGGTAAGGACTCATTCCCTACTTGGAGTGGACAGTCCATCGGTTTCCTGCTGAGAACCATGGCCTCAGATTTGGAGGTGCTGATCCTCATCCCAGCCGCTTCACACTTGGTTGTGAATCGATCCAGTGAGTGCTGAAGGTCGCAGACCGATGAAGCCATCAGAACCACATCATCTGCAAAAAGCAGTGGTGCAATCCTTAGTCCACCGAACTGCAGACCCCCTCCCCCACGACTACGCCTCGAAATCCGATCCATGTATATTACAAACAGGATTGGTGACAAAGCGCAGCCCTGGCGGAGGCCAACCCTCACCGGAAATGGGTCCGACTTACTGCCGAAGACCCGGACACAGCTCTTGCTTTGGGAGTACAGAGATTGGATGGCCCTGAGTAGAGACCCCCTCACCCCATACTCCCGCAGCACCTCCCACAGTAACTCTCTGGGAACCCGGTCATACGCCTTCTCCAAGTCTACAAAACACATGTAGACTGGATAAGCGTACTCTCAGGCCCCCTCCAGGATCCTTGCGAGAGTAAAAAGCTGATCCGTCGTTCCACGACCAGGACGGAATCCGCATTGTTCCTCCTCAATCTGAGGTTCGACAATCGGCCTGACCCTCCTTTCGAGTACCTTAGAGTAAACTTTCCCGGGGAGGCTGAGTAGTGTGATGCCTCTGTAATTGGCACACACCCTCTGATCCCCCTTTTTAAAAAGGGGAACCACCACCCCGGTCTGCCACTCCTTCGGTACTGTTTCCGACTTCCATGCAACGTTGATGAGACGTGTCAACCATGACAGTCCCTCAACACCCAGAGCCTTCAGCATTTCTGGGCGGATCTCATCCACCCCCGGGGCTTTGCCACTGTGAAGTTGTTTGACGACCTCAGTGACCTCCCCCCGGTACCAGCAAACTTTAAATATCAAAGCTATAAAGACATTCACAAGATCAGTCTTTATGCAGATGATGTGTGATTTAAACTGTGTGTTATAAATGTCTTCTCTAGCCATTCATAACACTATGATCATCATATCTATAAGTGTTATCAATCCTTCATGAACAAAAACGATAAAGCATAACCAATAAACCAGTTGTAGCTGCAATTTCGAGAAAAGTGTTTCTATACTTTCCTTCAATTGTTAATGGGATTTCATTTACATGTAATCCCAGTGCTTATACATTATAATGTATAATGTATGTCACACAGAAATATGCTACTCAAAATGAGCATGATGAAAATGTAGGCAGATACATTTGTTTCCCTTTTAGTGAAAAAGCTACTTCTAAAAACAGTTCCTGTCCAGTTCCCCTTGGGATCTCTGACACAGTGGCTAGAGGGGTTAACACGTTACCTGTCCTCTCAACTAGAGTCTGACCTCCACATTCACCCCACCAGCATTACCAATTCTGTTCTGCAAACACCCCTCCCAAAATAGCTCTCCACACGTCACTCTCAATTACCCTCAGCACCACAGTACTCTGCTGGCTCCTGCACACACATAAATAAATACTGTATGTACAAGCAAGCCAGCAGTCACAGTAAATAACACACTGGTACCAAAGCCACTAGCAGAAAGTAATACACACAATGTTGTTCCGCCACTGTTCCAGAATGTTCCCTGTTAGCTGGTGGTCTTGTAATCACAGCCAATCAAACGACAACATGGATTCTCTTCTTCTGAACACAGTGAGCCTTTAAAGAGCAACTTGCAGGGGGGGGGGGTTTTCTACATTTATGCTTAAACTTGCTTGAAAATTACAATTAAAAAAAGTGAATGCAGGATTTGATATGTTTTACGAGGCATAAGGGCAGGAATTCAGAGGGAAAGGAGCAATTTTGAGCTCTGCTCTTAAAAACGGCTTTTTTTTAAGGTCATACGTCAAACGCTTCATATTACATCACAAAGGGGACACATCTCCGCTCTCTGACCGCGGGAATAGTTAGTAGTTGCGTTGAGCAGTTGTGTTGAGCGGTTTTGTTGAGTGGTTGTGTTTTACTGGGCCGGTATTTTTTGGTAGTTTTACATTGTATTTCACCATTTGTAATCATGGTGCAGTATTGTGTTTGTGCAGGTTGCACAAATACCAGCCTGTCAGGACATCGAGTCCACTATTTCCCTAACAGGAAAAGAAAGCTAGCTAGCTCTCTCTCTCCCCTCCGGTACAGAGGTAGTGTGGATTTGCATTAGGTAACGCGAGATACGGCTGATACTTGCGCATTAATTTCTGTTATGGATCAGTATCAACAGTCCTGCCAGTAACGTTACTATATTATCAATGCTACTTTAGTTATAGCCTGATATATGAAAGCTAACTTTACAATTTTGTGATGTGACGTTAGCTAACATTCTGTAGCTAACGCCGATCACTCACCAAGATAGCTGCCCAGTTCACCACTGGTTCTCCTCACACCACAGCTCAATTTCTCTCCGATGGCCATTATTTCTTCTAATCCTTGGCTGCTCCTGGTCTCTTGGACGCCTAGCAGGCTCATAATTATAAGGTTGTGGTCCATCATATGCATTCGAATATACATGTTCAACTTCTTCTGTGTCTTCTGTGTCGAAACAAGCATTGGGATCCATGTTTATTAATACGTTACACCGGCCGCTCTCCCCCTTGTTTCCCCTTTGTTACGTCACACGCGGGAGGTCACGCTTTTTTGATGCGGAAGTAAAAATGTCTTACAAAAACGACGCCAGATGTCACTGTAGTGTATATTTATGTATATATTTTTGAAAATCTAGTGTATTCATCATTTTCCTACACATTTATTCACAGGTGTCTTTAACCTGGAAGTTGCTCTTTAACCTGTTAAGCACTGAGCCTGTTTTTCAGGTCTCAGGCTCGAAAATGATATTTTCAGAACAAATGACCATAACTACACGTCTAAAAGGGTTAAATTAATAATCTTTTTTCTCAAAGTAATGATAAACCTGTGAGTTGGATGTAGAAAAATTCAGAATCAATACAGATGTTTTTTATTTTAAAGAATATTCAGATTGAACATAGTAAAACATTTTAAATTATAGTGTCCGTCGAAATTTGTTTGTTTTACTTATAGTGAAAACCACCCTTGGATGATGGTAAGGTAGACTAAAAGCTTTAGGAATCCAAAGTACAACATATACTAAGTACCCTGTATCAAGATTGATGCAAAACAAGTGACATTTGACCTTTTTAGAGAGGTTTAGCAAAACAAATCCACCTCTGAGGGGATTTGGGTGGAAATGGGGGTTTTACCGTTTCTCTGGAACCCATTGGTCGATTTTGGTGATTGACATCTCTTTCTGACCGTTACAGCCAATGGAATCGAAGGGGAATTTCCCCATACACACACATGTTAACAAAAAAAGGTGGGGGCTTTGCGCATGCAGGTTTGCATCAGAGCAAACATTACATTACATGTTACTTGTTAGACGCTTTTATCCAAAGCGACTTACATAATCAATAGTGTGGGCAATCCCCACAGGAGCAATTTGGGGTGAAGTGTCTTGCCCAGGGACACAACAACATGCTGACTGCATTGGGGTTTGAACCTGTGACCCCCTGCTTCGAACACCAACGCACAAGTCCACTGCGCCACACGCCTCCCAAACCTATCTCTCGCTCTGACATCTGGAAACGGAAAAGCAGATTTATTGCTCATGGATTATCAGAAATCATTTCAAAGGGACACAGACACATTGGATTAATCTATGGATTAACTTCAGCAGCGTTTTTATCGTTTTAATGCCATTGAAGACCACTTTTCACCAGACAACGACAAAAGTGAGCCATTTTGCAGTTTCTAGCGCCACATGTTTTGATGTCTGTTCTTGTTAATATCTTCGCGAGTTCTGTTATGGGTGTTATGAGTGAGTTTCTGTGCAGTAATGCGTTAGCATTTTTTTCGCTCGTGGCTAATTCAGAGGCAGATCGTTAGCTTTGTGGGTTTAAAAAAAAAAAAAAGATCAGTTAGCTGAGTTTCTTCCCGTTACATGGAAATAAAACATTTGCTGTTTATTGAATATTAAGATGCCCTCAGACGCTGTTTCCTGCAGATGACGCGTTTTTGCCCCCGGTATCGGGGGTGCGGTGTAGAATAGGTTAACTAAGTATTACTTCAACCAGTGGTGTAGTCTACGTGATACGCTGGTATACGCCGTATACCCACTAGAAAATGCCAGTGATTTCCGTATGCCCTCTTAAAAATGAGCGATGATACGTAACAACATCATTTTATGACTTCACTTTCACGCTTTCGCCCCCTTCTGTGTTAATACTTTTGGACGTCTGGGGCTTCCGTCGCCTTTGGCCTGTTGCTAAGCAACAGCAACACACTTTGTTCGGCTCTGACAAACCCCACGTTTCTCTAACGTTATCAGAATTTGATCCTTCCATCATTCAAGTTCGCGGAGCGCTAAACAGGAAGCAAACATGAAACGAAAACAGACGACAATATTTTAATGTTTTCCGAAGTTTTCCCCTATTACCAGTACAGAAGAAGAGCCAGGTCAGGCGGCTGTCCTAAAGGTGACAGAGAACGAGTCCGGCGCTACCGCAAATTTACCCAGTAAGTGAAATTAGCATGGTTATGATTAACGTAACAGTAGCTAACTAGCTAACTTGCTAGCTAATTTGATCAACGTTAGTGTGGTGGATCAATGGAAGAGAAAGGGAGCGAGATAGTGTGTGTGTGTGTGTGTGTGTGTGTGTGTGTGTGTGTGTGTGTGTGTGTGTGTGTGTGTGTGTGTGTGTGTGCGTGCGTGCGTGCGTGCGTGCGTGCGTGCGTGCGTGTGTGTGCAGTCATAAACAGAACACAATGTTTATATTATCTCCTTGTTTTGGACACAGATGAGAGCTCCTGGCCAGCCTTGTGGACTGAAAGTTAGGCTATGGAATTTAAGAACAGGCATCCTTGGTTGGGGTGGAGGGACAGAAAGTTAGGGAAATGTCAGCACACATGCAAAGGAAAGCTGATCTAAACAACAGAAATTCAAAAAGTCAATGACTATGCAAATGAGAGTTAATTCATGGTCATGTTAAAAGTGCATTTAAAACATTTGCACCATTACATTACTATATGTTAGTTATCAGTAGTTGTCAAATAATTAGCTATTGAAAAAGTGGAACATTTTTCTCCTTTTATCTGCTTTTCATGCATTTGTTAGCCATAATGTAAATATTGTAAGCAGTTTATTAAATATTTTTGAGTAAATCTTGGCTCTTTTCTGCAGTTGTTATTGGTAAAAACTTATTATGCTAATTAGTCATGGTTTTGTTTATTTCCTTTGCAGCGCTACAAAATCAGTAGGTGTCCTCACAGAACAACGAGTGTCTATGTCTGAGGAGTGGGTGCACTTTAAGATCCAGTCCTCAGATTCAAGCAGATCAACATCTTTGGCCTCTTTGAGAAACAAGATTAGACGACATGAGACGTCCAGAGCACACACAATAGCCCAGGAGCTCACGGAGAAGGGTGGACAGGATTTAGTTGGAAATTTGGTGAGAGCTGTGTCAGAGACTGTGTTTGCAGTAGGCCATATTGAGATTTTGATAAAAATGTCGATTAATTGTTCAACCCTAGAAGATAAGTTGGCTTTTTCCATCATTGTTCATTCTTTTATTTTTTTATTGTTAATTTCACTGGCAGTTAAAAGTCACATAAAAATGCTTATAATACATTGACATGTTAATAACACATAACCAGTCTCAAGACTAGTCTATGCATTAGTAAGTGTGATGGTGTTCATGAGGTGTTGCTTCGAGACAGATGTCGCTCCGCGATGCGTCGCTCTAGGATGGATGAATACAATTATTACAGTATACCCACTACAAAAAAGTAGACTACACCACTGACTTCAACTATATCAAGCAATATATGAATCAGCAGTTTCAAGACCATTTAGTACGGAAGTGACGTTATCGCCTATTTTTCGAGAAAAACTTTTCCCAAATTTTAAAGTAAAACTCAGTCAGAGAAAAACAACAGAAAAGCCTAATGAAATTATGAAATGTTGAAGGAAAATATGTTCTTAGGCGGTAATCTTCAGGTGACAAATGCTTTTATGATATGATAAATCAGAGCAGATGTGAGGAGAGGTGAAAACACTGTTGCCAGAATTGGGCTAATCTTCATGGAATTGACTTGTCAGATGGCAAGCTTTACTGCCCTGGCCGAACTCTGACATGTGTATATTGTTTTGTGTGTTTTGTGTGAGAGGTTGCACTCTGTCCTGTGAGGATCTTCAAACTGCAGGGGCCCATAGTGCTGGGTCTCAGCAGTACCTTGGTTCTGTCCTCCAAATCCACCTTTCTGTGGTCCTGTGTGATAAACCAGGTTGTTTTAGGCTTTGTGCCCTTATTTTTTGTGAGTAACTTTGTAACTAGAATAACCTGAGCTTTTTTTGTAGATACTGTCAGGGAATAATTCTGTATACATGTGAAGAGTCAATTATATTGAGTAATTTATTTTATATTAGGTAATTTATTTCTCAAACCTATGTTTTATGGAAGAGAAAATGTATTTCTGATAAAATAATATGTTATCAAAAGGTAAATGTTGAATTAATATAACATTTAGAATAATTGAGAAGGGGTTATATCCACAGGGACTAGCTTACCTTTAACTTACAATACAATTTCTCTGCTTTGGACTGATGAGTATGATTCTTGACTAACACAAACCTTCAATGTATGATAATATATGTGTCAGGAAAGCTCCCAAATAATTCTGGGGGGCCTATCCTATTTTTGTAATTAAATGATAATGTGCTAATCCATTACTTTGAGTTGTCTGCACTCAGGAAAACATCCCTATCAAGTGTGAACCCAATAACTAGGACAGCTCAAGGCCAAGGGTCAGAGAGAGAGGGTCACACTCTCCGGCTGCAGAGGGCACCCCCAGCCACGGGCAAGGAAGCACGAGGTTGTTTGAGATGAGAGGATTCTACTCTTCAACTTTCTGAGGAGATGGGATGCTTCTTCATCTTTCTGCTCGGTGGGCTCAAGCAGACAACCCTGCAGGACGAGCGAGGGCTTCTTCCTAACCTCTCCCATCACAGGGGGGACACCTGGATGCGCCACTTGGAATACGCAGTTGCACTGCTCTCAAGCAGATAGCAGAAGGAATGCAGGCAGAGGAGCCTCCATTTCACTGGGGGATCAACTACAGTGCTCACTGAATGAGCCACACAAAAGCAAAGCAATTGGGGGAGGGGGGTTGAAATATGGCGCTCTGATGAAGAAGAGTTTGAGCCAATCAGCACCTCAGTGCTAATCTGCAGTATCAGGATGCCTTTACACACCAGACACTCTGTGTCATAAAGAGAGGAGAACGAGTCAGGAGGACATGTTCTTCCAGCTCTCGTACAAAGATAACATTTGAATTGAATGACCAGATGTTTACAGATGTACAATTAATGATTGTTTTTGTATTTCCAATGACCAGACCTCATAGTGGTGATTAATATATTTTTGTCAGATCAGATTACACTTTCGTACTAAACAAAATAAATACATTAATATTTTCAGATTATAAGGTATTGAATAATAAGATATTTCTACTGTTATCACAGATAACGTTAATATCCTTAATCGTCCAGCAATCAGGCTTAACAACACTACTCTTTATTGTAGTTTAAGGAACTGTCAGGGAATAATTCTGTATACATGTTTACCTTTCGCCCACTGACGCAGATGCCCTAACCCTTGAGCAGCCGTTATCTCCTTTAAGGAGTGGCTGCCCAAGCATTTTGTTGTTGTTACCAGTTTGTGACCGGGCAACTCTCGGTCAGAGATAGTTATTGTTGTGGGACACCTGGAACACATCCTTCTCGGCGTGTAGATGACCCCGAGCCATAAGCAACAACAAATGTGATTCAGTGTCCTCAGCTGTTTAGTCTATCTATTGAAGAATGTTGATTATTACACTCTGAACTAGTTAAAACCTGGAGCTACAGGAGGTGTCTTCAGAATTCATTGTGCTCCAAATAAACCATCAGTGTTTGCCATCAAAGCTGCAGCTCTCCTCGCGTCTCTCTCTGAGTCCTGACTCCTATTGCTTCAGAAGTTTCCCCAACAGATACCACTGACTCATGGTGACTGTCCTGTCCTTTGTTCTGTTTTCTCCTGTCATGCCAAGGCAGTGTTCAGTAGAAGTCTACACTGTGTATTCTTGTACTCGTGTCTCACATGCAGCACTGTTTAACAGAAACATTGACTTACGTGAGGATTTACTGATGTGGACACTGTGCTTCTGTCTTTCCACCCACTCTGTTGTGTGACCCCTTCACAGACCTGATGAGACACAAAGATAACAGATTAACAATGTAACCACCTCTTCAACCCTCTTGAGAAAACACATTACAACTTCATCACTTTCATCAGAAAGCATCACACCATAGCTCAACAGGGGCTTATATTATTCCAAATAAGCACTATCTATGGTCCCTCTGACTGGACCAATTGACAGGGTTTGCAGCTCTATTAGTACAAGTTTGGTGTGCGAAGAGATAATAAATCAAATAGAAGATCTCTTTCAGATGTGCTGACTGCTAATTAAGTCTGAGTGCAGAAGGAAGCAGGAAATACAGTAGAATAGACAGCACATAGACACACACACAGAGAGACACACACACACACACACACACCTCAGGGCTGTCTGCAGCTGTGTTGTTTCTTCAGCTACAGTGTGTGTCTGTGCTTTGAAAGAGCGTCTGAACTCCAGCCGCTGCCCTGAGCATCACAGGATGCCTTTCTCTCTTTCTTTTTGTCCTTCTTGTCGGTGTTGCTATTGCTCTACACACTTACACTTGCAAGTAACACACACAGTCTGCCTTGAGGTCTGTGGATAAGACTGCAATACAGTCTTTTTTTGCCGTTGAAATGATTGAAATTGAATTTATTCTGCTATGATGGTGTGTCCCAGTCGAACTGGGAGGTGGGATTATCCGAGTTCCCAGTCAGACATTTTAACTAAGGTGAGGTCGGAATTCTTACTTGGAAACTCACAGATATGGATACAAAATGAAGTCTCCGCATATGAACATTAAAACAACACTTTGATAATATAAAATGTTGAGTACTTCTGTATTATTTTCGTCACATTAAATCAACTGTACATACTGTATGGTACTGTTCATGTTCCATCTGTGGATATGTTGCTACGATTTACAAAGCAAGCTTATCAACCGGTATGGCTAACCATGGCTAACCCGGTACTGCTAAAGCTGTAAACACGGCTAACTACTTTTTCCGACCTGTGCTACTGTAACACAGTCAACTAGGATGTGACGTCACTCCCAGTTCTGCCCTACGACTGGCCTAAGACTTCGAATGTAAAGTTAATGTAATGTGTTTAGAGCCCCCCCCTTGTTTACAGTATGGTATATAATGAACATCTGGGAGAGAAATGTTTAACTGGGTTAAGTGCGTTGCCAAAGGGCACAGTAGTAGTATGACACTGGAGGAGGAGACAGCGCTGTGTAATCTCTGACATACAGAACACACAGAGACTCTCCCTGTCAGCTCGGGTTGCAGCAGCACCTGACCCCATCACAAAATGTTTGACTGCCCGGTTAAAGGAAAGAGTATGTGATGTGCAGTTGAGTGGAAATGGCCCCAGTTTTATTGAACCTTCGCCAGCTTCAGACTGTCCTCTCTGAGCTACTTTCAACAGCCTCATGGGACAATACAGAGTGTGTGTGTTAGTGAACATGTGTGTGTGTGGGGGAGGAAGGGGGGGCACTTTGATATCACCTGCTATTCCCTGATCTAAAACAGGTCTAGCACTCACCAATTCACTAATGACTGTCCCAGAGGTGTGTGTGTGTGTGTGTGTGTGTGTGTGTGTGTGTGTGTGTGTGTGTGTGTGTGTGTGTGTGTGTGTGTGTGTGTGTGTGTGTGTGTGTGTGTGTGTGTGTGTGTGTGTGTGTGTGTGTGTGTGTGTTTATTACGTATCTATACATGCATATTACCTCCCACGCCCATACATCCCGACTCCACTCCTCACCCTCTAGCTATGGCCTTTGAACCCCCGTTCATTACTGTGACACACATACGCACACACACATTTTGAAGACATGGCAATAAATAGCTCATGCTGACACTGGAAGGTCACGGGTCACATGCTAAAGAGGTTAGGGGGAAATGTCTATAATAATGACATCACTTCCTCAGTGTATATGATCTCTAAAGGGGTTGACATAAAGAGCCCTCTGGTGGGCTCATTAGGAAATAATGGGGATGCTGGCATCATGTTCATCTGCAATGTCATTAGAAGTATTATTTGTGAAAATAGATTCAATATTCAGCACAGACGTATTTTGATGATGTTGTTCCTACATTTCACTGTTTGTTCATTACAGTTTATTACACTGTAACGCAGCGTCCACGCAAAGGCGTGGGTTGAAGCTTTCCGGTGGGCGTGTCTGAAGCTCGATCAACAACCAATCACATGAATCTCCCGCCCCAGACACACAAGCACGCGGTTTGATTGGCTAGAGCTTGTACTCGCATATGATTTGATTGTCTGACGCTTCCGTCAAAGCTTTAAAAGTTGAACATTGCTCAACTTTTGAAGCGAGCAAAGCGAAACGACGCTCCCACAATGCAGTTCGGCAAAGCGTGACGTCACCCCATTTAAAGTGAATGGGCAGAAGCGTTGAAGCTTCAACGCACGCCGCCGTGTGGACGGGTCGTAACAAATACATATTTTAAGGTTTTGGGTTCAATCACCATTTCTTTATATGTTGATTGCCGATAAATCATCAGCAATTTCCTTTCTAAAGCATCAAGCTGTCACACAGGGCCGGTTCTAGACCATTTGATGCCCTAGGCGAGACTAAAGTGAATTATCTAAACACTCAGAGCTGTAGTTATCAGCCTCTCAGTCTGACTGGAGAGGATTCTCCCTCCACATTATTGTAGAAACATCTTCTTCTAATATCCGTTATAGCAGCTAGCACCAGATTCTAATAACAACAGCGCCGGTACCAGTGCGCCCCCCCTTCTCACTCGCTCACTCCCACGCTCACTCACACTTTGGCTGTGAGCTGCAGGCGCCTGATAAGCCAACATCCCCCATTTTCATCACTTACAGCGCCCATCGTACAGGGCAAATGAAAAGTGTAGCCGGGGTGAAAAGGGTGTTACATTTACTTAATTATGAATATCGTTACATCAAGGCCAAAAATGAGGATGAGCACCAACGGTCAAAAAAAAAAAAATCCCTCCCAGAACTGCCAGCGCAGAGCCTCCCCAGATCTGGCGCCCTAAATGTCGCCTATGCCAAAAACCGACCCTGCTGTCACATGTAGATCACTCCTCTCATGGTCAATATGTTAATCATAGTAGGAGTCATTTAAACTAATCCAACCCTACCTTCTACATCTCACCTCTAAAACATGCTTTATTTCCATTTAGATGCGATTAAGCAAGACTTCCCTTCTACTGGACATCGATAGGCATTAATAAAGAGTTATATTTGTGCATGAAATGAAGCCTCCTTCCTGGACAGACTGTGCTGTATTGGAGCAGAGCGGGGACAAAACACAGCGGAGTCAGATTGCACACCCAGCCCTGCACCACCTCCAGGGAAGGTAAGAGGGAGGAAATGAGGATGGAGGATGATTGGGGGTGTGGGGATGAGTACGCGGTTGCCAGGCAATACATGTGTGTATGTGGATGTCATGCTTGGCAGGAGCTGTAGCTCCATGTTGCAGAATGACCTACTTTAAATTGAAAGGGAAAGAAAGAGCAAATGGAGGGACAGAGAGTGGGAGAGGAAACAAAGTGAGGAGCAGCCGAGCAGGTTCTCTAGTTAAGACCGAAAATAAAAGAGCAAGAGGGAGAGAGAGAGTGATGGGACAAAGAGAAAGAGAGCTGATAAAGAATTAAAATGATGTTCGGGAGTGAGTCAAGCCAGAGAGGAGAGATGAAACAAAGAGAGAGCAGGAGAAAAATGCAAAGTCGTTTGAGTCAAATACATGGACTAAATCTGTGCTTCTAATCAGAATATCTGACAAAAAGACGTCCAAGTACTCAGTCTTTCCGACAGAAGGTTACTTCCTTTAGGTTTAAAAACTTTGAAAAACACTGAAATGTATCCTTGAAACTCAGCAGCATTCAGACTGCTTCTTCTGTAGCACAGTATGCTGGAATTATAATAAAGAAATGACTTGCAGAGCATGCTAATGTCACATTTGGGGGATTCAATTGCATGCAAGCATTATCAGCCTAAGGGTACAGATTACTAATTTGTAAGAGGATATACTAGCAGTGATTACAATAGTCATACTGTACATATTCACAATTCTCAAGATAAAAATAGCAACACTGCTCAGTACAGACCTTTGTTTTGTGAACAACATAGTTTTGAGGAATAAGCATAAATCTTCTCACATGCAGCTGCTTTCTGACTGACCAAGAACTCAGCTCCTGAAGTGTACTTGTTACCATATAGGGAACTAGTAACCAGTGTTCTTAATACATATAACATATACACATAAAACCTCAACACAGCAGACCTTTGTTTGTTCTGACATTATTCTACTATCTACACAATTTAGCCATTAACTTAGTGGGTGTTTCTGTAACCATGACGATGAAGGTTCCCTAACAAAAGTAGTCAATTTAACCCCAAATGTTTCTTTACCCTTTACAGTCATCAAAGATTCAAAAAGTATGTTTTCCTATATTTATATTTGAGTCATAGTAGTTTGGCATATCAATAATGTATTGTAATGTATTTTTCATATTGTGTATTGCACTCCAAAGCTTTAAAGCTATCTTCGGGTGTTATAGATATCTTCAGTAGACGCTAGTCAGTCAGCATGCTAACTTTAGTAGAAGCCTCTGCAACACAATACAGAGACATAACAGTAACACTGTAACCTATTTACAAACTGATTGCATTCCGGCTTTAAACAAAGCATTTTGGAAGGTAAATGATGTTGATAAACTATGTTCTAAAGAGCAATTACAGAACTATTTCTTTTTGTAATTTCATTCAGAGCAAATGGAAAGTAAATGTTGAGTTATGTTGGACCTATCTCACATCAGACATTGTGCTTTATGGTCCACCTCAATGGAACAGACCCAACACAAAGGTTATTTTTCACATCTGTGCTTATCCAGTTATGCCTAGTTCAAGTATCCTTCATGGAAAATGGTCTACAGTTTATGATTGCACATTCAAAAACCACACTACTGTGTGAGGCTACAAACAGCTCCATGAGATGAGCCAACATTACATTTCAAATCAGTCATTGCATCATATGTATCATATCAGATGCCAGCTTTTAATCAAAGATCAAAATCAGTAATGAACTGTGTATCAGCCTAGCCCAGGGCTCTGCAACCTTTTTGACCAAAAGAGCCATTTTGCCCCCTTTTCCACCAATTGTTTTTGTCTGGAGCCGCAAAACATATTTGATAGCTTGATAGCTTATAAAGTTATATTGTTACATCATAGACAAAAACTACAGTTTTTTTGCATTTATTATTTATTACATTATATAAAACTGTTTACCTCTAATAATAAACAAACAACTGTTATAAGGAGAATAAAAAAAAATACACAGGACTATTTTCAAATAAATCAACACATCACTTGGGGAGTCCTCTGAACATTTGAAGAACATGAATGTAATTCAAATGGGCCCACTTTGAATGAAATAAAACGATAGTTACGTCTGTAACTACGGTTCTATGAGTCCCGGATGACCACCAGAGGCGGTGCTTTAGCACTGGATATGTCCATAGCGCGCATGCGCCGTACGAGTACCAATAACAACAAAGTCACCTGTGACCCACGTGACACCGGCTATATCAGCCAGTGTCATCAGAGGATCTGTTCCCAGAATCTTCTCGAGAGCACACAATAATTCTGAGTGACAGGAAACTCTGGCGGTCATCCGGGACTCATAGAACCGTAGTTACAGACGTAACTATCGTTCTATTTCATCCCTACTGACCGCAACAGGCGGTGCTTTAGCACTGGATGACTTATACCAGGGGTGCTCAACCTTTTTTGAACCGAGAGCTACTTTTAAAGTTGCCAGTCTGCCGAGAAATACAAGTCCAAATAGAGAGGTGTAGCCATTACTGACAGCCTCCAGGTAAATACACAATTCTACTTGTATAAAACTGACCTTTGTACGATTAATGCTTCATAAAATACAGCAGATCCTTTATCTTACCTCTTTCTAATCTACACACATACAAGTATTTAACTGAAGTTACACAACAGTGTTGTTGATACAGAGTTGGAGTTTATTCACACGTCACATACTACATTGGGTAATGTTTTCAAGAGACATTGAACAGTGCTGCCACATATGACACAGGAAAAAAAGAAAAGACTCTGAACCCTTTCTTTGCCATTATATAAAAATAGTATTGCTACAAAAGTATAAATTAGGCTTACTAATAAGACAACTCAGATCTGAAGCTACACAGGAATCTGCTGCCAAAGTGCAATAAAAAAGACAAAATTACAATTTTTTGTTGCATTTTAGTAGAGTATAAAAATAAATGCCTTTAAAATAGGATGCAAGCAACACTAGTTTCCTAACCTGAATTCATAATAGACTATAATCAATTTAAGTTTGCATTCTTATACCATTTTGTACAATAATTATAATGAATAAGTTCAAACAAACTAAAACTTACAGCTGATTAATCAAGGTATCTAACTTGAGTTTTTATCATATCAAAAACCTGTTGAAATGCTACTGTTATTTTTACTGTCAGCCTCCAGGAATGCTTCTTTTACAACTTTGCCGTCTTTGAAAGACTTCATGTGTTTCGCAAGAACGTGACTGACACGATAAGATGCTATGGTAGCAGCCTTGCTCTTGTTGTTGGGCCTGGTGAAAATGGACTGCTGTGCATTTAGCTGTCCTTTCAGGTCCCTCACCTTTTGGGAGCGACCCCGACATGTTGGGCAGAGATAGCAGCCATATATACCTTCAAAGTGGAGTGAGAACTACCACTATCCAGAAGGGACTGCAGGAACTCCAGAATGGTGGCCACAGAGCAATGCCCCGGATGCTCAGCCTTACCCAAACACCAGTGGGAGAAGAGCTTCCATTTGCACTCGTACTGTGCTCGAGTGGATGGTTCTCTGGCATTCAGGATAGTTTCCCTGACAGATGCCGTAAAAACGCTCAACAGTGGGTTGGGCCCCGCAGAGGCCAAGCCCAGAGCTGAAGGCGGTGAGGGTCGGGATGCCAGATCTGGCCAAAGTAGAGCCCTGCTCCTACTCGCCGGACATAAAGAGGGGTGTAATGTCCTACACCCGCGTTACTACCAGAGGGAGCGGGGAGCGAGAGCACTGCCTTCACCTAGCTGAGTAAACGAAGCACAGAGCTACCAAATAAGGAAGCTAAACAGGGCAGCTATCCAGCCGGCTGCTGCTCACACTCAAGAAACACTCTTACCAGGAGCGGGGGTGAAAACACTGCCTTCACTGGTTGAATAAAAAAGCGAGCCACAAGCTAAGGAAACTGTCTTCTAAAGAAAAAACAGTACGGGTAATCCGGTGCTTACCTCAAGCGTCAGCCAAAGTGGCTGACCGGGCAGGTCACAGTTAGGCTGAGCCAGCGCCGCGCTACTGCTAACTAGCTAAACAAGAGGACACGACAACGAGGAACGAAGAAAAGTACAGAGAGCGCAACAAGGGCAACTCCTGGGAGAGGGGGCGGAAACGCTGCAGTCACCAGAAAGTTCAAGCCAGGTAGCAACCAAGACAGAAATCAGGACAACCTAGCTGGGAGAGGGAGTGGAAACACTGCTGGTGTTCCGGATTAACTGGTTTCCCGATCAACTTGTTTCCCGATCAACTCGTTTCAGTGGGGTGCGTGGCTTTCGACTGAAATACACATTTCGATCGCTTTCTTCTGTCGTTTACATACATCTTTTGGTATATTTGGCTTCTGTTGGAGATTTGGAGGATGTTTAAAACCAACCTCGTCTCCGCGTGTCGTTTGGTAAACTGGGTAAATTCGTAAAAAGGAAGGGATTAAGAAACACCAGAATGCAAGTTAAACAATAATCTTGTTTTAATGATAAAAAGTAACAATACAAATACAAAGGAAGTACTTCCTGCTCTTCCTCCAATCTCACGGATCTGGTCAGTTTGAAGAAAAGAAGAGGCTGGTCTAAAGAAAACATAGGCTTATATCCAAAACCCCAGGAGGAGCTATGCGGCTGCCCCCCCCCCCCCCCCCCGAGGGGTCCTCCACTTAGAAAAGACAGCCAATCAGCGCGAGCCAGAGGCGACCCTTACATTCGAGATAACAAACCCCTCCTTGCAAGTTTCACATACTTTTGGCATTTTATAAAGATAGTTTTAAGATATCGTTTTTTATAGTTGGATTATACAAATAACACATGTGAGTTACCTTAATCTCAAACAATAATAACAAGAGGAATACATCAGCTCTGATCTCAAGCAGTTAAAAAGTACCGCACACTCATTTAGCCTGCAACTCTTCCAGACACTTGAGCTATTGTTCTTTAAGAATATTCCCTGCAGAATCTTTATTTCAAATAAAAGGTTTCACATTGCATATTTCCAGCTTCCTTTACACATACTGTTATTATTAATACAAAGTAATCAACCACACACATCTATTTAAAACAAGTAGATTTCCCTGATCATTTGACATGCTGAAAATCTCAAGAAGAATGTCCCCTCCCCCAGCTCTCTCGTCCCTGTCATAAAAGCTGCTTCCATTTCCTATTGAGTAATAAAACATGTTTAAGCTAATTTCTCCACAATGTTTGTAGCCCTCCAGTACCCACATATGAAAGAATAAAAGCAGAGGAATCAAATAAAACACCAATACAGGAATAGTTGATAAATGATTATACAGGACATATGATCACAGTAAGGAATACACACACATATTCTCTATGAAGTGACCCTTGTTATAGGTCCGAATGTCCTGTCCCCTGAAAGTCATGAGTTTTGGTTGATTAACAGAAGTTTAATTGTTCTTGTGGCTTAATGGCTTCCCTGAACTTCCCTTCACCCCAAAGTCAGCTTACTAGGAATGAATACATTTTATTGATAAGCTCAAAAGGACGTTTATCTTGGTTACTGCTGGGTGACCCAAGTCTCAAGGCCTGCAGGATGTGTAGGAGATAAACATTAATTCTACAAGACTTTAACTACATTATCTGAAAATGTATCTGGGAATTCCCCTGTTAATTGCAAGGACTATTGATAATTAACAGAGAGACCCTAGGGGCCTCTTCTTGGTATCTGCTAGGCAGAAGTCACTCAATGCAGAGATCACAAGTTTAACACACATTCTATATAAGGTGACATTAAAATGAATATACCAGATTGAACTTTCCTGCCATAACACGTTACTTTAATCCTTCAAATAATTCAAATAATACTTCACTTCTTAGGAGCACGGTGATGCACATCCAGTACCAGTGTGTGAGGTTGTGATTAGGCTACGATGGCGATATCCGGACGCGGACAGCGAGGACTACAACAAGACAAACGAGTTGCTCGAATAAATCATTTAAACCAGCTATTGTTGCCAGACTCATTACGGAATATCGTTGTTAATGTCCAAGTCCATCTGTGTATACCTTCAGACAGCCTCCAAGTGAAGCACACAGTGTTTACTCACAGTTTGAAAGCAGCGTGGAGAAGTCTTCATCTGTGTTAAACTGTGATCCTCCCAGGGAACTTCTTCTTCTTCTTCTTCTTTAGTGTTTATTGGCGGTTGGCAAACCAAATTTTAGGTGCATTACCGCCACCAACTGGACTGGAGTATGGACAAGAGACTATGCAGAAAACAATAAACAAAATAAAACAAACAAAAATAAATAAAACCAAAACTCTAGATTATTTTAAATGTATCAATTTCTCTAAGAAACGTAATAAGCTCACAATACATATTGCCTGATGTTTTCCCTAACAACCCTGATAGCGAAAAGTCAATGTATTTTGCTTTCTTCAGTGTTTGGAAAAGCACATTCCTCTGAATACTATATTTCCTGCAAAGCAGTAAAACATGCTCAACAGTTTCTGGCTGGCTACAGTGTGTACACTTTCCGGTTGGATGCTTTCCTATTACCCTTAATGTATGATTGAGACCTGTGTGACCTATTCTCATCCGAGAAATGACATTTTCCTCCCTTCTTTTAAACCCCACCTTCCTTCCATCACCCACATACCTTTGAATGTTATAAAGATGTCTTCCTGTGTCACTAAGGTCCCAATGATCTTGCCATGTTGTTTGCGCATATATATGTATGAATGTTTTAACCTCCGCTTTGCTGAGCGGAACTTCAATGTCTATATTCGTAATTCTGAGTGTTTGTTTGGCCAGAATATCCACCTGTTCATTACCCTGCACACCAACATGAGCAGGAACCCAGATGAAACGAGTTGCTATTCCTTTGATTTGCATTTTATACAAAATTAGAAATATTTCATTTATTATGTCCATTCTAGATGAAGATCTGCCTGATCGTAGACTCGATAAAGCTGAATAGCTGTCAGATGCAATTACAGTATTATGTATTTCTTTCTCCTCTATCCATTCCAATGCCAATACCAATGCCAACAACTCTGTGGTGTATACTAACAGATGGTCTGTTACCCTTTTCTTGATATGTGTATTACTCACTGGGATATAAACTGCTGCCCCAGCACGCCCTGTCTCTGGATCTTTGGAGCCATCTGTAAATATGATTGTTGAGTCTGTGTGATATCTTGCAAAATAATTCCGGACTATGCGCCATACTGGTATTTCTTTATTTTCCTTCAACTCTTTTTGTATATTGAGGTCTACACTTGGCAATGGGAATAACCAGGGTGGAATGGACGAGATTGCAACTGTAGGGCAATTCTGTATTTGATTCAATCCTATACTTGCCGCTTTAACATGCAAATCCATCCAAAACTTGTTAAATGTGACTCATTGTGCTCCCAGCAGTCTTTCAAAATACTTTTCGCTGGATGACTATCACCATGCCCCTGAAGGTTTACCCAGTATGCCAACATTAACTTTACTCTTCTTATCCTTAAAGGCATTTCTCCCATTTCTACCTGTATTGCTGATACTGGAGATGTTTTAAAAGCTCCACTACAAATTCTCAGGGCCTGAGCTTGTAGGACATCCAGTTTTTTAAGGTTTGATTCTGCTGCTGCCATGAACGCTATACACCCATAATCCAATACAGGTCTCATGAGTGCCCAATATATGTTCAGTAGTGATGACCTACTCGCTCCCCACTCCTGTCCCACCAAACACCGAAGTACATTGTTGACCTTTTTACATTTAGTTTGAACTTTTCCTATATGATTGCTCCACGTTAGCTTTCCATCAAACCAAACACCAAGAAATCTTATTGTATTTACCTGTTCAAGAGGTTGCTCATACAATTTTAATGATACAGGAGCAATTTTATGCCGTTTTGTAAAACAAATGACTTGCGTCTTAGCTACTGACAGTTTGAATCCCCATTTATTTGACCATTTCTCCACTTCAACTATTGCAGCTTGTATTTTCTTTCCAACATGTGCTACATTGCGGCCTTTTGCCCACAAAGCCCCATCATCTGCATACAAAGATTTTCCCACACTTGGATGAACTTGATTAAAAATGTCATGTATCATTATATTGAACAAGAACGGACTACATACACTACCTTGCGGAGTACCATTTTCCACATCATACACACTTGAATATTCTGCACCTACTCTTACTTGTATTTTCCTGTCCCGTAAAAAATGCTTAACCCAATTATATGCTTTACCACCAATTCCCAATGATTTTAACTTGATTAGTAGTCCTTCCTTCCAGGGCATGTCATAAGCCTTTTCAATATCAAAAAAGACTGCAATCACTACTTCCTTGTTGGTCTGTGCTTTCCTGATGTCTGATTCTCAGCACAATATAGAATCCATTGTATTCCGACCCCTACGGAACCCACTTTGATATGGTGATAACAGAGCTTTACTTTCTAAGATATATGTCAACCTTTCTGTAACCATTCTTTCCATGATTTTACATAAATGCGATGTAAGGGCAATAGGTCTGTAGCTAGATGGATCTGAAGGGTCTTTCCCTGGCTTTAGTATGGGCACTATTATCGCTTGTTTCCAAACCGAAGGAAGTTGGCCAGAATCCCACACCCTATTAAACAACCTTAACACAATGACTAGAGAGTTATCGGTCATATATTCCAACATTTTATAGCAAACACCATCTTTCCCAGGAGTGGTTTGACGAGCACTAATAATTGCTCTTCTCAACTCAAACATACTAAAATGCAGGTCCACCTGATCCCCTAACACTTCTATTCTATCCAATATTCTCGGGTTTTCCATTAATGTATTATCTCTGCACTGTCTGGCTTCCTCTGTAAGGTTATCTGAACTATGAACTTTCTTAAATGTCTGAGCTAGAAGTTCCGCCTTTCCTAAGTTTGTGACAGATATTATGTCCCCTCTGCTCAAAACTGGCAACTCATAATTCCTTCGAACTCCCCCCATTCTCCTAATCATGCCCCAAACATCTGCAAGCTGTACTTCTCTTCCAATACTATTTCAATATTGCCTCCAAAAAGTGCGTTTTTGCGTTCGTATCGTCCTCCTTACTATAGCCTGGGCCCTTTTATACTGATTCAAAGCTTCCTGAGAATGGAGTTGATTGAGTTGTCTGAATACTTTATTTCTGTCTTTAATGGATTTGTTACATTCCCCATTCCACCAGGGTACACTCTTGGTGCACCTAACTCCTTCAACTTCCGGAATTGTTTCTTTAGCTGAATGTATGATAACCTTAACGAGCTCCTCATTCAATTTATTTATATCATCATCATTTTCCTCTTGAAGTGCTTTACATCTATTTGTACTTACAACTTGGAAAGCATCCCAATTAGCCTTTCCCAATTTCCATCTCGGAATTTTCTTCTCCTTTTCAAAACCTATGTTGGTCCCAACTTTATTCATTATAGGATACTCCCAGGGAACTGAGACCCGCCCACGTTAAAATGTGACCCGCCCAGGTTAAATTGTGTTACGATTTCTGTGGCTATCTACCAGCGATCATGTTTAATATGAAAGACTACCCACACATGTATCCCTTATAAAAACGGTATTGCGCAGCACTCATCCAGATAACATGTGACTGTTACCTCGTTTTGCAAAGATAGCAGCAGAAATGTCATTGGGGATATTTAGACTTTAAAATGTTGCTTGGTCATGAATGTTGGTGTCGGCAAACAATATTACGAATCCTCTATTCAAACATAATATTCAATGTGCATCGACATAAAAATAAAAAAAAAGTTCATGCTGGACTCAAACCCGAGTCCCAACAGTAAAAATCAATCATGCCCTGCGCGTTATAAGTGCGCCACGAATCATCACGTCCTAACAAATCACCACAGCTCAATTTGTTACATTAACATTGTCAACAAGTTCTAGAAAAATGCAACCCGACCATCATTTATAATGTGAGCGAATGTATGTACACTTTAAGCCATATAATATACATATTATAGTAGGCATTTGATTTGCTTAGAAATAGTATACTGACTGAGGTCTGTATCAAGCCTCATTAAGACCCACAGAGATCAGATATCCTAGTTTATCAGCCTGCGAGCCCACATTATGTTGTGATAAGTGTTAATTTTACATATAAATGTGTTCTAGTGCAAACATTAACTTCCAATATGCAAATCAGGCCATGTGTTTCGTGATATTTGCCATGCAACATTATGCTGTACAATATAATATTTTGGCTCTATCTATCTCTCTATCTCTCTATATCTGTATCTCGCTATCTATCTATCTGTCTCTATCCCTCTATATCTGTATCTCTGTATCTCTGTATCTCTCTATCTCCTCACTAACCTCATAACATGGCGAAATGTTAATCCAATTTATATAGACTGGACCCATGCGCAAATTAATTAATTAATTAAGTCTGTACACCTGTTGTTCAATTGTATGTTTCACTAACAGACCGTATGAAAGTATAAACGGGTATAAAATCGACTCAACAGCATATTAATAATAATATATGATACAAATGTAAGACTGACAACAATAATAGTTTGTAAAGGATTTATTGACGTGAATGTTTTGAACAGTGAACACTTAACACAGAAATCGTAACAGTTTAACCTGGGCGGGTCACAGTTTAACCTGGGCGGGTCCCAGTTCCCTGGGAGGATCGGTTTAAAACAGATGAAGACTTCTCCATTCAACACGTCCTAACAGATCACCAGAGAACAATAAATCAAGTCGCTGTGTTGATGCCTGTTACATCACATTACATTACATTGCATTTAGCTGACGCTTTTATCCAAAGCGATTTACAATAAGTATTCACTGTTCAAAACATTCACATCAATAAATCCTTTACTAACTATTGTTGTTGTCAGTCTTACATTTGTATCATATATTATTATCAATATGATGTCGGGTTGCATTTTTCTAGAACTTGTTGACGATGTTAATGTAACAAAATGAGCTGTGGTGATTTGTTAGGACGTGATGATTCGTGGCGCACTCATAACGCGCAGGGCGTGATTGACTTTTACTGTTGGGACTCGGGTTTGAGTCCAGCATGAACTTTTTTGTTATTTTCATGTCGATGCACATTGAATATTATGTTTGAATAGAGGATTCGTAATATTGTTTGCCGACACCAACTCTCATTTTAAAGTCTAAATATCCCCAATGACATTGCTGCTGCTATCTTTGCAAAACGAGGTAACAGTCACATGTTATCTGGATGAGTGCTGCACAATACCGTTTTTATAAGGGATACATGTGTGGGTAGTCTTTCATATTAAACATGATCGCTGGAAGATAGCCACAGAAATCGTAACACAATTTAACCTGGGCGGGTCACATTTTAACGTGGGCGGGTCCCAGTTCCCTGGGAGGATCACAGTTTAACACAGATGAAGACTTCTCCATGCTGCTTTCAAACTGTGATTAACACCGTGTGCTTCACTTGGAGGCTGTCTGAAGGTATACACAGATGGACTTGGACATTAACAACGATATTCCGTAATAAGTCTGGCAACAATAGCTGGTTTAAATGATTTATTCGAGCAACTCGTTTGTTTAGTTGTAGTCCTCGCTGTTCGCGTCCGGATATCGCCATCGTAATCACAACCTCACACACTGGCACTGGATGTGCATCAACGTGTTCCTAAGAAGCCAAATATACCAAAAGATGTATGTAAACGACAGAAGAAAGCGATCGAAATGTGTATTTCAGTCTAAAGCTACGCACCCCACTGAAACGAGTTGATCGGGAAACAAGTTGATCGGGAAACAAGTTAATCCGGAACACCGTCACCGACAAAGCCGACACCAACCTGTCTGTTGAAGTTTTCTGCGCAGCCGGCCACAGCTCCTGGAGGACGGGTAACCCCGCGGCTCCGACTGGATCAGTCGGGAAGCTGCACGCAGCCAGCTGGATGCAGAGAAATCCTTAAACCAAACGTTCCAACTGAACACTGTAGGCTACAATATTGTAGCCACGGTACTCTCGCGCAGCGAGAAGATAAAAAGGAACAGATCCTCTGATGACACTGGCTGATATAGCCGGTGTCACGTGGGTCACAGGTGACTTTGTTGTTATTGGTACTCGTACGGCGCATGCACGCGATGGACATATCCAGTGCTAAAAGTACCGCCTCTGGCGGTCCGTAGGGACGAAATAGAACATATAGCTGTACCCTAAAAAGAGTTAACTGATTGAATTATGACTGAAGATCGTCAGCTGTCTTCCTCTCCCGTTCCTCCAATACGTAAAGGCTGCAGCACCTTTGACAACTTCTCTCCACATATCAAACATACCGGTAAACCAGCATCGTTTGCTGTGAAAGCAGATAACTCTGTCCTCGCAGAATTAAATCCTGTGTTCCTCCCATACTTTTCTTTTCTTTGATTTATCTATAGTTCGCTCATCGAGCCGGGGGTTAGGTTATTCGCCTGCAAGAAAAGGCGCTTGCACGGGACCGTAGCAGGATGTGACGAATATTTTAGTTGACCTAATTAAAGCCGTTTTGTTTTTTATTTATGTGTCACAGTATCACCTCAAAATACAAGATACGAAAAATGTTCAACCATGCAACAAAATATAAATAGTCCTATAAATACTTTTATTTTATTTCCTTCTTATTTTTATCTAAGCTCAAGGGAGCCAGAGCAGAGGACTTAATTAAAGAGCCGCATGCGGCTCGAGAGCCGCGGGTTGCCGACCCCTGGCCTAGCCTGTCATCAGCATGTATTTCCCATGATGCTATCTAGCTAGCCATATCCACAATACCACTGCTTTATTAGTTTTAACTAGCAATAAGACTTCACAAAAGAAAAAAAAGCAGAGCACACAAGACCACGTTATCTCAAGCCATCCCAATCCTCTGCAGCTCATACTGTCTGAACAGAAAGGACAAGAGGCGGGGAGACCCAATCAGTCTGATACCCTCTGTCGGTTTCCACCCATCACCCCCCAAAGACCGGATGCAGGGGGCAGGCAGACAGAGAGGGAGGGAGGCTGGGTGAGGAGAGGAGAGGAGAGGAGAGAGGGAAAGAGGTGCTGACAACAGATAAGAGCAGAGAGCAGAAACAGAGCTGGGCTGGAGAAGAGAAGAAGAGGAGGTCAAAGAGAAAGAAACAGCAACTATAATGTGCTCTGAAGAACTGAAACCCTTTAATTAAATGTATTTCAACTGATTTCACACAACTGTATTAGGTTAGTTGAAAGCAATAATATCCAGTTTAAATACAAAATATTAGGTTGATATTATTGCTTTCAACTAACCTAATACAGTTACAGTTGCAAGAAAAAGTATGTGAACCCTTTGGAATTACCTGGATTTCTGCATAAGTTGGTCATAACATGGAGGAAGCCACTGCTGTCCAGAAAAAACATTGCTGCACGTTTGACATTTGCAAAAGAGCACCTGGATGTTCCACAGCACTACTGGCAAAATATTCTGTGGACAGATGAAACCAAAGTTGAGTTGTTTGGAAGGAACACACAACGCTATGTGTGGAGAAAAAAAGGCACAGCACACCAACATTAAAACCTCATCCCAACTGTGAAGTATGGTGGAGGGAGCATCATGGTTTGGGGCTGCTTTGCTGCCTCAGGGCCTGGACAGATTGCCATCATCGACGGAAAAATGAATTCTCAAGTTTATCAAGACATTTTGCTGGAGAGCTTAAGGCCATCTGTCCACCAATTGAAGCTCAACAGAAGATGGGTGATGCAACAGGACAACGACCCAAAGCACAGAAGTAAATCAACAACAGAATGGCTTCAACAGAAGAAAATACGCCTTCTGGAGTGGCCCAGTCAGAGTCCTGACCTCAACCCAATTGAGATGCTGTGGCATGACCTCAAGACAGCGATTCACACCAGACATCCCAAGAATATTGCTGAACTGAAACAGTTTTGTAAAGAAGAATGGTCCAAAATTCCTCCTGACCGTTGTGCAGGTCTGATACGCAACTATAGGAAACGTTTGGTTGAGGTTATTGCTGCCAAAGGAGGGTCAACCAGTTATTAAATCCAATGGTTCACATACTTTTTCCACCCTGCACTGTGAATGTTTACATGGTGTGTTCAATAAAAACATAAAAACATATAATTGTTTGTGTGGTTTTAGCTTAAGCAGACTGTGAGGAAAGAAGAGAAAATAGAGCTGGAGGGACATGCTATCTGCCCAGGTTTATTACCCAGATGAAAGCATAAACACCACTCCCTCGCTGGACTGGCTCCCAGTGAAATTACTGAATTGCTGCTTTCCTATGAGAACATATATATTGTATTATCATCTAAAATATCAAGATGTGTGTAGTGCAATACATGTTGTATCATCACTGCTGTTTTCCTAAGGACACAAGTAGAATAAGCAAGAAGTCAGGACATTGAATTTAGTCCTCCACATAATCTCAGATGTTGCCTCTCATCTGTCCTCACATGAATGTGTGTGACAGAAGCTACTGGACTATTTAACAGTAATTTGTGTTCATCCACTTGCAGACCGTTTTAAAAAGATCAAAAGCATAAGAAAAACAGAACCTGATCTGTCTGCTTCAAGGCTTCCTGACAGCTTCTGCTTGGTGTGTCTCTATAAACAAAGAACCCTCCTCCTCCTTACCTCATCTGAAATATTGAAGACCTCCTGCTGATATCCAAATCACACTAAAGACGTCCCCTCACCTTTGTCAAGACATCACGTATTCATGACATACAAAGAGGCTATTTAGTGATCCCTCCAGGCACACTGTTCACAGTGAAGACCCCCCCCCCACCCACTGGGAGCTGGCAGCCTCCCAAATGTGTTCATCGGCCGGTAACAGGCTTTCCAATACAGCTTAAAGAAACCAAGAACAAAAGCAGCATGTTGAGCTTACCATGCTGTACTGAAGCATGATTTAACCTGACTGATGTCCTTTTATTTTAATGGGACCTTTGCCGTATTTCTACCATATGCAATGATGCTCTTTGTATTGTGCAGTTTTTAGCTTCCATTCCACACAACAGGGCCATCAGTGAGTCAGTGAGTGTGCACGGCAGCAGAGGAGAGGCTGCGGCCAGCTGTAGGTTAAATAAATGTTAGGCCGGTTCTGAGCACTCAGCCAGAGCTTCTGACAGGACTGGAAGGGCTTATTAAGGCTGAATCCTCCCTGCCACCTACAATATGTGTGTGTGTCTGTGTGTGCTTCTATTTGATGAGGACTGAATGTCCTTACAAACAAAGAGGACAAAATGGACACTGATATCGCCTGACAAATCATTTTGAAGCTCAGGGTGAGTCTGGACGGGTCTGAGCTAAACACAGCAGGTCAGCATAAATAAAATGTCGCCATGAATTAAATCACGTTGAGGAATACAGGAGTTGATGGTTGTCTCTTTTGCCACTTGAATGTGATTTTTGATATTAGTCTGGAAAAATACATCACGTTCACTGACAATGTTTGTGAACGATCAGAAACAACATAAAAACTAAAATACGATGCTTACTTTGTTAATGTGTTTGTCACAAATTCCTGCAAAGCAACTACAGTGTGCTTATATGGCTACGGCTATACGACCATGGTTATAGCCAATAGAGTGTGGTTTAGCTATGCTTCTGGATCTATGGTTAAGAAACTAGTAATATGTCAATATCAGGGGAAACATGAAGCCAAAATAACCTGATGGTCTCTAATAGAACACCTATCCTCTCTGATTAATTTGTCCTTCAACAAGACTGAGCCAATGATGGTGTATTGAAAAGGTAACATGCTTTATACAGACAGCGGTTCTGAAAAGTGAGAACACGTGGAAACAGAAGTGTATGGTTCTTTGTGATACATGTTTGGGTTTAGGATTAGATTGAGTTTAGTTAGAACATTTGCCAGCCCTCACATATATAGTAATACCAGAATATGTGTGTACGTTTCGGTCCAGTTTAAGTTCCTTTGTTCCAAAATAATAAATGATCTCTCTCTCTCTCTCTCTCTCTCTCTCTCTGTTGTTCTTTTGTTCTCTGTGCCAGCATGATCTCATCATATCTGATCGTTGTTTATTTGTCTGTTAATGCTACGTTCAATCACTCTTCACTCTTTCTTTTTTAACCTGTTTCATAACTCCGTCTCGTATCACTTCACACCTGTCCCGTGTGTTTTCCACTCAGTTTATCACTCCTTTATTCCTCATTCTTCTCCACTCCTGTTATCATTTCTCCATCCCTCCATCAATCCCTACATCCCATCTATTCCTCCATCACCCCGGGTTGATGTGGGTTCGACACGGCACCTAATTAGCACATCTGGATCTCACTTCTGCTCCATCGCCCCTCCAGCGACCCCCCCATAAGCACACACACACACACACACACACACACACACACACACACACACACACACACACACACACACACACACACACACACACAGCATTCTCCTTTAAACTTCCTATTTTCTCCTCTCCTCTGACTCCATTCCTCCTCATCCAATCAGAAAACTCCCTGGTCACCAGGGCTCCTTAGCAACAGCTCAAAAGAGTAGGAGGGAAGGAGGTGGGGGGAGGATGGGGGAGGGAGATATGATGGGGGGTAAGGAGGGCTACAGATGTGGAGTTGGATTGGGAGACCATCCCCAGCGGGAGTGTGAGGCTGGAGCTTTGTTTTGCCATTATCAAAGAGTGTGTGTGTGTGTGTGTGTGTGTGTGTGTGTGTGTGTGTGTGTGTGTGTGTGTGTGTGTGTGTGTGTGTGTGTGTGTGTGTGTGTGTGTGTGTGTGTGTGTGTGTGTGTGTGTGTGTGTGTGTGTGTGTGTGAGTGCTGTAAATGACATTACGTCCATTATGGGATGTGTGTGTG